>NC_081552.1:139320068-139651164 GCF_963082655.1 Stomoxys calcitrans | reverse complement strand
CCTTCTGAAAAGAACTACTACTGTCTTGCACGAATTTATACCTAGACCACTTTCGGTAGCCCACTTTGCTGTTGTACGTAGATCTTCCTGAAGTATACCTCTTAGAGTGCTGGGAAACTTTCCCCTAACCGCAATTGCCACGTCATCAGCATGCGCGACCACTTTTACACCTTTTTCTTTCAGAGATAATAATATATTGTTAATGGCTACATTCCAAAGTAGAGGAGACAGTACACTTCCTTGAGGTGTCTCCACTTTTCAGATCCTTTCGTAATTCATCTTTTATTAAATAAGTTATAAATAGACTTTCTTACAGTATAGTTGATGCCTAGAAACTCCAACTCCTTCATGATTGAAGTCGGTTTTACATTATTGAAAGCACCTTCAATGTTACCATTGTATATCAATTGACAGCGAAAGAACGCTCTACGTAGCCGACTAGGTCATGAAGGGCTGTTTCAGTGGATTTGCCTTTACTATATGCATGCTGCTGCCGCGACAGGCGACCTCCAGGGATCTTTGCCCTGAAATGAAAATGACCTTCGTGTTCCTACATCCCACAGGTATATATGACATTCTGATACAACCAGACACAGTTTGTAATTCACACAGCTTATAATTCAACCGGTGATACATCATCAGGGCCTGGCGACATAAACTGCTGGTGTCGAAGTACTTTCTGAGTTCCGTGCTTCCCCGCTGGCGCACACTTTGAGCCCAGTCCAACTTTGTGACCCACCCACACAGGGTTTGTAGGATCCCGTTTCGATTCCATCCCCTCCTATCGCGATTGTGGCAGAGGGATTTTCATCGTCACAATCTGGATGTCTGCAAGGACATCGGAGCATACTGATGACAGCCCATTAACCATCCTACTCCAATTATTCCTAGGTATGCTGCCCTGTTCTTCTCCCTTGTTTATAACTGTCATCACCAAACTGTCCCTAGCGACATTAGCAAAGGTTCTTCGACCCATCTATTGTTCACCCTAGTTCTTTTAGGCATGGGATGTCCTCCAGGTGACCACAGCCTTTTGCTGACAGCGGTGCAGTTTCCGAATCTAGACGTGTAGTCTTTGGGGTAGCCTGTGCAGCCAATCCCGAGGCCAATTTAGGGTGTGTCTCCCTTTTAGTGAAAGTCTTAGGATTATTCGCACCAAATCTCTCAATAAACCTGAGAGCGATGTGTCTTCTATTATTTCAACCTCTTAAAGAGGTGTTGTTTTGCTGGGGAAGGCCGATTGCAAACAACATGCTACGGCCTGATACCACCACCGCACCTGTTGGGTCATTGGAGTCCATTCTAAGCCTACTCCCGGGCTCCAGATCTGCTGCTCCACTGGAAACAGACGCAGATCATCAACCGCCTATCGCAGCTACCCTTGAGTGACTAAAATTTATGACCTTTTACGAGTTACAGGAAAATTCTTGCAAAGTGAATAACAAAACGTCCGCTCCACCTAACGGTTCAAACAAGGATAACCACCACTGAAAATTTTTCCTTGTCAGAACTCGATTTCAAGCATTCAGCGTCATAGGCCTATGCGACACGGCGGCCTCAAAATCATAATTGGGTCTGAATATATATTTACGAATATAACGTTATGAATTGGATATCAAACCTTTCATTTGAATCCCATATTGTCCGTCGGTAAGCACAGTAAGATTACATCTTTAATATTTCTGTGCTGGTACACATTATTGTAGAATCCTGAGAGTAGTTCGAAATAACTTATAACTAAAACATATATATATATATATATATATATATATAAATATATTGGGTTGCCTAAAACATAGATTAGGTTAGGATAGGTTAAGTGACAGTGGCAGATTATTTTTTTTATACCCTCTATCATAAGATGGAAGCATACCAGTTTCGTAATTCCGATTCGATTTAGCCATGTCCGTCCATCTGTCTGCTTGTTGGAAGCACACAAACTTTCAAAGGAAAGGTTTAGAAATTTTGCACAAATATGTATAGAATTGGTGTAGTTCTGTTGAGATTCTAAATGGGCCATATCGGTCCATGTCTTGGTATAGCTCCCATATGAACCGATCCCCCGATTACACTTCTTAAGCCTCTGGAGGGCGTAATTCTTATCCTATGACCTCCAACATACGTGTCAAGTATGGCCTCAATCAACCTAGTACGTGATAAAGCTGCCATATAAACCGACTTGCCGATGGCACTTCTTGAGCCCCCAGTCCACCTCGGTGTGGTTCGAAATCAAAAAGTTCTCAAATTCCTTATGTAACTGTGAAATGGATAAAAATATTGCAAATTTTTTTTATGAAAAGTTTTAGTCATTAATGTATGGGTCAACGGCCGTGACATTTGACAAGAGCTAAACTTTGTATTGTTTGCCAAAACTTTGTATTGCTTGCCGATTAGATATTTTAGTAAAGATATCTTATGGTGATTTTGATTCTGAAAAAAAATGTTACATAAATATTACACCTATACCGGACAAAATTTTACAAATGTAGCCCCAAACCTCTCAAAGTGTTAGACTTTTTCCATTTTCATTCGAACATGTTCATATGTCCATATACTGTCATTTTGACCAAATAATACCGTAAGTTCTTCGTCTTCGATTGAAGAACTTTCTAGCAATGCATCTAATATGCCGTTAGCTAAATAAAACGTGTTCGCTATTTCCATTGTTATACATAGGTTAAGGTTAGGTTAGGTTGAAAAGAGGGTGCAGATATTAATCCGCCCCATGCCACTATGGACATACACCTAAGCCAGTAATCGGCTTGCTATGCGCTCTAAACACTAAAAAAGTAACCTTAAAAAAGAAAATCTAAGTTAGGAATTCGGTGCTACTTACAAAATCCTTAATTGTTTTCCATACCACGCCCTAAGTTGGTTCATGTCTTGTATTGGGTTCCCATCTAAGTAATGGCGTATTTTAGCCGCGAAAGCCGGGCAATGACATAAGAAATGCTTCACAACTCATCATCTTCTCCTACAAACACTATAACTTGTCGCACCGATTATGCATAAGTGAGCTCGTAGTCCTATGTGTCCCGTTATGATACCGAAAGATATACTGACCTCCTCTTTACTTCCTTTCAGGGATAGCCTCGTCTTCTCATGATCCGGTCCCCCCCATACAATTTTTCATCGTCCTACCAACCGTTTCGCTGCTCCACAGTGTTACTTGCGCATTCGTCGACTACACTTTTAACTCGGACTGCGTAGATCTGAAAGGCTTCGGATTAACCAAGTCTGTCCTCTGGCCTTCACTGCTAAATCGTCTGCTCTTTCATACCCACTTACTCCTCTTTGGCATGGCAGCCAAACGATGTGTCATTCTCAGAGGAAGCGTATTGTGGTTAGGTATCAGAAAACAGATCTCAGTCTCTGGGTTCTCAACGTTGATCCAGCTGTGCCGCATGATCTGTCAGATGGCAATATTAGAGTTCCGTTAATCCAAGACTGTGCTGCTGCAGTGCCTTGCACTCGACCTTAAGTATCATCTCAGGTATCCGATCGGTCGATCAACCTCTTCTATTTCATCCAGGTTTCCAAACGTCGCACTTTGGGCCCGTAAAACTCACTTTTCAACTTGTTTAAAATCGGCAAAGTTGTATCTCAATCGATCACACACATTCCACTGATCTAAGAAATTGATTCTGCATTGATTGATTTAGTCCAGTAGAACAGCTGTAACCTGTTAAACCCAACATATACTTCAGCAGGTGCATACTAAGCAATACCACGTGTTTTTTTGTCAATCAAACAGGTTATAAATTTGAGTTTCTGTCAAGCAATTGAACAAAAATTTGTGTTATTCACAACTGGCGGAATTCACAGGGATTCAATCTTGTTCCTTTTTCATAAATGAACATGTTGTTATACCCACCACCATAGGATGGTGGTTCCGTTTGTAACACCTCGAAATTTGCATCTAAGACCCCATAAAGAATATATATTCCTGCCCGTTCGACATTCTAAATCGACCTAGCCATGTCCGTTTGTCAAAATCACAATCTGAAGGGGGGCGGACCCTCCCCCTTACCCTAAATATCAGAAACGCCAGATCTCAGAGATGGGTGGTGCGATTTAAGCGAAATTTTGTGTGCTCTCATATAGTACCCTAAAAATAAAAATTTTGTATCCAAATTTCAGATGGGGTACCTAGGGGGCTGCCCCACCCTAAAACCTACCAAACATATATTTAGACCAATCACGACAATATGGGACTCAAATGAAAGATATTTAGGATAAGAAAACGAATCTGATATCCAATTGTCGGACCAAGTGCTAGGGGGACCACCCTAAGCCCCAAAACACCCCTAAATCGGACATATTTACCGACCATGGCAATATGGGACTCAAATGAAAGGTATTCTCGAGTAGTATACGAATCTGATATCCAAATGTGGGACCACGTTTCTGGGGGTCCACCCCTTCCCCAAATCACCCCCAAACTGGACTTATTTACTGACCATGGGAATATGGGGATTAAATAAAAGGTATTTGAATGAAGAATATGAATCTGATATCCAAATATGGGACCAAGTGTTTGGGAGGCCGCCTCTCACCAAAAACATCCCCCAAAGGTGACAAATTTACGACCATAGCAATATGGGGTTTAAATGAAAAGTCTTTGGGAGTAAAGCACGAATTTGATATCAATATTCGGGAAAAGTGTCTATGGGGCCACGCCGCCCTCACAACACCACCCAAATAGTAAGTATTTTCGGACTATTGCACTATGAGGCTCAAATAAGAGGGGTTTTAAAGTAGAACACGAATCCGATATACATTTTCAAGGCCAACTCACTGAGTGTCCGCCCATCCCCCAAAATACCCCCCAAGCCGGTCATGTTTGCCGACTTTGGAAATATGGGGCTCAAATTAAAGATATGTGGGAGTAGACCACGTATCTGATATCAACATTAGGGGCCAACTGTCTAGCGGACATCCCACCACCATAACAACCCCCAAATAGGACGTATTTGCTCACTAAGACAATTTGGCTCTTAAAGAGAGTGGAACTTAATATTCATAGTTTTTAGGGCCAATACCCCAAACCGGACATATTTGCTGACTTTTGCAATGAGGAGTTTAAATGAGATTAGAAAAAGAATTTGATATCCAATTTTGAGGGCAATGGCAATATCGGGTTCAAATAAATGATATATGCGAATAGAGCACGTTGCTGAAATATTTTCCGGGCTTAGTGTTTGGGGGACCATTTACCGATCATGTCAAAGTGGAGCTTAAATGAAAGGTATTGGGGGATAGAGCAAGAATTGATACCCATTTTCGGAACCAATTTTCTGGGGGTCTACACCTTTTCCAAAATACCCCACAAACAGCAATTTTTTAGTGACCATCACAATATGGGACTCAAATAAAGGTATTTGAGAGTAGAATACGAATTTTATATCCAAAAGTAGGACTATGTATTTAGGGCATCACTCCTTTTCCAAAACACCCCCAAAGGGAAACAATTTTTCGACTATGCCAATGTATGGCTCAATTGAGGCCATGTGTTTGGGGGACGCCTCATCCTGTAAACTCCTCTTAAGCCAATGGCAACATGGGGTTTAAATAAATAGTATTTGAGAGAATTAATTTTTATATACATACTAGCTGACTCGGGCCCGCTCCGCTGCGCCTTCTTTTACTTTATATGGATCAAAAGTTTCCTTGGAATATTTATTGTCGACAATTATCTAGCTTTTAGGGAATTAACACGATAATATTATATCGCTCGACAAACAGTTTAACAATTTAAGTGCCTTTATCTGAGTCCCATATGATCTTTATTGGTCTACAAATTTAAGTTTGGATGTATGGTGTACTCCATTCTTAAAATACTTTATTTCAGCCCGATATTCTCATGATATCTGCTGTAGGGGTGTTTGGCCCTGAAAAAATATCAGCATCGTGCTCTTCTCTCAAATACCATTTATTAAAACCCCATATTGCCATTGGTTTAGGGGAGTTTACAGGATGAAGCGTCCCCCGAACACATGGCCCTTAAAATGGGTTATCAAATTTGTTTTCTAATCTCAAATGCCTTTCATTTGAGCCACATATTGGCATGGTCGAAAAATTTTTACCCTTCGGGGGGTGTTTGAGGAAAGACGGATTGGGATAAATTTCGGCACAAATTCTGCTCGTCTATCCCTTCTAGACCAGAAAAGGAAGTGGAAACTACGGAGGATATAGACATGATGGTCAAGCGTATCACGAAGGTACTGAATGACTCTCCTGTGTGTGTTAGCATGTCCTAGTGCCAAGCCGAGGGGAAAACAGCGACTGCCCTGGTGAACCCCAAAGCTGGTTGGTCTATGGAAGGCCTGCAGAAAACTCTTCAACAGAGCCACAAGAGTACCACACGATTGGGACATCTATAAAGCTGAGCTAAGAAAATATAAGGGCGAACTTAGAAAGGCTCAGAACAAATCCTGGGTAGAATTCTACATCTTCGTGGAGGATACATCTGAGGTCTCTAGGCTAAAGAAAATTCTGTCGTCGAGACCTATTATGGTGGGGTATATTCATAAATCAGAGGATGTATGGACAATGTCTAGTGAGGAAACACTATAACTACTCGTTGAAATATATCTCCCAGGAAATTCTCCAACGGACAACGTGGCGCCAGAAGACATTGTCACTGATATGCATTCGTCGATGGCTATTGGGGAAATTGTATCTGAGACGAAAATCTTTTGGGCGATAAGAAGTTTCGACTCCTTTAAGTCGCCAGGCCTTGATGATGTATCACCGGTTGAATTACAAACTGTGTCTGATAGACAGGCGTAGAGAGATATACTCTGCTTGTATCAGAATCATATATACCTGTGGGATGGAGGGACACGAAGGTAATTTTCATTCCGAAAGCAAGAAAACCCTACCCTAACGAAGGCGAAGATTTTCGTCCTATAAGTCTGTCATCCTTTATGCTGAAGACTCTTGAGAGGTTGATAGAAACATATCTTAGGGCAAAGATCCCTGGAGATCGTCTGTCGCGCCAACAACATGCATATAGTAGAGGCAAGTCCACTGAAACAGCTCTTCACGACCTAGTCGGCTAAATAGAGGATTTTCTCGCTGTCTAGGAATATACAATGGCAGCATTCCTTGACATTGAAGGTGCTTTCAATAACGTAAACCCGACGTCAATCAGGAAGGAGTTGGAGTTGCTAGGCATCAACTCTACCGTAAGAAAGTTTGTTAATGACTTACTTACTAATAGATGCATTACAGCAGGCTTGGGATCTGTGGATCTTAAAAGAATGGCCAGCAGAGGAACGCCTCTCTATTTTGGAATATAGCCATTAAAATATATTATTGTATCTGAAAGAAAAAGGTGTAAAAGTGGTCGCATGTGCTGATGATGTGGCAATTGCGTTTAAGAGAAAGTTTCTCAGCACTCTAAGAGATATACTTCCGGATGCTCTGCGTGTAACACCAAAGTGGGCTACCGAAAGTGGTCTAGGTATAAATCCGTGCGAGACAGAAGTAGTTCTTTGCAGAAGTAGGTGCAAGTTGCCCACAGTGGAACCTACCTCCCTACTGCTCCATTCTTAACCGGATCCAAAGAATGGCTTGCTTGTGCATCACAGCCGCACTGAGGACGACACCATCTGATGCACTGAACTTAATGCTAAACTTATGCCTCTGGACATTGTGGCTACCCAAATTGCAGCGACCACTGCCGTGAGGTTAAGGGTGCTTTCTCATTGGTCATGTGGCGGCTAAAGACACTGTGTTATCCTTGATACAATATCCGATGTTCCAGGCAGTGTGGATTACACCCTACTTGAGCCGCTTTTTGATGAAAAGTACTGTACCACTATTCCTGGTAGAACCGCTTAGAACTACGATATCCCTGGTAACAGAAGTAACACAGACTTCCAAACGGATGGTTCCAAACTAAACGCCCAGGTGGGCTTTGGGGTGTACTCCAAAGATCTAGAAGTGGTCATATCGAAAAGGTTACCCGACCACTGCAGTGTGTATCAAGCACAGATCCTATTGCAAGGATGTAAATGGTGGAATGGCTCAGATATATTTTCATAACGACGATTGGCGTAAATATCTTCTCAGACAGCCATTAAAAATGTACGAATTTTGAGAAAATCATTTAAGCACCCATCATATATTTTCTAGTTGTAACTTCATTCCAAATTTCAGAGCTCTAGATCTATCCGTAAAAAAGTACCAAATTGTACCAAATGAGGTACTAAACGTACGTTTTCTGTCTGCTTCGAGAACAACTCTCCACATTTTTTCCCAACCCCAATTTTACGCAACATGATCCTTTAAGTGGAATTTAAAAATTATAGCTCTATCCGATAGCCCTATCGTACAGTTTTAGTACCTAAATGTACCATTTTCCAAAAACCCATAGAGTCACCCATAGTGTGTCAAAGAACCAAAATTCAAAGCTTTAGCTCAATTTGTAAATAAGATACCAAATAGACCAATTGCGGCACTAATCGTGCAAAATTTCATGATTCAAGCTTTAGCCGTTTTGGATGGGCTTTAGGCGTTTTTATCAGTCAGTCAGTCTAGAGATATAACAAATGCTTGATTTTTCGTTTAGAAGTTAAAACAAGTAAAAGCGTGCTAAGTTCGGCCGGGCCGAATCTTGTATACCCTCCACCATGGATCGCATTTGTTGAATTTCTTTCCCGGTATCTCTTTCTAGGCAAACAAAGACAAAAAAAAAAAAAAACTTTTAGACAAGAAAAGAATTGCTATGCCAATTGAATTGAATGTTGGAGACAACAGTAGAAGTGTATGTGTAAAATTTCAGCCAAATCGAATAAGAATTTTGCTTTTTAGGGGCTCAAGAAGTAAAATAGGGAGATACGTTTATACGACAGCTGTATCGGGCTAAAGAACAATTCAGACCATATTTAACACATATGTTGGAGGTCATGGGAAGAGCCATTGTACAAAATTTCAGCCAAATCGGGTAATAATTACGTCCTCTTGAGGCTCAAGAAGTCAAGACCCTAGATAGGCTTATATGGCAGCTATATCTGGTTATGGACCGATTTGAACCATATTTGGCACAGTTGTTGGAAATTAAACACCTTATGCAAAATTTCAGCCAAATCGTATAAGAACTGCGTCCTCTAATGGCTCAAGAAGTCAAGATCCCAGATCGGTTTATATGGCAGCTATATCAAAACATAGGCCGATATGGCCCATTTACAATCCCAACCGACCTATGAAGTATATGCAAAATTTCAAGCGGATAGCCTTACTCCTTCGAAAGTTAGCGTGGACATGGCTAGATCGACTTAAAATGTCACGACGATCAAGAACATATTGGGTTGCCCAAAAAGTAATTGCGTTTTTTCATATAGTCGGCGTTGACAAATTTTTTCACAGCTTGTGACTCTTTAATTGCATTCTTTCTTCTGTCAGTTATCCGCTGTTACTTTTAGCTTGCATTAGAAAAAAAGTGTAAAAAAGTATATTTGATTAAAGTTCATTCTAAGTTTTATTAAAAATGCGTTTACTGTCTTTTAAAAAATCCGCAATTACTTTTTGGGCAACCCAATATATGCATTATGGGGTCTTAGACGAATATTTCGAGGAGTTGTCGAAATTAGTATACCCCCATTCTATGGGGGTATTTATATGATTTCATAAAAAAGTTAAAAATTTTTAATATAATATCAGCAACATTGTTCGCTAATGTCAGCAGACTAATTTCTCCGTATCAGTCCGTAATCTAATTACAGCACCCATATAAACAAATCTCTCGATTTGAATTCTTGTGAACCTGTAGAATTTTAGATGATCTTGATGACTTTCAAAATCCGTGCCATTGTACATCCAGAAAAATAATTTTGTTGTTATCGGTAAACTCTGCCTAGTGATTTTAAATTGGAATTGATTTTGTAAGATTAGGTAGAAAAGAGGATGTGAATATTAATCCGCCGTCAGCAGTCAGCCTGCTGTTATAAATGTGCAAATTTGCATCAATGCTGAGGTAGTAGCAAAATTAACTTCGAACAGTCAGCAGACAGTGAGCGCATGTGAATTTTACACTTATGCTTACAAATAGAAAACACCCAAAAAACTTCACAATTATTATCGATGGTGGAGGGTATGTAGGATTGTACTTCATTGACATTTTTTACGGCAGCTTTAACTTAACAGATTTATAATTTTTACCCACTTGATATCAGCAATATGATAATGTTTAGTCATTCTATAACCATTCCTAAGAGCGATGTCTGCCCCCATCTCCAAATGGTTTAAAGTGTCATAGTCAGCTCTTATTTGCTATTTGCTAGTATGTATTTCACATGTGGCATAAACCATAAATGTGCGAGTATCGCAATTTGACCATCATTAGTTTTTGGTTTTCACTATTTATTCACTTTCCAGACGCATCGCCAGCGGAAAGACATTCCAAACATTTGCGACATACTTCAACCTGTACGTAACACAATTCACATTATGTTCGAAAAACCATAAGAGGCACACATGAGTCCAAACGTAGCTGAGGTGTCATAGGGAATATCAATACGTCATTAACTTGATTTCAAACACAATGATTGATGGCGGAGCACTCCGCCCGCCAAAAGATCATACACACTACTGCTCTGAGTGATTGTACTACAAAATTAACTCAATCCATGTTTTTATACCCCACACCACTACTGTGGTACAGGGTATTATAACTTAGTGAATTTGTTTGTAACACCAAGAAGAAAGAGAGCTACTGATCGACTCGGAATAATTTTCTGATTCGATTTAGCTATGTCCGTCTGTCTGTCTGTCCATGTTAATTTGTGAACAATGTACAGGTCGCAACTTTCTTCCAATTGTTTTCAAATTTGGCACAGACATTTTTTCCCCTGAAATTTGGCACAAAGGATTCCCTTAAGACTCCCGAAATTGCTGTTAAATTTCATAGAAATCGGTCCGTATTCAGATATAGCCCCGATATATATGTATCAAACGATTTTCACTTTTAGACCGTTTGTCATCATATTTCTTAACAAAATTTCTCTAAATTTTGAACAATGTATTTTAATATGATTTTACCTGTGTATGCCGATTTGGTTAAAATCTGTTAAGAATTAGATACAGTTCTCATATTTATTTTCGTCCAATTTTGACTAATATTGCAATAATGTGGTTATTTGTTAACCGATCCTCAAAAAATTTGTCACTAAGGTTTCTCTTATGACTTTTCTGGTCTCTTGTTAATTTCATAGAAATTTTTTCAGGTTTACATATAATTGCCATATATTAGTTATAACGATTTTGACTTTTAAGGTCTATGCTAACGCATTCATCAACCTATCGTCTGAAAATCCAGCAGCTATACCAGGATATGGACCGATTTAAACCATACTTAGCCCATCAGTTGATATCACTCAACAACTCATAACAAAACAACTCATGCAAAATGTCAGCCAAATCGGATGACAATTGCGCCTTCGAAATCAAGACCCCAGATAGGTTTAAATGAAATCTATATCAGGTTATGAATCGATTTGAACCATACTCAGCACAGTTGTTGGAAGTCATAATAAAACACCTCGTGCAAAATTTTAGGCAAATTGGATAAGAATTGTGCCCTCTAACGGCTCAAGAAGTCAAGATCCCAGATCGGTTTATATGGCAGTATCAAAACGTGAACCAATATAGCCCATTTACAATCCCAATCGACGTGCTTTCGACAGTCAGACGGACGGACAGACGGACGGACATAATATATATATATACCATTCTTAGCACAGATGTTGGAAGTCATAACAAAATATCTTATAGATACTTTGAGACAAATCGGATACGAATTGAGACGTTTAGGGGCTCAAGAGGTCAAAATCCAAAATCGGTTTATATTGCAGCTACATCATCACATAGACCAATATGACCCACTTAAAATCCCAACTGGACGGACCGACATGGCTAAATCGACTTAGAATGTCAAGACGATCAAAAATATTCATATATAATTTGTTGGGTCTCAGATGAATATTTCGATGCTTTACAAACGAAATGACAAAATTAATTCATGAGGAGGTAAGTTTTTGTACTGAAGTCTTATATGGATAATGATTATTGTCGCAACTATTATTGAAGCAATATCCAGTGCTGAAAATTTTTTCTGATATTTATGCCATGGGTAAGCCGAAGATATTGGGGGGTAGAAATTATTTGAATTGCAAAGCCAACCCGAACAAAGAAACAGAGCGCGAGCGATACAGGAGAGTGTGTTCAAAGTAGATCATATGCTTTTCACTACTGTTTTGACAAGTTGTCTGTCCTTCGAATAAATAAAACAAGTAAAAGCGTGCTAAGTTCGGACGGGCCGAATCTTATATCCTCCACCATGGATCGCATTTGTCGAGTTCTTTTCCCGGCATCTCTTCTTAGGCAAAAAAATATAAGAAAAGAGTTGCTCTGCTATTAAAACGATATCAAGATATGGTCCTGTTCAGACCACAATTAAATTATATGTTGGAGACCTGTGTAAAATTTCAGCCAATTCGTATAAGGATTGCGCCCATTGGGGCTCACGAAATAAAATAGAGAGAACGATTTATATGGGATCTGTATCGGGCTATAGACCGATTCAGACCATAATAAACACGTTTGTTGATGGTCATGAGAGGATCCGTCGTACAAAATTTCAGGCATATCGGATAATAATTGCGACCTCTAGGGGTCAAGAAGTCAAGATCCCAGATCGGTTTGTATGGCAGCTATATCAGGTTATGAACCGATTTGAACCTTATTTGACACAGTTGTTGAAAGTAAAAATAAAATACGTCATGCAAAATTTCAGCCAAATCGGATAGGAATTGCGCCCTCTAAAAGCTCAAGAAGTCAAATAACCAGATCTGTTTATATGACAGCTATATCAGGTTATGGACCGATTTCAACCATACTTGGCACAGTTGTTGGATATCGAAATACTTCGTGCAAAAATTCATTCAAATCGGATAAGAATTGTGCCCTCTAGAGGCTCAAGAAGTCAAGACCCAAGATCGGTTTATATGGCAGCTATATCAGGTTATGGACCGATTTGAACCATATTTGGCACAGTTGTTGGGTATAATAACAAAACACGTCGTGCAAAATTTCATTTCAATCGGATAAGAATTGCGCACTCTAGAGGCTCAAGAATTCAAGACCCCAGATCGGTTTATATGGCAGCTATATCAGGTTATGGGCCGATTTCAACCATACTTGGCACAGTTGTTGGATATAATAACAAAACACGTCGTGCAAAATTTCATTTCAATCGGATAAGAATTGCGCACTCTAGAGGCTCAAGAAGTCAAGACCCAAGATCGGTTTTTATGGCAGCTATATCAAAACATGGACCGATATGGCCCATTTACAATACCAACCGACCTACACTAATAAGAGGTATTTGTGCAAAATTTCAAGCAGCTAGCTTTACTCCTTCGGAAGTTAGCGTGCTTTCGACAGACAGACGGACGGACGATATAAAATGTCACGACGATCAAGAATATATATACTTTATGGGGTCTCAGACGAATATTTCGAGTAGTTACAAACAGAATGACGAAATTAGTATACCCCCCATCTCATGGTGGAGGGTATAAAAAGAACTACCTTTCACTGTTTTGTGTTTAATTTTTTAACCCTCCTACTCTGTGACAAACTTTTACAATAGTCTAAAAATTCTATAAAAGCATATTAATTGAAAAGAAAGTTATAATTCATATGGTGTAAAAGGAAGCGCAGCGAAGCGGGCCGGGTTCAGCTAGTCTTATATATAAAAATCAATTTGTGTTTGTTTGTTTGTGTGTTCCCTATAGACTCAGTAACGGCTGAACCGAAATATGAAATTTTCACAGATGGTGCATAATGATCCCGTGGTGAAAATAGGGTACTACATTTTTTGATATCTGCAGGGTAGCACCCAAAAAATAAAAATTTGGTATGCAAATTTCGGATGGGGTACGTAGGGGAGCTGCCCCACCCTAAAACCTACCAAACATATATCTAGGCCAATCACGACAATATGGGATTCAAATGAAAGGTATTTAGTATAAGAAAACGTATTTGGTATCAGATTGTCGGACCAAGTGTTAGAGGGACCACCCAAACCCACAAAACACCCCTAAATCGCACATATTTACCGACCATGCCAATATGGGACTCAAATAAAAGGCATTTGTGAGTAGAATACGAATCTAATATCCAAATTTGGAACCACATTTCTGAGAGTCCACCCCTTCCCCAAAACACCCCCCAAACAGGACTTATTTACTGACCATGGGAATATGGGGCTTAAATGAAAGGTATTTATGTGTGGAATTCGAATCTGATATCCAAATATGGGACCAATTGTTTGGGGGACCGCCTCTCCCCAGAAACATTCCCAAAAGGGGATAAATTTACGACCATAGCAATATGGGGTTCAAATGAAAGGACTTTGGGAGTAAAGCACGAATCTGATATCAATATTCGGGAAAAGTGTCTATGGGGCCACCCCACCCCCATAATACCACCCAAATAGGAAGTATCTGCTGACTATTGCAATATGAGGCCCAAAACACCCCCCAAGCCGGTCATGTTTGCGGACTATGGAAATATGGGGCTCAAATGAAAGGTATTTGAGAGTAGACCACGTATCTGATATCAACATTAGGGACCAACTGTCTAGGGGACGTCCCACCACCATAACAATCCCCAACTAGGACGTATTTGCTCACCAAGACAATTTGGGTCTTAAAGAGAATGGAACTACCTATTTATAGTTTTTGGGGCTAATAGCCAAAAACTGACATATTTGCTGACTTTTGCAATAAGGAGTTTAAATGAGATTAGAAAACGAAATTGATATTCAATTTTGAGGCCAATGGCAATATGGGGTTCAAATAAATGATTTATAGATATATGAGAATAGAGCACGTTGCAGATATATTTTCCGGGCTTAGTGTTTGGGGGACCACCACTACACCCCTAAATCGGTGATATTTATCAACCATGTCAATGTGGAGCTTAAATGAAAGGGATTGCAATTTTTTACTGACCATCGCAAATGGGGCTCAAATAAATCAATCCGATTGCAAATAGGATTTGGATATCAAATTCGTATTGGGAGAAGAATACGAATTTGATATCCAAATGTAGGACCATGTTATAAAGGGAACAAATTTTTCGACCATGCCAATATATGGCTTAAATGAAAGGTATTTGGGATTAGAAAACGAATTTGATAACATATTTTGGGGCCATGTGTTTGGGGGACGCCTCATCGTGAAAACTCCCCTAAACCAATGACAATATGGGGTTTGAATAAATGCTTTTTGGAAGAAGAGCACGATGCTGATACTTTTTCAGGGCCAAGTGTCTGGGGGACCACCTCACCCCCGAAAGCACCACTAAATCAGATATCACGAGAATATTGGGTCGAAATAAAGTATTTTAAGAATGGAGTACACCTCACATTTAAACTTAAATTCGTAGACCAATAAATATCATATGGAATTCAAATAAAGACACTTATATTGTTAAATTGTTATTCAAGCGATATACTATTTTCGTAGCATGTTTTTTCACTAAAAGCTCTTTAATTGGCGAAATAAATATTCCAAGGAAAATTTTGTTCCATGTAAAGTAAAAGAAGGCGCAGCGGAACGGGCCCGGGTCAGCTAGTAGTTAATAAAAGCGACAATAATCATTATCCATTTAAGACTTTAGTACAAAAACATACGGCCTAGACCACTTAATTTGTTTTTTCTTTCCATACCCTCCATCATAATCTAATTTTGTCATTCCGTTTGTAAAGCATAGAAATATTCATCTGAGAACCAATAAAGTATATATGTATATTTTTGATCGTCTTGACATTCTAAGTCGATTTAGCCATGTCGGTTTGTCCATCTGTCGAAAGCATACTAACTTTCGAAGGGATAAGGCTAGGCGCACGAGGTGAGGTGGTCGCTAGATATATGAGCAAAATAAAGATATCATATTCGCAGTCCACAACATTACAATTTGAATTTAACCCCATATTGTCATAATTGGTGTATACAGCCGTTCGGTGGGGGGCGCCTCACTTCATCTACCACTTGAGCACAAATTTGAATGACGCACTCCACTTAAAAATATCTATCACTTGATCCCCATTGTTTTAATGGGGAGGTAAAACACCACCTAGATTCTTGGACACAAAGTTTAATGTCATATACATATGCTACCAAATGCCTTTAATTTGAGGCTCATCTAGCTAGGATCGAATTATATTCCCATTTGAGGGTGGGACGACCCCCAATTCCTTGGACCATCATATTCGTAGTCTAGTCCCGAATACCTTTCATTTGAGTCCCATATTGATATTAACGTGCAATATGTTTGTTTGGGGGAGTTTTTGGAGTTGGACGACCCCTCGCATACTTTATCCCAATTTTTAATACCATATTCGTATTCTACTCCCCAATACCTTTCATTTAATACCCATATAGTCCCTATCGGTCCACTTTTGATTTTAAGTGGTGTTTTTGGGATAAAGGGGGAGGGTCCGCCCCCTTCCAATATCAACAAACTAAAAAGCCTTTTTCTCCTTCCTGACCGTAATCTACTCCCAAATACCTTTCATTCGAGTTACATATTGTTATTATCGTCCAATAAACCTATTTTAGAGGGATTTGTTCATGTTTCATTTACTGAAGATTTAACAAGTAAAAGCGTGCTAAATTCGGCCGTGCCGAATCTTATATACCCTACACCATGGATCGCATTTGTCGAGTTCTTTTCCCGGCATCTCCTCTTAGGCAAAAAAAAGATATAAGAAAAGATTTGCTCTGCTATTAGAGCGATATCAAGATATGGTCCGGTGTGGACCACAATTAAATTATATGTTGGAGACATGTGTAAAATGTCAGCCAATTCGAATAGGATGTAAAATAGAGAGATCGCTTTATATGGGAGCTGAATCAGGCTACAGACCGATTCAGACCACAATAAAGACGTATGTTGATGGTCATGAGAGGATCCGTCGTACAAAATTTCAGGCAAATCGGATAATAATTGCGACCTCTAGAGGCTCAAGACCCAACATCGTTTTATATGGCAGCTAAATCAGGTTATGGACCGATTTCCACCTTACTTTGCACAGTTGTTGGAAGTCATAGCAAAATACGTTGTGCAAAATTTTATTCCAATTGGATAAGAATTGCTCACTCTAGAGGCTCAAGAAGTCAAGACCCAAGATCGGTTTATATGGCAGCTATATCAAAACATGGACCGATATGGCCCATTTACAATCCCAACCGAGCTACACTAATTAGAAGTATTTGTGCAAAATTTCAAGCGGCTAGCTTACTCCTTCGGAAGTTAGCGTGCTTTCGACAGACAGACGGACGAACATGGCTAGATCGACATAAAATGTCACGACGATCAAGAATATATACACTTTATGGGGTCTCAGACGAATATTTCGAGTAGTTACAAACAGAATGACGAAATTAGTATATCCCCATATTATGGTGGAGGGTATACATGCACTCTTTTTTACCCCTTAGGATAATTTTAGAAAGTGGTTTGTTTTTGATACTTAATTTATAAACTATTATATTTTTTAGATAAGTTAGCATATCGTCGGTCTATTGCTATTTTATCCATACGCCATTTTTGCCTTTAGTTAGGGTCACTTTTAAGGTGCGTACTTTCCTAATTTTCAAGAAATTATGACGTTTCTCTCTCGGTATTCGAGATATGGAGACTTAAACCTAACCTAACCTACACCCAACACCACCACTGTGGCTCAGGGAATTATAACTTAGTGAATTTGCTTGTAACACCCAGAAGGAAGAGAGCTAGACCAATTGATAAGTATACGGATAGACTCAGAACGATTTCCGTCCGTCTGTCTGTCTATGTTAATTTGTGTAAAAATGATGTACAACGTACAATGTTCATCAGATCGTCTTCAAATTTGCCATGGGCATCTTTTGGCCTAGAGACGAAGCCTATTGAAATTGGAAAAAATCGGTTCAGATTTGGATATAGTGCTCATATATATGTGCGTCCGATTTGGACTTATACTGCAAAATATCGTCATTTGTGAACAGATGCCCACGAAATTTGACACAAGGGATTGTCTTAGGAGTCTCGACATTACTAGTGAATTTGTTATAAATCGGTTCAGATATAGATATAGCTCCCATATACATATATATCACCCGACACTCACTTCTAGAGCCTTTGTTATCAGATTTGTCAAGCGATCTTCTCAAACCTTTGCACTACGCTTTCCTCTACGACTACCACAAAACGTGCGGATTTTGGTCGAAATCGGTTCAGATTGGAATATAGCTATCATTATATATTCGTCCGACTAATATTGCAATAAGGATTCCCTTATGACTCCCGACATTGCTGTTGAATTCCACATAAATCGGTTCATATTTAGAGCCGATTTTCACATTTAGAGCCTTCGTCAGCGTATTTCTTGACTGTTTTTCTCCAAATTTTGTTCAATTTCATTTTCTATTATTTGAACTTTTTGTCCTAAATTTAATTGAAATCTGTTAATTTACTTTGTTAATATAGTTCATATATTTATTTTTGCCAGATTTTAACAAATATTGCAATAATTTGGTTATTTGTTAACAGATTCTCACAGAATTTGTCCCTAATGTTTCTCCTCTGATCACTGGAAAATTTCATAGAACTTTGTTGAGATTTAGATAAAGCTCCCATGTATATCCCGATTTTCACTTTTAAGGCTAACGCGTTTATTTAAGACAATTTTAGTTTCGACGACTTAACCTGCATACCCAATGTGGTGTAGGGTATCAAAAGGTCTTTACTTTACTACTTTAGCCCGTCCTTACTTGTTTTACTAATTGTTTTATGGGCTTGTTTGGATATTGAAGGTATACTGTGTTATGATTAGACTCAAAATGTAAAAATTATAAATATAGAGACCAGAAAACACAATATATATCCTTGCAAAGTTTTATTAAAAGCAAACGATACCAAAGGCTTCGTCTAGGAAACCATCAAGAGAAAAAGAAATACATGGAACCGTTCCTCGAAATATTCGACTAAGATCCCATAAAGTATATACAATATATTCTTGTTCGTCTTGACATTTTAAGTCGAGTAAAGCCAGCTGCTTGAAATTTTGCACAAATACTTCTTATTTGTGTAGGTCGGTTGGGATTGCAAATGGGTTATATCGGTCCATGTTTTGGTATAGCTGCCATATAAACCGATCTTGGGTCTTGACTCCTTGAGCCACTAGATGGCACAATTTTTATCCGATTTGGCTGAAATTTCGCATGACGTGTTTTGTTATGACTTCCAACATCTGTGCTGAGTTTGGTTGAAATCGCGGTTCTTGACTCCTTGATCCACTAGAGGGCACAATTTTTATCCGATTTGGCTGAAATTTCGCATGACGTGTTTTGTTATGGCTTCCAACAACTGACTCTTGACTTCTTGAGCCTCTAGAGAGCACAATTCTTATCCGATTTGGCTGAAATTTTGCACGAGGTGTCTTATTACGACTTCCAATAACTGTGCCAAATATGTTTCAAATCGGTCCATAACCTGATATAGCTGCCATATGAACCTATCAGGGATCTTAACTTCTTGAACCTCAAGAGGGTGTAATGACCTCCAACATACGTTCCAAATACGGTCTGAATGGGTCTTTAGCCAGATACAGCTCCCATATAAACCGATCTCCTTATTTTACTTCTTGAGCGGCTAAAAGACAAAATTCTTATTCGATTTGGATGAAGTTTTACACATAGACTTCTACTGTGGTCTACAACCTTCAATTCAATTAACACAACTCTTTTCTTTTATCCTTTGTGATCCATGGTGGAGGGTATATAAGATTCGGCACGGCCGAACTTAGCACGCTCTTACTTCTTTAATATAATCTCCTGAGACTCTGAAAATGAAAATTTTGTCCGTGAACATTCCACTAAGGAACGGGGACAAACTTCTCACATATCAATGAGTGCAGTCCGATTCAAGTTTATGTTCAATGATAAGGGGTCTCCGTTTTATAGCCGAGTCCGAACGGCGTGCCGCAGTGCGACACCTCTTTGGAGAGAAGTTTTACATGGCATAGTACCCACAAATGTTGCCAGCATTAGGAGAGGAAAACCACCGCTGTTTTTTTTCTGATGGTCTCGCCAGGATTCGAACCCTGGAGTTCAGCGTCATAGGCGGACATGCTAACCTCCGCGCTACGGTGGCCTCCTCTCCTAAGACTCAAAGAATTCGAATAACTTCAACGACGGTATCTTGAATGACTAGATTTGAATATTCAGTAAGCCCTCAACCCCGAAAATGTAGGCAGAAACATGTATCTCGTCTGAGACATGACATTTAACCTGATGAAAACTTTAATAAAAAAGTTAATATGTTATTTACATTCACAATTTTAATGTCAAATGAAAGAAATTACAATCAGGCTGTATAAATAATAAATTTCTAACAAAATAAGTCCGAAATTGATGGAAGGCATATCAACACTTGCTAGCATGTCCTTAAAAAATAACGGTTAACTGAGAAGAAGGAATCATTTTTCAACCATTATCTAAAAAATATTTCAAAAATGATGCACTAAACTTAATAGACAAACTGCTGTGAGTACTTTCCCTTTGGGGTGTACTTTGAAGAACTAGGACTGGTCATATCCAGAAGGTTACCCGACCACTGTAGTGTGCATCAAGCAGAGATCTTTGCAATTAAAGAAATGGAATGGCTAAGACATAATTTCGTAACGAAAATTGGCATAAATTTCTTCTCAGGCAGTCATTAAATCCCTGGTAAACATATTTTCCAATCTAAAACCCTCTCTTGAATTTCACAGATCTCTCAACGATAATTCAATTCAAAATTCACCTGCTCTGGTCACCGGGCCACGGAGATAGCTCAGGGAAAGACCAGCTTACGAGACCAACCATACACATTCCAGGAGAACTAGAATCTGTGCAATGGCGAGCAGAAGGAGTTCTACCTTAGGTTTCCATTTCTTTGAGGATTTGCTTGATTTTAAAGCATTTGGATGGTTCAACGGTAGGATCTAGAAGGAATCCTCTTTCTCCTGTTCTTGCGAGTTTTTCGCTTTAAATGTTGGTCATATGTTCGATTTTCATAGTAAAAATACATGTAAAAACAATTTTATTTCGGCCCTCAAAGAAAAAATATCCGTATCTCGGAATGGGTACTACTTATTACGAAAAATTTTAAAGCCTTTTTGGAGTAGGCTAGAAGTGGACTCCAAAGACCCAACAGCTACGGTGGTGGCGTCAGACCGCAGCATGTTGTTCTCCCCTCCCATAGGTGTGGTTGCCTTGCCACCTGTAGTCGAGAGAAATGCTTCAAGCGCACAACTAGTCTTCAGACTAATAAATGAGGAAGAGACGGATAAACCGCAGCCTTTAAATGAAGGTGGTGTTTCCGACTCGGATTCTCACAGCGACGATGTCAATGAAACAGTCATCGCAGCCGAATCGAGGGATGAGAGACCAAGAAAGCGATCGGGGGCACGATGAAGGAAACAGAGGAGTATGTACCGGCAGCGCGATCGGCCGAAAGTGCAGGATACTGGAAGGGATAGCACTGACATTCCAAGCACTTCTACGGAAGCTGGAAAGAGAATCAGATCTCCCGAAGAGCGTAACACTAATAAAATGCTGATGAAAAAAAGAGCTCCCCGCTTTCAGGTACTCTGGGAAAACCAAGTCAGCCATCCCGCAATGGCGACTCCAGACAGTGTCCTGCGGAGAATGCCAAAGTCGGAACAGGAACGAAGGAAGCGCGCACGGCCCCTGAGTCTACATGTAAGGCTGTGACTTCCAAAAGAAGGCCACAGCCACCACGGAAGGGGAAATGGTCGCTGAGAACAGTAAGGAGCCGCTCTCTTACGCCAGAGTGGCAAGGAAGAACAACAGAGATGATCTGACTTATGCAGTCATCAATATCGGCAGTGCATCCGGTAGATTCCACCAGATCATCGGTCCCAAGTGGAGGATATGGTTAACGAGCGAATTTTCGAACATGTGTGGAACTCTGTAGAGGGTTTACCCATACAAATGATGAGCTACAAGTATAGAGGGGACGTCTTTATGCTGCGTTTTGCATCGGCAGAATGTATTGATACCGTCAAACATTTCTTCAGGGGTATCCACGTTCCCTGGAAGGACGCAAAGCTCGACCTGGTAAGAAAGATGGACGTCCCTCAGCTCACAAAGGCGACGGTCTTCATCAAGGGATCGGGCAGTAAATTTGCGACGGAACGCATGTTGGAACTCTTGGGCAAGCAAAACGAAGGTTTGGTCGCAGAGAAGTGGGGATCTTCCACAGGGAGGAGAAGGAGGAAGGAAGTCTCCTTGTGGTGGGCATTGATCAAGTTTCCGTGACAAGTTTGGCCAAGACTAAAGGTATGACGTATTACGGAGCCATGGCCGTTCTTTTCAATATTGCGAAGACAAGGATTGGCAAATATCCTCATATTAAGCCATTAGGCGGTGCAGTGGCGGGACACTCAACAACTCCTAACGGACGCGTAACGACGACGAGATTATCACCGACTCTCTCAATATTGGGAAGACTAGGATAAATAAAAGTCCTAATACTAAAACATCAGGCAGTGCAGGGGCAAGAGACCTAACACAGCCTAACGAACAGGGACCCTACGACGGAACCATCAACGCCTTTCTCGAGATTGGGAAGACTACCATTATCCTAATGCAAACTCATCAGGCAGTGCAGTGACAGTGAACTCAATGACGCCTAACGCACAAGGAGCCGGCGATGAGACCGTAGTCTACTCCCAAGAAGCCCATATACTGAAGATTTGGAAGACTAGGATAGGATAGGCAGAGATCCTAATATTGGAACATCAAGTACTGCAGGAACAGCAGACTCAATATATCCTAAAGAACGAGGACCCGTCGATGGAACCATTACAGACCATCTTATGATTCGAAAACTAGGAAATGTGTTTGATTTGGGACAAATCGGTTCAGATTTAGATGTAGCTCCCGTATATAGTTTTATCCGATATGAATACAGAATCGACAATTTTATTCCGATATCAAAGAAATTTTGCTCAGACTAAACTGTCGTCAACTTTTTTAAGTGTGCTTATTTTGGACTACATCTGTTCAGATATAGGTAAAGCTCCCATATATAGTTTTGTCCGATATGAGCACAGAATTCACATTTAATTCCGAATTTAACGAAATTTTGCGCAGACTATACTCTAGCCATTTAATTTATTTATGTATTTATTTTATTTACATATATTGTATATTGTTTACCTACACAACAAGATTAAATCGTATAGTTATAATGCAGGCTTACAAGAACAGTTTATTATTTCTTAAGAAGGATACATCTTAAGAAATAATTATTTCTTATTATTATTTCTTAAGATGGATACATCTTAAAAAATAATAAAACAATTTTTAAAGCAATCATTATAGAAATTAATTAAAATAAACATTCGAATTTTGTGAAATAGTTAAAAAATCTTAAGAATATTTTAGAAAATAATATTGTTGAAAAGAAAAAAATGTAATTTTAAACCAGCTTATTTCGAAGAAAAATGGAAAGTCTATTTCTTTTAAATTGACTCGTTGCTGATGTTTTGCATATTGGAAGGAAGAGTATTACAAAGTCGTATGGTACTCGTATAAAACTGCCAATCAGATACTAAGCTCCTTCTTCTAAAAGGGACAAGTTCCCTTTCTCAAGCTCCTTCCAGATCGGGCAAATATTAATTTGTCATAGAGGTATTTAGGTGTTTGCTTCTAAATGATTTTATGTAAGAATAGTAGAGATCTAGTTCTAAGTAGATTGTCGAAGCTACACCCATAAAAAGAAGTAGCCAAGTGAGAAACATGTTGAGTCCTTCTTATACCATAGACATACCAAATAATGCTGTTGAATACTACATTTAATTTTCATTGGCTTAGTGAATCGCAGTTTGAAAAAAGTTCACACCCAAAGATCAGACTAGGAATAAGATATGTCTTTGCTAACAGAATTCGTCTTTCGATTGGTGTATAAGAGTGTGATATCCACAGTGCACGCAGCTTTGCATATGTCTGCCCGTCTACAGCATTTATATGATTTGACCAAGTTAAAGAACTGTTAAAAATTACACATAAATTCTTAGTACTGGACAAAATATCAATTTTCTGTTGATTTATAGTGATATCCAGGTCACGCAAACTAAATCTTTTATTTTTGTGAATAACAATCACTTCTGATTTCTGGGTGTTCAGAAATAAATCATTTCTGTAGCCCACTTATAGACATGAGACAGGTCCTCGTTGAGTTTTGCAACGTGTGCTTATTGTTGTTGTTGTTGTAGCAGTTTATTGTGTTCATCTTTCGTCTGCTGCGACTAAGATGGGATGCGTCCACAGGGATCTGGGTCTGGGCGGGCATTTTAACAGGTGACGTATATCGTGCGGTCCCTGGTTACAATCGGGACATACATCTTGCACGTCGGCATCAATCATTGCTCTGTAGGAGGTGAGGCGGCTGCATCTGCCGGAACGTAATTGAGCCAAAACTACTCTGGTTTGCCGGGGGAGGTCAATTTCTTCAGGTGCAATAGGAGGCGGTCGTTCTCCCAGGACTACATTCATCCGGTAGCCATTTACCGCATCTGCTACCGTGTCTCCATGAATGTTGTCTAGACCTGTTTGATATGCCGCTTGATCTAGAGGTTCTATTGTAGCGCTGAACCTCACGCTCTAGAAGCCTTAAGGCTTCTGGGCGGTGGGTATCTATCCACAAGATGATGATTTGGATGGTCTCTGCGATAACAGCGTAAAAAGGTATTGCTGAGACAGCATGTAGTTATGACTTCGCACTGGTAAGATCTTTGTCTCCTGATGGAGGTGGTCCACATGAGAACTGAGGAGACATCCCGTCGCAGTTCGGAGGGCGGCATTCTGACAGATCTGAATATTATTCCACTGCGTGCCACAAAGTTGACGAGACCACACTGGCGCTGCATAACTTACCACAGACCGGCCAATTGCTTTGTACGTGGTCAACAAGGTTTCTTTGTCTGCACCCAAGTGCTGCCGGCAAATGACTTGAGGACCTTGTTTCTACTTTTGACTTTATCGCAAATTGTTGTGGCATGTGGGGAGAATGTGTAAGAGCTGTCAAATGTGACGCCAAGTATTTGGGACCCTTGAAGGTCGAAATCATTTCTCCATCGACCATCACAGTCAGCGCAGTATTCACTTCACGCGTATTTGTAGTGAACAGTGTGGCTGAAGATTTGGTGGCGGATATCTTCAAATTTCTTGCAGCGAAATATGAGGCAAACTCGTTGAGGTAGACGTTCAACCTATCGCAGATGTCATCAATGAGTGGGTGGCCTGATGCCATGATCGTACAATCGTCCGCATATGATACGATTTCTATGGAGGATAGGTAGATGTTGAACTGTGCCGGAGATATCACCCCGCCTTCGGGGAACTCCCTGTTTCACTCTACGGTGCTTCGACTTCTTATCCCTAAATTCCACAAATGACTGGCGACCACACAGATAATTCGTGACCCAGCGTTTTAAGCCTGGCTGGAGGGACGTGTTGGCGATGTCCTCAAATAATTTGGCATGGCTGACCGTGTCGAATGCCTTCGATAGGTCCTGTGCCGCAAGGACCGTCCTATCACATGGCCTGGACTGATTGAAGCCACGGCAAATGTATGCGTTGACGACATGCAAAGCTGTTGTTGTGCTATGCAGTCTTCGAAATCCATATTGATGCTAATAGGCTCAGGAGGAGTAATGCCTCAAACGTCTTAGCTACTGGTGCGAGAAGGGACATCGGTCTGTACGACTTCCCCAAACTCGGGTCTTTTCCGGGCTTCAGTAGCGGGACCATCCTGCTCATTTTCCAGACATCGGGAACTATAAGAGTGTTCAAAGACAGGTTGAGGACAGTGGTAAGGTACTCAACTCCAGGTGAATCCAGATTCTTCAACATCAATGTAGAGATTCCGTCGGGGTGCAACGCCTTAGATCATTTGGCGCCACGGATGACATTCCTAACTTCGCACACGGTAAATTGTGATGGCTGTTTATCGGCTCGGAGACCACGAATACGGCGAATGGCTCTCCTCCTTCCCCTGTCACTCTCGGGATGCACAATAAATTGTACAACCTGTCGCATCTCTTTGGATTAGTCACGGTTATTTCGCCAAAAGTGACTGAGGTCCTGTCATCCCGTCTACCGGGGTTCGAGAGTGACTTAACAGTAGACCACAGTTTGCCTACACCGGTGCTAACGTGGAGCTCTCAATCTGCTCTGCCAAAACTATGCCACGGTGGTCGTTACCTATGGAGTGTGATGCGCATTAAAGTCCTCTAGAACCAGACGATTATGACCAGATAGTAACCCACTTATGTCGGGGTTATAAGCTTAGCCATTAATCGGGACGCAGTTGTATAGCTCTATTTCGGCAGTACCGGACCTGACTGTTATCCCCATGCACTTCATGTAGGGGTCACTAGCGTCAGGCGCAGTCGAGATGGGTCTATATTGCACGGAATGGTGTATCACGCCAACCCCCTACCTCCATTCCTTGAGCGATCCTTACGTAGCACATTGTATCCGTGACAACTGTGCCAGCTGCAGGTGTTGGTCAGCTTTTTCTTCTGGATCGCTGCGACCAATATATCTTTCCGACTCATGAAATCCACGGGTCCGGAGAAGGCACTCTGGGATGTGACTCTCCCATGATGAAAAAAGACGAACACGTGCACTGAGGCGGCAGCCCTTGCCGATGGGGGTTCCATCGGGTCAATCCGGTGCGTACAACATGCTGCCATGGGATTGTGTGCTTATTGTGTTTGGGTACAGCTCCCACTTATATTTTTGTACGATATGGAAACAGAACCTTATTCCGATTAAAAAATTTTGCTCAGTGCAAAATACGAATTTAGTTTATAATACAACATAATTTTGTGCTATCTTTATTTTTCAATAGTAAATATATTATATATAAAAATCAATTTGTGTTTGTTTGTTTATTTGTTGTATGTTTGTGTGTTCCTTATAGACTCAGAAACGTACTACATTTTTTGAAATCTGAAGGGAGGGAGGCGGACCCTCCCCCTTACCCTAATTTTCAGAAACACCAGATCTCGGAGATGGGTGGTGCGATTTGAGCGAAATTTTATGTGCTCTCATATAGTACCCTCAAAATAAAAATTTGGTATCCAAATTTCGGATGGGGTACCTAAGGTGGCCGCCCTACTCCAAAACTTACCAATCACGACAATATGGAATTCAAATGAGAGGTATTTAAGATTAGAAAACGTATCTGATATCCAATTGTAGGACAAAGTGTAAGGGTGACACCACAACCCTCAAAATACCCCTAAATCGGACATATTTACCGACCATGGCAATATGGGACTCAAATGAAAGGTATTTGCGAGTAGAATACGAATTTAATATCCAAATGTGGGACCACGTTTCTGGGGGTCCACCCATTCCTCAAAACACCCCCCAAACAGGACTTATTTACTGACCATGGGAATATGAGGCTTAAATAAAAGGTATTTTAGAGTAGAATTCGAATCTGATATCCAAATGTTTCGGGGGCCGCCTCTCCCCAAATATGGGGCTCAAATGAAAGGTCTTTGGGAGTAAAGCACGAATCTGATATCAATATTCGGGAAAAGAGGGTTTTTAAGTGGAACACGAATCCGATATATATTTTCAAGGCCAACTCACTGAGTGGCCGCCTATCCCCCAAAACACACCCAAGCCGGTCATGTTTGCCGACTATGGAAGTATGGGGCTCAAATTAATGGTATGTGGGTGTAGACCACGTATCTGATCAACATTACGAAGCAACTGTCTAGCGGACGTCTACCACAACCCCCAAATAGGACGTATTTGCTCACCACGACAATTTGGGTCTTAAAGAGAGTGGAACCAAATATTCATAGTTTTTAGGGCCAATACCCCAAACCGGACATATTTGCTGACTTTTGCAATAAGGACTTTAAATGAGATTAGAAAAAGAATTTGATACCCAATTTTGAGGGCAATGTCAATATGGAGTTCAAATAAATGATATATAGATATATGAGAATAGAGCACGCTGCCGATATATTTTCCGGGCTTAGAATTTGGGGGACCACTAAACTCCTCAAAACACCCCTAAATCGGGTATATTTACCGACTATGACAATGTGGGGCTTCAATGAAAGGCATTGAGGGGTAAAGCAAGAATTGATACCCATTTTCGGGACCAATTTTCTGGGGGTCTACCCCTTTCCCAAAATACGCCACAAACAGCAATTTTTTAATGACCATCGCAATATGGTGCTCAAATTAAGGTATTTGGGAGCAGAATACGAATTTGATATTCAAATGTAGGACCATGTATTTAGGGCATCACCCCTTTCCCAAAACACCACCCAATAGGTAAAAATTTTTCGACCATGCCAATATGTGGCTCAAATGAAAGGTATTTGAGATTAGAAAACGAATTTGATAACCTATTTTAGGGCCATGTGTTTGGGGGACGCCTCATCGTGTAAACTCCTCTTCAGCCAATGACAATATGGGGTTTAAATGAATGGTATTTGAAAGAAGAGCACGATGCTGATATTTTTTCAGGGCCTAGCAATATATATAGATATATGAGAATAGAGCACGTAGCTGATATTCTTTCAAGGCTTAGTGTTTGGGGGACCACCCCAATCCCCAAAACACCCTTAAATCGGGTATATTTACCGACCATATCAATGTGGAGCTTAAATGAAAGGTATTGGGGTAGAGCATGAATTGATACCCACCTTCGGCACCAATTTTCTGGGGTCTACCCCTTTCCCAAAATACCCCACAAACAGCAATTTTTTAGTGACCATCGCAATATGGGGCTCAAATTAAGGTATTTGGGAGTAGAATACGAATTTGATATCCAAATGTAGGACCATGTATTTTCGATCATGCCAATATGTGAAAGGTATTTGAGATTAGAAAACAAATTTGATAACCAATGTTGGGGCCATGTGTTTGGGGGACGCCTCTTCCTGTAAATAAACTCCCCTCAAAGCCAATGGCTATATGGGGTATAAATAAATGGTATTTCTGAGAAGAGCACGATGCTGATATTTTTTCAGGGCCAAGTGTCTGGGGGACCACCTCACTCCCGAAAACACCACTAAAGGAGTGAAGCTAGCAGCTTGAAATTTTGCGCAAATACTTCTTATTAGTGTAGGTTGGTTGGGATTGTAAATTGGCTATATCGGTCCACGTTTTGACATAGCTGCCATATAAACCGATCTGGGATCTTGACTTCTTAAGCCGCTAGAGTGCACAATTCTTATCCGATTTGGCTGAAATTAAGCATGAGGCGTTTTATTATGACTTCCAACAACTGTGCCAAGTATGGTTCAAATCGGTCTATAACCTGATATAACTGCCATATAAACTGATCTTGGGTCTTGACTTCTTGAGCCACTAGAGAATGCAATTATTATCCGATTTGGCTGAAATTTTGCATGAGGTGTTTCGTTATGACTTTCAACAACTGTGCTAAGAATAATTCAAATCGATCCAAAACCTGATATAGCTTCCATGTAAACCGATCTGGGGTCTTGACTTCTTGAGCCGCTAGAGGGCGCAATTATTATGCGATTTAGCTTAAATTTTGTACAACGGCTTCTTTTATGACCTTTAACATACGTGTCGAAAATGGCATGATTGGGTTTATAGTCTAATGCAGCTCCCCTATAAACCGATCTCCCTATTTTACTTCTTCAGCCCCTAAAGTGCGCAATTCTTATTAGATTTAGCACAAATTTTACACAATGACATCTACTATGGTCTTCAATATTCAGTTCAATTATCGTCCGAAATGAACCATAACTTTTTTCTTTTTATCCTTTGTTTGCCTAAAAAGAGATACCGTGGCAAGAGCTCGACAAATGCGATCCATGGTGGAGGGTATATAAGATTCGGCTCGGCCGAATTTATCACGTTTTTACTTGTTTTACGATAAATTCTTGCAAGAATTTGTGACAAATATGAAGTTCTTTTCACACAGACAATAAATATTTAAATTCTACATTTATAAATACTTAAATATTTAGGCTTAGTATTAACTCCCAAAATTAAATTCCATAAACAGCAAAAGAGAAATAATGAAGCAAAAAAAACCCAATAAATTCTATATGGAAACAATTATTAGAAAATTTTTTGGCTGCTTGCGGATCCATTCAAACATATGCTGCTCAAGTTTGGGGATACTCTTATTTTGACAAAAATTAATACACTGCAGAGATATTTTTGCAACGGATTTTACGAGTACCAATTTTCACACCAAATTATATGTTGATGCTGGAAACTGATGTAGAAGATACCCAGATTCATACTTTCGGATTACATTTGAAGTATATTGAGAAAACACTGTACCATGAACAATGCAGGCTCCCGAAACAATTATCTATTGTACGTTATATTGCGGAAAGATACATTTTGGGCAAAATAGATATCTACCCTGTCCCAAAACTTTAACGTACAGTGGGACCAATCGACTTCTTGTTTAGCTAACTTGAGGGCAAAAATTTACTCAGCAGTATAAAAATGCGACTACATGAGGAAAGACTGTGTAGACAACAGAACTGTCAGAGTCTGAGAATTTATAAATATTCGAATCCGAATCAGGCTCAACTTTACCTGAACGATGAAAACTCCTATAGTAAGATCGTTTGGATATTCAAAACACGCAGTGGAATGATTCCTTTGCGGTATAACAAATTTGATTCTGTTACATCAAATAGAGAGTGATAACTATGCACTTTGCATGAGATCGAAACAATAAAACACTTCGAGAATTCAAAATGATATCATTTCAGAGGCCAACATAAATTGAGGAAGTGGTGATTGGAGTACTTGATGGTGAAGAAGAAGAGGATTGGAATAGATTGGTAAACTATATGGAAACCACCTATGAATATAGAAACTTTTTACTAAATGAATTCGATTAACTTAATTTTTGATATGAAACGCGATAGACGTATTTGTTACATTATCGCAAATTCCAACTACTTCTAAAATTGATATTTTGAATCTAACTTTTATAAATTGTATAATGAATGAAAAGTATATATATTTTTATACCCACCACCGAAGGATGGAGGTATATTCATTTTGTCATTCCGTTTGCAACACATCGAAATATCCATTTCCGACCCTATAAAGTATATATATTCTTGATCAGCGTAAAAATCTAAGACGATCTAGACATGTCCGTCCGTCTGTCTGTTGAATTCACGCTACAGTCTTCAAAAATAGATATATTGAGCTGAAATTTTGCACAGAGTCTTTTTTTGTCTATAAGCAGGTTAAGTTCGAAGATGAGCTATATCGGACCATATCTTGATATAGCCCCCATATAGACCGATCCGCCGATTTAGGGTCTTTGGCCCATAAAAGCCACATTTATTAACCGATTTTGCTGAAATTTGACACAGTGGTTTGTGTTAGGCCCTTCGACATCCTTCGTCAATTTGGCTCAGATCGGTCCACATTTGGATATAGCTGCCATATAGACCGATCCTCAGATTTAGGGTCTTAGGCCCATAAAAGCCACATTTATTATCCGATTTTACTGAAATTTGGGACATTGAGTTGTGTTAGGCCCTTCGACATCCTTTGTCAATTTGGCTCAGATCGGTCCAGATTTGGATAAAGCTGTCATATAGACCGATCCTCCTATTTAGGGTTTAAGGCCCATAAAAGGCGAATTTATTGTCCGATGTCGCCGAAATTTGGGACATTGGGTTAGGTTCAACCTTTTGACATAGTTCTGCTTTATGGCACAGATCGTTCAAGATTTGGATATAGCTGCCATATAGACCGATCTCTCGGTTTTAGGTTTTGGGGCCAGAAAAAGCGCGTTTATTGTCCGATGTCGCCACAATTTCAATTTCACTCAGGTCGATCAAGATTTGGATATAGCTGCCATATAGGCCGATATGTCGCCACAATTTCAATTTCACTCAGGTCGATCAAGATTTGGATATAGCTGCCATATAGACCGATATCTCGATTTAAAGTCTTGGCCCCAAAAAGACGCATTTATAATCCGATTTAACTGAAATTTGACATATTGACTTATGTTAGGCTTTTCGACATCCATATTGTATATGGTTAAAATCGGTTTATTTTTAGATATAGCTAAAAGGACCAACATTTTGTTATACATAATAGAACAATGACTTCTACTTATTAGAATTTGGTCCAAATCGGATCATATTTCGATATAACTGCTATGGGGCATAAGGCATGCAATTTTCGCAGGATTTTGATGAAAGGTGGTTTACATGTATACCCGAGGTGGTGGGTATCCAAAATTCGAACCGGCCGAACTTAACGCCTTTTTACTTGTTCTTCAATAAAGAAGTATTACTACTACTTTTACTACCACTGACAATACCCTTTATTGTGATATATAAAACGTTATTCGAAGTTTTAACAAGTTTTTCTTTACTTATAAGATAATTTAACAGCATGCTTTGTATATGTATACATGTATATTCTTTTGATTTTAAAATAGATTGTGCCAAATGAAAAGGCTACCAAGTTCAATTTAATGTTGTTACACAATCCTAACTCTTATTGTTGGCAATTACAAGCAGATCTAAGTTGGTAATTCAAACTCTTCCATAATATATTTGAATTTATTGCGATGTTATAATATCCTAATGTATTAAAATTCTTCCATGTTGCTCTAATTATTTTTGTCATTTGGCGAACCTATGGAAAAACTTTAAAAATTTGCTTCCATGGTAAAGAAATTACCATGATGTACATTTTAGTACCAAAATCTTCGAATTTCAAAAATCTTCTTGTTCCCCGATATATACTGTCAAAAAGTAACTGCTCCCGGTTTTGAGAATCGAAGCTCAATCTGTTAAGAAAGTACTATTTTGTGCGTTTTAGTACCTTAATGTACGAAATTCATAAAATTCTTCTAGTCGGCCGAATATACTCAAATTTCAGAGCTCTAGTTCATTTCGTATAGAAAGTACAATTCTGTGCGTTTTAGTACCTAAATAGACGAATTTCAAGAAACCCACCTAGTTGCCCAATATATACTGTCAAGATGTAACTGTATCCTAATTATGAAAGTTTAAGCCCAATCGCTTAAGAATATACCAAATAGTACCAATTACAGCACCTTAGTACGTTTCTACCACTTCTGTTATGATTTGTTACCGAATATTCAGCTTTTTCAAGATCACGATCATTTTTACCAAATTGTTTAATGTAAGCTATCGCCGTTCGCTGTGGACAAAGACAAGCTTTTTCGTACTATCCTCTCGTTTTTTGGTACCAAAATGTACGAATTTTGAAATATCTTCTAGTCTCTCAATATATACGTTCAAGGTTGCAATTATACCACAAAAAGTGCGTTTCCTTCCACTTCTGGAATGACTTGTTACGACTTATCGTATTTTTGTCAAGACTACGATAATTTTTGCTAAATTGGTTAATTCTATCTGTCCGCGTTCGCTGTAGACGACGATAAGCTATTTCGTTCTATTTTGCACTTTCTGATACCAAAGTGTAAGAATTTAAAATTTATCATTTAGTCACCCATCTTATATTTCCTAGTTCCACATATATGCAAAATATCACTCCTCTAGCTTCATTTGGTAAGAAAGTACGAAGTGGTATCAATTTTGATACCAAATTGTAAGAACTATAAATAGATCATTTAGTAATCCATTATCTATTTCCTAGTTGTACCTACATGCCAAATTTCAGACCTCTAGCACCATCTGCAAAAACAGTACCAATTGATAAATGGTGTTGTGGTCTGGTGGACGGCGCTTCAAAAGTCCAGCTACTGTTCAATACTCCACCGGATCCAAATGATAACTTGTTTGTGCATAACAGCCGCACTGAAGACCACACCATGTGATGCGCTGAATTTAATGCTACATCTTATGCCTCTGAACATTGTGTAGACAAATTGCATGGACCACTGCTGTGAGTTTTAGAGAGCTTTCTCATTTGTCATTTTGGCGGCTACAGATACAATATCCGATGTTCCAGGCAGTGTGGATTACACCCTACCTGAGCCGCTTTTTGATAAAAAGTACTGTACCACTTTTCCTGATAGAACCGATTGGAACTATGATATCCCTGGTAATAGAAGTCACAAAGACTTCTATACGAATGGTTCCAGACTAAACGATCGTGTGGATTTTGGGTTGTACTCCAAAGATCTAGAACTGGTCATATCGAAAAGGTTACCCGACCACTGCAGTGTGTATCAAACAGATGCAATTACGGAAGTGGCGGAATGGCTAAGATATTAGATACGACGATTGGCTTAAATATGGCCGTCCACCAGACCACAACACCATATAGCATTAAAGGTCTGACAACTGCAATGCATGACATGCGGTCTAAGCCCCCAACTTTTGCCAATGGCTCTCTTCAGGGACGTAGCCAAAAATGGTTTTGTTTAAAGAAAATAATTATATTAAATTTATTCTAAACAAAAATTGCATTAATATTTCTTATGATGACAAAATTTTATATTTATAATAATCTACATAGGCAACATTTTGCTGAGGCCAGGGCAGCCTTAAAATTATTTTTCTTAAGGAAAAAATTGTATTGAGATTCTAAGTAAAAACAGAATTTTAATGAAATTGTTTCTAAAAAATTTCAATGATATTTTTCTAAAGAGGAAATTTTAGAGTGATTTTCTCTTATGACAAAACTTCAGCATGGGCCGGACCCCCCTTGAAATTATTTATTTTTTTTTTAAGACAAAATTTCTTTAAACTGTTTTCTAGAGACAAAATTCTTATAAAAAAAGATTTATTTAATTTTTTTTAAAGACTACATTTATGCAAAACTTCAGCATGGGCCGGACCACCATGGAAACTATTTTTTAAGACAAAATATCTTTAAAATTTTTTCTAGAGACAAAATTTTTATAAAAAAATGTTTATTTAATTTTTTCTAAAGACTAGGTTAGGTTAGGTTTAAGTGGCAGACTGCCATCAGAAGAAGTCAAGATCCCAGATCGGTTTATATGGCAGCTATATCAGGTTATGAACCGATTTGAACCTTATTTGGCACAGTTGTTGAAAGTCATAATGAAATATGTCATGCAAAATTTCAGCCAAATCGGATAGGAATTCCGCCCTCCAGAAGCTCAAGAAGTCAAGTCCCCTGATCTGTTTATATGAAAGCTTTATCAGGTTATGGACCGATATGATATATACTTGGCACAGTTGTTGGATGTCATAACAAAATACTTCGTGGAAAATTTCTTTCAAATCGGATAAAAATTGCGCCCTCTATAGGCTCAAGAAGTCAAGATTCAAGATCGGTTTATATGGCAACTATATCTGGTTATTGACCGATTTGAACCTTACTTAGCACAGTTGTTGGAAGTCATAGCGAAACACGGCGTGCAAAATTTCTTTCCAATCGGATAATAATTGCGCCCTCTTAAGGCTCAAGATGTCTAGACCCAAGATCGGTTTATATGGCAGCTATATCAGGTTATAGAGCGATTTGAACCATACTTGGCACATTTATTGGATATTATAACAAAACACGTCGTGCAAATAAAAAGGTACGAAATAGGTTGCCTGGGGTGAACGGGTAGGTCTAGAACTTCGAAATTTGGCTTAAATGATTCTTGTTGCGAAATTAAACGTTTAGTCTTATTTTTTATTGGTTGGACTAGAACCCTGAAATTTAACATGTAGATTCTACTAAGAAATATATGTTGACTGACTAAGTGATTTTTTAACAAATCATACATTTTGGTACCAAAAAGTACGAAATAGCTTATTTACTTTTACCTTGAACGGAGAAGGGTACAATTAAAGAATTTGTTTAAAGTGATCGATAAATTGTTGAAATATGAAAATGTTGAAATCGTACCGGGAGTGGAATAAAAAGTACGTAAGTGTTGTTATTGGCAGTATTTAGTAGTTTCTCTATAGATTGAGCTACAAATCTGAAATTTGGGATGCAGGCACATCTTGGCATCATGTATCGGACGACTAAAAGATTTTGTTGATTTTCGCACATTTTGGTACTAAAACGTACAATATGACACGTTCTTTACGGATTGAGCTACAGCTCTGAACTTTGGAATACAGTTACTTCAAGGCGCTATGTACCGAGCGACTAGAAGTTTTTTTTCGATATTCGAAACGACCGGGCGTATGCTAGCATACTCATAATGTAGAGAATTAATATTGACGTATCAATTTTATAAAATATTTTGAATTTTAAAAATTTTTGAAAAAAAATCTTTTTATTTCCTAATCTCCTACAACAAAAAATCATTTTCTTAATATTTTAATATTTTAAAGCTGGATTTAATGATTTTGGCATAGAACCTACTGTCAAAAGAAAAGTAGGATTATTGCCATAAATTTATTTTTTATACAACCCATCAAATGCAACAAGACATTAAAACGAATTCCAGAAATCTTACTCCTAAGAATTTTGAGAAATTTTTTCTCTTGATTTTTGGGACCTAAACAATTGCCGATTTTGACAAGCTAATTTCTGCCAAATCATGAAGGGAAAAATTGTTGTAACTGGCTATCGAAATATGTTCCGATTTGGACCAAATACTAATAATTACGAGTCATTGTTCAATTGCGTATAACAGAATCTGAAAATAAACCGATTTGAACCATATACAACATAGATGTCGAAAAGCCTAACATAAATCAATGTGTTAAATTTCAGTTGAATCGGATTATAAATGCTCCATTTTTGGGGCCAAGACTTTAAATCGAAATATCGGTCTATATGGCAGCTATATGCAAATCTTGATCGATATAGACCAAATTGCAGAAATATGTGGAAGGGCTTAACTTAACTCTCTGTCCCAAATTTCGGCAACATCGAACACAAAATGCGCCTTTTATGGGCCTAAAACATTAAATCGAGAGAACGGTCTATATGACAGCTATATCCATATCTGGACCAATCTGCGTGAAATTGACGAAGGATGTCGAAGGGCCTAACACAACTCACTGTCCCAAATTGCGGCTGCATCGGACAATAAAAAGCTGTCATATAGACCGATCCTCCTATTTAGGGTTTAAGGCCCATAAAAGGCGAATTTATTGTCCGATGTCGCCGAAATTTGGGACATTGGGTTAGGTTCAACCTTTTGACATAGTTCTGCTTTATGGCACAGATCGTTCAAGATTTGGATATAGCTGCCATATAGACCGATCTCTCGGTTTTAGGTTTTGGGGCCAGAAAAAGCGCGTTTATTGTCCGATGTCGCCACAATTTCAATTTCACTCAGGTCGATCAAGATTTGGATATAGCTGCCATATAGGCCGATATGTCGCCACAATTTCAATTTCACTCAGGTCGATCAAGATTTGGATATAGCTGCCATATAGACCGATATCTCGATTTAAAGTCTTGGCCCCAAAAAGACGCATTTATAATCCGATTTAACTGAAATTTGACATATTGACTTATGTTAGGCTTTTCGACATCCATATTGTATATGGTTAAAATCGGTTTATTTTTAGATATAGCTAAAAGGACCAACATTTTGTTATACATAATAGAACAATGACTTCTACTTATTAGAATTTGGTCCAAATCGGATCATATTTCGATATAACTGCTATGGGGCATAAGGCATGCAATTTTCGCAGGATTTTGATGAAAGGTGGTTTACATGTATACCCGAGGTGGTGGGTATCCAAAATTCGAACCGGCCGAACTTAACGCCTTTTTACTTGTTCTTCAATAAAGAAGTATTACTACTACTTTTACTACCACTGACAATACCCTTTATTGTGATATATAAAACGTTATTCGAAGTTTTAACAAGTTTTTCTTTACTTATAAGATAATTTAACAGCATGCTTTGTATATGTATACATGTATATTCTTTTGATTTTAAAATAGATTGTGCCAAATGAAAAGGCTACCAAGTTCAATTTAATGTTGTTACACAATCCTAACTCTTATTGTTGGCAATTACAAGCAGATCTAAGTTGGTAATTCAAACTCTTCCATAATATATTTGAATTTATTGCGATGTTATAATATCCTAATGTATTAAAATTCTTCCATGTTGCTCTAATTATTTTTGTCATTTGGCGAACCTATGGAAAAACTTTAAAAATTTGCTTCCATGGTAAAGAAATTACCATGATGTACATTTTAGTACCAAAATCTTCGAATTTCAAAAATCTTCTTGTTCCCCGATATATACTGTCAAAAAGTAACTGCTCCCGGTTTTGAGAATCGAAGCTCAATCTGTTAAGAAAGTACTATTTTGTGCGTTTTAGTACCTTAATGTACGAAATTCATAAAATTCTTCTAGTCGGCCGAATATACTCAAATTTCAGAGCTCTAGTTCATTTCGTATAGAAAGTACAATTCTGTGCGTTTTAGTACCTAAATAGACGAATTTCAAGAAACCCACCTAGTTGCCCAATATATACTGTCAAGATGTAACTGTATCCTAATTATGAAAGTTTAAGCCCAATCGCTTAAGAATATACCAAATAGTACCAATTACAGCACCTTAGTACGTTTCTACCACTTCTGTTATGATTTGTTACCGAATATTCAGCTTTTTCAAGATCACGATCATTTTTACCAAATTGTTTAATGTAAGCTATCGCCGTTCGCTGTGGACAAAGACAAGCTTTTTCGTACTATCCTCTCGTTTTTTGGTACCAAAATGTACGAATTTTGAAATATCTTCTAGTCTCTCAATATATACGTTCAAGGTTGCAATTATACCACAAAAAGTGCGTTTCCTTCCACTTCTGGAATGACTTGTTACGACTTATCGTATTTTTGTCAAGACTACGATAATTTTTGCTAAATTGGTTAATTCTATCTGTCCGCGTTCGCTGTAGACGACGATAAGCTATTTCGTTCTATTTTGCACTTTCTGATACCAAAGTGTAAGAATTTAAAATTTATCATTTAGTCACCCATCTTATATTTCCTAGTTCCACATATATGCAAAATATCACTCCTCTAGCTTCATTTGGTAAGAAAGTACGAAGTGGTATCAATTTTGATACCAAATTGTAAGAACTATAAATAGATCATTTAGTAATCCATTATCTATTTCCTAGTTGTACCTACATGCCAAATTTCAGACCTCTAGCACCATCTGCAAAAACAGTACCAATTGATAAATGGTGTTGTGGTCTGGTGGACGGCGCTTCAAAAGTCCAGCTACTGTTCAATACTCCACCGGATCCAAATGATAACTTGTTTGTGCATAACAGCCGCACTGAAGACCACACCATGTGATGCGCTGAATTTAATGCTACATCTTATGCCTCTGAACATTGTGTAGACAAATTGCATGGACCACTGCTGTGAGTTTTAGAGAGCTTTCTCATTTGTCATTTTGGCGGCTACAGATACAATATCCGATGTTCCAGGCAGTGTGGATTACACCCTACCTGAGCCGCTTTTTGATAAAAAGTACTGTACCACTTTTCCTGATAGAACCGATTGGAACTATGATATCCCTGGTAATAGAAGTCACAAAGACTTCTATACGAATGGTTCCAGACTAAACGATCGTGTGGATTTTGGGTTGTACTCCAAAGATCTAGAACTGGTCATATCGAAAAGGTTACCCGACCACTGCAGTGTGTATCAAACAGATGCAATTACGGAAGTGGCGGAATGGCTAAGATATTAGATACGACGATTGGCTTAAATATGGCCGTCCACCAGACCACAACACCATATAGCATTAAAGGTCTGACAACTGCAATGCATGACATGCGGTCTAAGCCCCCAACTTTTGCCAATGGCTCTCTTCAGGGACGTAGCCAAAAATGGTTTTGTTTAAAGAAAATAATTATATTAAATTTATTCTAAACAAAAATTGCATTAATATTTCTTATGATGACAAAATTTTATATTTATAATAATCTACATAGGCAACATTTTGCTGAGGCCAGGGCAGCCTTAAAATTATTTTTCTTAAGGAAAAAATTGTATTGAGATTCTAAGTAAAAACAGAATTTTAATGAAATTGTTTCTAAAAAATTTCAATGATATTTTTCTAAAGAGGAAATTTTAGAGTGATTTTCTCTTATGACAAAACTTCAGCATGGGCCGGACCCCCCTTGAAATTATTTATTTTTTTTTTAAGACAAAATTTCTTTAAACTGTTTTCTAGAGACAAAATTCTTATAAAAAAAGATTTATTTAATTTTTTTTAAAGACTACATTTATGCAAAACTTCAGCATGGGCCGGACCACCATGGAAACTATTTTTTAAGACAAAATATCTTTAAAATTTTTTCTAGAGACAAAATTTTTATAAAAAAATGTTTATTTAATTTTTTCTAAAGACTAGGTTAGGTTAGGTTTAAGTGGCAGACTGCCATCAGAAGAAGTCAAGATCCCAGATCGGTTTATATGGCAGCTATATCAGGTTATGAACCGATTTGAACCTTATTTGGCACAGTTGTTGAAAGTCATAATGAAATATGTCATGCAAAATTTCAGCCAAATCGGATAGGAATTCCGCCCTCCAGAAGCTCAAGAAGTCAAGTCCCCTGATCTGTTTATATGAAAGCTTTATCAGGTTATGGACCGATATGATATATACTTGGCACAGTTGTTGGATGTCATAACAAAATACTTCGTGGAAAATTTCTTTCAAATCGGATAAAAATTGCGCCCTCTATAGGCTCAAGAAGTCAAGATTCAAGATCGGTTTATATGGCAACTATATCTGGTTATTGACCGATTTGAACCTTACTTAGCACAGTTGTTGGAAGTCATAGCGAAACACGGCGTGCAAAATTTCTTTCCAATCGGATAATAATTGCGCCCTCTTAAGGCTCAAGATGTCTAGACCCAAGATCGGTTTATATGGCAGCTATATCAGGTTATAGAGCGATTTGAACCATACTTGGCACATTTATTGGATATTATAACAAAACACGTCGTGCAAATAAAAAGGTACGAAATAGGTTGCCTGGGGTGAACGGGTAGGTCTAGAACTTCGAAATTTGGCTTAAATGATTCTTGTTGCGAAATTAAACGTTTAGTCTTATTTTTTATTGGTTGGACTAGAACCCTGAAATTTAACATGTAGATTCTACTAAGAAATATATGTTGACTGACTAAGTGATTTTTTAACAAATCATACATTTTGGTACCAAAAAGTACGAAATAGCTTATTTACTTTTACCTTGAACGGAGAAGGGTACAATTAAAGAATTTGTTTAAAGTGATCGATAAATTGTTGAAATATGAAAATGTTGAAATCGTACCGGGAGTGGAATAAAAAGTACGTAAGTGTTGTTATTGGCAGTATTTAGTAGTTTCTCTATAGATTGAGCTACAAATCTGAAATTTGGGATGCAGGCACATCTTGGCATCATGTATCGGACGACTAAAAGATTTTGTTGATTTTCGCACATTTTGGTACTAAAACGTACAATATGACACGTTCTTTACGGATTGAGCTACAGCTCTGAACTTTGGAATACAGTTACTTCAAGGCGCTATGTACCGAGCGACTAGAAGTTTTTTTTCGATATTCGAAACGACCGGGCGTATGCTAGCATACTCATAATGTAGAGAATTAATATTGACGTATCAATTTTATAAAATATTTTGAATTTTAAAAATTTTTGAAAAAAAATCTTTTTATTTCCTAATCTCCTACAACAAAAAATCATTTTCTTAATATTTTAATATTTTAAAGCTGGATTTAATGATTTTGGCATAGAACCTACTGTCAAAAGAAAAGTAGGATTATTGCCATAAATTTATTTTTTATACAACCCATCAAATGCAACAAGACATTAAAACGAATTCCAGAAATCTTACTCCTAAGAATTTTGAGAAATTTTTTCTCTTGATTTTTGGGACCTAAACAATTGCCGATTTTGACAAGCTAATTTCTGCCAAATCATGAAGGGAAAAATTGTTGTAACTGGCTATCGAAATATGTTCCGATTTGGACCAAATACTAATAATTACGAGTCATTGTTCAATTGCGTATAACAGAATCTGAAAATAAACCGATTTGAACCATATACAACATAGATGTCGAAAAGCCTAACATAAATCAATGTGTTAAATTTCAGTTGAATCGGATTATAAATGCTCCATTTTTGGGGCCAAGACTTTAAATCGAAATATCGGTCTATATGGCAGCTATATGCAAATCTTGATCGATATAGACCAAATTGCAGAAATATGTGGAAGGGCTTAACTTAACTCTCTGTCCCAAATTTCGGCAACATCGAACACAAAATGCGCCTTTTATGGGCCTAAAACATTAAATCGAGAGAACGGTCTATATGACAGCTATATCCATATCTGGACCAATCTGCGTGAAATTGACGAAGGATGTCGAAGGGCCTAACACAACTCACTGTCCCAAATTGCGGCTGCATCGGACAATAAATGCGCTTTGTATTGCCGCAAAACCTAAAACCGAGAGATCGGTCTATATGGCAGCTATATCCAAATCTCGACCAATCTGAGCCAAATTAACGATGAATGTCGATGGGCTTTACACAACTCACTGTTCCAAATTACGGCGACATCGGACAATAAATGCGCTTTTTATGGGCCTAAGACCCTAAATCGGAGGATCGGTCTATATGGTAGCTATATCAAAATCTGAACCGATCTGGGCCAAATTAACGAAGGATGTCGGAGGGCCTAACACAACTCACTGTCTCAAATTTCAGCAAAATCGGATAATAAATGTGGCTTTTATTGGCCTAAGACCCAATATCGGCGGATCGGTCTATATGGGGGCTATATCAAGATATAATCCGATATAGCGCATCTTCGAACTTAACCTGCTTATGGACAAAAAAAGAATCTGTGCAAAGTTTCAACTCAATATCTCCATGTTTGAAGACTGTAGCGTGATTTCAACAGACAGACGGACGGACATGTCTAGATCGTCTTATATATACTTCCGACCCTATAGGAAATGGATATTTCAATGTGTTGCAAACGGAAGAACAAAATTAATATACTCCCATCCTTCGGTGGTGGGTATAAAAAATTAGGTATCTTCACCAATTTCACAGTAACAAGAAATTTGGCATTTTTCGATTTTGAAGAAATGTGGCTATATTTCAAAGTAGAGGAGACAGTACACCTCAAGGATCCACAGATCTTTTTACATTCACAGATCCCAAGCCTGCCGTAATGCATATTTTAGTAAGTAAGTTATTAATAAACTTTCTTACAGTAGAGTTGATGCCTAGAGACTCCAACTCCTTCATGATTGACGTCGGTTTTACATTATTGAAAGCACCTTTAATGTCAAGAAATACTAACATTGTATATCCATTGACAGCGAGAGAACCCTCTACGTAACCGACTAGGTCGTGAAGGGCTGTGGATTTGCCTTTACTATATACGTGCTGCTGCCACGACAGGCGATCTCCAGGGATCTTTTTCCTAAGATATTTTTCTATCAACCTCTCAAGTGTCTTTAGCATAAAGAATGACATTCTAATAGGACGAAAATCTTTCGCCTTCGTGTGGTAAGGTTTTCCTGCTTTCGGAATGAAAATGACCTTCCCCAACCCCAGCGCTACTATAGGCCTTCAGTTACAACTTGTTGAATCCGTAGGATACAACCACTTCAGACTTGTTGAGGTCTGCGAGTTTAGTACGAATACTGCATGTCTCCGGTCACCATCAGCCTCATCCAATCTTCCAGGTGGTGGTAGAAAGATTGGAATTACATTCCCTTAGTCTTCCAAGTATCGATTCAGGATTTGAGGGAATCCTTGGTATCTAAGCATGCTCCATTGGTCGAGAAGGAATATCTTCCTTCTTGACTAAATCTAGTGCAACACCTGGCCAGATCGCACCAATTTTTTTTTTTAGCGTACAACGATACATTTCAATTGAGCGTTGATCTCCGAAGGCAATTAGTCTGTATCAGCCTCGATACCAGCATGAATCGTTACAAACTGGAGGAAACCCAGGAAATTCCGCAAGGACATCGGAGTATACTGATGACAGTCCATTGACTATCCCTCTCTAATTATTCCTAGGTATGCAGTCCTGTTATTCTCCCTTGTCTACAACTGGCATCACTAAACTGCCCCTTGCGACATTAGCAAAGGTTCTTGGACCCATCTTACTGTTGTTCGCCCTAGTTCTTTTAGGCGTGGGAGACCCTCCAGGTGACGGCAGCCTTTTGGCTGACTGCGGTGCAGTTTTCGAATCTAAATGTGTAGTCATTGGGGTAGCCTGTGCAGCGAATCCCGAGGCCAATTTAGGGAGTCTTTCTCCCTATTAGTGAGAGTCGTAGGATCATTCGCACCAAGTCTCTCAATAAACTTGAGAGCGAAGCGTCTTCTTTTATTCCAACCTCTTAAAGAGCGTGTTGGTTTGCCGGGGAAGGCCGATGGCCTAGGCAAATTATAGGCATGCGAAGAAGGAATAGGTTCTGCCTTGTACTTTAGACTCCAACCTGGTGTCTTCGTCAAAAGCCCTGCTGACCTGTCGTCTGTCGACTGGTGGAGCCTGGAGCGGCTGCTCCACCAGTTGAGGTTTCAGTAGCAGACAACATGCTACTGCTTGATACCACCACCGCAACTGTTGGGTCTTTGGAGTCCATTCTAAGCCTACTCCCGGGCTCTAGATCTGCCGCTCCACTGGAAACCGGCGCAGATCATCAACCGCCTAATTGATACCTCTATCGCAGCTATCCTTGATTGACTTTAATTTTTCTCCCAAAAATAATGACCTATTACGAGTTACAGGAAAATTCTTGCGGAGTGAGTAACAAAACGTCCGCTCCATTCAACGGTTCAAATAAGGATATCCACCGCTGAAAATTTTTCAGATGTCCTTGTCAGGACTCGAATCCAAGCATTCAGCGTCATAGGCCTATGCAACACGGCGGCCTCGAAATCATAATTGGGTCCAAATATATACGTACGAATATAACATAATGAATTGGATTAAAGTATCAAACCTTTCATTTGAATCCCATATTGTCCGTCGATCTTTAAATATGTCGGTTTATTTGTTTGTGAGTTTAACACTAAGCACAGTAAGATTACATCTTTACTATTTCTGTTCTGGTACACAATATTGTAGAATCCTGAGAGTAGTTCGAATAACTAAAAATACGTGGTTATTAGTTTGCCAGTTTATTTATTATACCATCCACCATAAGATGGGAGCATACCAATTTCGTCATTCCGATTCGATTAAGCCATGTCCGTCCATCTGTTAGCTTGTTGAAAGCACGCAAACTTTCAAAGGAAAGGCTTAGAAATTTTGCACAAATATTTTCTATTAGTGTAGTTCTGTTGAGATTTTAAATGGGCCTTATCCGTCCATGTCTTCATATAGCTCCCATATGAACCGATCCCCCGATTACACTTCTTAAGCCTCTGGAGGGCGTAATTCTTATCCTATAACCTCCAACATACGTGTACAGTATGGCCTCAATCAACCTAATATGTGATAAAGCTGCCATATAAACCGATCTCCCGATCGCACTTCTTGAGCCCGTAGTCCACCTCGGTGTGGTTCGAAATAAATCAAAAAGTTTTCAAATTCCTTTTGTAAATGTGAAATGGCTAAAAATATTGCAAATTTTTTTTAATGAAAAGTTTTAGTCATTAATGTATGGGTCAACGGCCGTGACATTTGACAAGAGCTAAACTTTGTATTGTTTGCCAAAACTTTGTATTGCTTGCCGATTAGATATTTTAGTAAAGATATCTTATGATGATTTTGATTCTGAAAAAAAGTTACACTAATGTTACACTTATACCGAACAAAATTTTACAAATGTCGCCCCAACCCTCTCAAAGTGTTAGATTTTTTCCATTTTCATTCGAACATGTTCATATGTCCATATACTGTCATTTCGACCAAATAATACGGTAAGAATCGCATCCCCGTCTTCCATTGAAGAACTTTCTAGCAATCCACCTAATATGCCGTTAGCTAAATAAAACGAGTTCACTATTTGTTATACATAGGTTAAGGTTAGGCTAGGTTGGAAGAGGGTACAGATATTAATCCGCCTCATGCCAATATGGACATACACCTAAGCCACTAATCGGCTTGTTATGCGTTTTAAAAACTAAAAAGTAACCTCGAAAAAGAAAATTTTAAATAAGGAATTCCGTGCTACATACAAAATCCCTAATTGTTTTCCATACCACTCCCCTAAGTTGGTTCATGTCTAGGACCGTGTCCCCACCTAAGTACCGGTGTCTGTTAGACACGAAAGCCGGGCAATGACATAGGAAATGCTCCAACGTCTCATGATCTTCCCCACGTGCTATCACTTGCCGCGCCGATTATGCATAAGTAAGCTCGTAGTCCTATATGGCCTGTTATGACACCAAAAGCTATACTGATCTCCTTCTTAATTCCTTGCACGATCCGAATCATCCCATAGGATTTTTGCCGTCCTACCGACTGCTTCACTGTTTCACAGTCTCACATGCGCATTTGTCGCCCGAGCCCTTAAATTGTACTGCGTCGACCTGAAAGGTTTCGGGTTAACCAAGTTTATCGACGTCGGTTCTCTGGCCTTCACTGCCAAATCGTTTGCCATTCATTCTCCTTACTCCGTTATGGACCGGCACCCAAACGATGCGGATTTTGCCATCCTCAGATAAGACGTTAATCTTCTTCTTACACTGCAAGACGGTTCGTGACCTTACTATCCTGGTTGTTATTGCCCTTATAGTCATTTTACTGTCCGTAAAGTTGTTCACACTCGACTTATAACATGATCTTCCAGACGGCAATACTAGGGTTCAGTCGGACCAAGACTGCGCCGCAACAGCAGTGCGTCGCACTCAACTTCAAGATTCATCGCAGGTATCCGGTCGGAAATCTCTTTCCTTCCTTCCAGGTTTCCTATCGTCGCCTCGATTATACCGCGGTGGTATGAGCTGCTCCCATCCTCAGTCCATTCTCCCATCGCCTCAGTGGCTACCTCACACCAAATCTGTATGTCAATAGGTCGGATATCTAGAATAGAATCCTCATCGCTCCATCTATGCCAATACAATATCTTCTCTGAACTAATTGTACGGTCCCTATTTTTCACTTTTTCTCCATAGCCGTCCACCAAACTACAGATGCGTAAGTAAGTATTGGTCTAGTCACGCATCTGTTGAGCCAGTGAACTATCCTCGGATTCAGGCCCCATTCGGCCCTACATCCGTCTACATAATGCCCAACATCTGTGAGCCTTCTCAGTACGCTCCTGAATTCCTCCCAATTAAGTTTCCCATCCAAGATCACTTTTAAGTATTTGACGTTGTCAGATATCGAAATAGTTTTACTGAAATAGTTTTACTGGAAACGTAGTGCGTTAAATTGGCCCAAATTCGTCTTCCTCGTAGACACGCATATTTCAGTCTTCTCTTCCTTCTGCATAGCTGGCTCGGATCCTTACTCCTTAGAAGTATTATAACATTGTCTGCATAGCAGACGGGTTTAAATCCCTCCTAAGTAAGCATCCCTAATATGTCATTTATCGAAGTCACCCAAAGGAGTGGCGATAAAATGCCCCCTGTGGCGTGCCATGTGCCACTTTCTCCTTTATATTTATGTTATGGGACCCGCAATTTATCCACCTGTTTCTTAGCATATGGTTTATCTAGTCTCTAAGGAACCGGTCCACCCGGTACTGGTGTAAGGATTGGATCCATATGTCGGTCAGAACATTATTTAATGCTCCCGCGATATCAATGCAAACCGCCAATGTGTACGTCTTGGCTTCGAAGGATTCTTCTATTTTATGAACAACCTCGTGCAGTGTAGTATCCACTGATCTTCCCTTGACATAGGCATGCTGTTTGTATTTAAGCAGTTCGTTGGTGTCATACGCTTCATCATGGTATCCACAATGCGTTCCATGGATTTGAGTAGAAAGGATGTAAGGCCTATAGGCCTGTAGGCCTTCGGTGTTGCATAACTTGCCATTCCGGGTTTGGGTATAAATATCACCCTGCCCCCTGCCAGGCTTTCGGAGTATATGCAAGTCGTAGGCACGCTATGAAAAAATTGGCCAGATGACGCATCAGATAGTCGGCCTCCTTTTGTAGTAATGCCGGAAATATTCTATCAGGTCGGGATGACTTAAATGGTTTGAATCTCCTCAAGACTTCCTTGACCATAAATTCCGTTATGTTAAGCCTTCGATCAACCCGATTATTCAAAGATTCCGGTGTCTCCGTAAGTCCCGTCGTATCCTGTGGAAAATAGGTTTTTATCAAAAGCCTGAACATGTCCACCGTTGTTTCTGCTCTCACTCCCATGTCGTCTACTAGCGTTTCAGTTTGGACACGGTTTATAAAAGAAACTTGTTCATCTTGGCGTTGTCATTAACGCTATCGACCTGTTCGCAGAATAGCTTCCAGGAGGCACATTTTGCCGCTCTGTTAATCTTATTGTATTCCTTGAGCCGTGTGTAATATACATCCCAATATACTTTCGCTTTTTTACGACATGCTCTGTTATATAGTCCGCTGAACTCTTTCCCAATGTTGCAAATCTCCCCGGTCATCCAGGGTTTTTCTTGGGCTGATTTCCTTTCCGAAGAGGAGAACTATCTTCGAAGGACCCCACCAGTGCAGTCGTAATCCTGTTGACATTGTCGTCAATGTCTTCTATGCTTGGACAATCTTAATTATCTTGCCCAAGTCCTTTTCTGAGTAGTCTTCCAAATTTGGCCAGTTGGTTTTCAACTTATTCCGGAATCTTATCGGATACGGCGGTGGCCGTGCTATTCTAAACCTAATGTAGCGTTGGTCTGAGAAAGAATGTTTCATGGAGACCCTCCAATCCTGATCCTCATCGATTAGATTTTCCGAACATACTCGATTTTATTCCAGTTGTCGAAGCCGAATATCGACAGCAGTCGTAGTCCAAGGCGAGTTTGACATTTCGTGGTATTCGGTAACAGATGTGGTTACCGAATCAGATCGGTTCAGATTTGGAAATCGGTTCAGATTTGGAAATAGCTGCCATATAGACCGAACTCTCGATTAAAGGTTCTGGGTTGTGTTAGGCCCTTCGACATCCTTCGTCAATTTGGCTCAGATCGGTCCAGATTTGGATATAGCTGCCATATAGACAGATCCTCCGATTTAGGGTCTTAGGCCCATAAAAGCCACATTTATTATCCGATTTTGCTGAAATTTGGGACAGTGAGTTGTGTTAGGTTCTTCGACATTCTTCGTCAATTTGACCCAGATCGGTCCAGATTTGGATATAGCCCCCATATAGACCGATTTAGGGTCTAAGGCCCATAAAAGCTACATTTATTATCCGATTTTGCTGAAATTTGGGACAGTGATTTGTCTACGGCCCTTCGACATCCTTCGCCAATTTGACCCAGATCGGTCCAAATTTGGATATAGCTGCCATGTAGACCGAACTCTCGATTAAAGGTTTTGGGCCCATGAAAGGCGCATTTATTGTTCGATGTTTTCGAAATTTGGGACAGTGAGTTATGTTATGCCCCTGGACATACTTCTGCAATATGGTACAGATCGGTCCAGATTTGGATATAGCTGTCATATAGACCGATCTTTCGGTTATAGGTTTTGGGGCCATAAAAGGCGCATTTATTGTCCGATTTCGCTGAAATTTGGGATAGTGCGTTGTGTTAGACTATTAGACAATTTTCTGCTTGGCTCAAATCGGTGGAGATTTTGATATAGCTCCGATTTAGACCGATCTCTCGATTTAAAGTCTTGGCCCCAAAAAAAGCGCATTTATAATCTGATTTCACTGAAATTTGACACAGTGACTTATGTTAGGCTTTTCGACATTTGTGTCGTATTTGGTTCAGATCGGTTTATTTTTAGATTTAGCTACAAAAAAGACCATTATTTTGTTATACACAATTGAACAATGACTTGTACTTATTAGTATTTGATCCAAATCAGAACATATTTCGATATAACTGCTATGGGACATAAGGTATGCGTTTTTAACCGGATTGTGATGGAATGTGGTTTACATATATACCCGAGGTGGTGGGTATCCAAAGTTCGGACCGGCCGAACTTAACGCCTTTTTACTTGTTACTTGTTTTTTTTTTAACTTTTAAAGGTAGGTAATGTTAAATAATGGTGGCGATCTTGAACAGACTCACTTAGATAATTTTAGTCCATTGTAATACAACAGTATCGAGAGACGAAGGCCTCTGGTGGTAATCGAACCCACGACCTCCGCAATGGCAATCCAAGCACGCCACCAACTCAGCTACCGGGTCGCCTAAATTTCACAGTTTTCCTATATGCAAACAATAAATTCTCCCTTATTGTATGAAACGGTCTAGTCTTTCTAATATATAAAAAACAATTTGTGTTTGTTTGCTTGTTTGCATGTTTGTTCCATATAAACTCAAAAACGGCTGAACCGATTTCCTTGAAGCTTTCACAGATTGTGTAGGATGGTTTGGAAGGAAACATAGCCTATATAATTTTTTGGTATAGGGAGGGGGGCGGACCCTCACCCTTACTCCAAAAGTAATACCCAAAAATAAAAGTGGACCGATCAGGACAATATGGGATTCAAATGAAAGGTATTCAAGAGTAGAGTACGAATTTCATAAAAAAAGTTGGGTCCAAGCACCTTGGGCGCCGCCCCAGCCCCGAACCCCCTTAATCTAGGTTTATTTGACGATCATGACAAATGAAAGGTATTCGGGAGTAGATTACGAATATGGTCAGGAAGTAGGAATATGCTTTATAATTTATTGATTACGGAAGGGGGCTGACCTTCCCCCGTTACCCCAAAACACAACCCAAAATCAAAAGTGGTAAGGATATCAAACGAAAATAATGCGGAGTAGACATACAAATTCTGGCATACAAATTCATGTCGAAGTATGGGGGTCACCCCACCCCCACAAAATCGCCCAAAATGGGTACATTAGCCAATCACAGATATGTGGGACTCGGTTTCTTTGTGCCGTATAGACTGAAAAACGGCATAACCGATTTTCTCGAAATGTTCGCATATTGTGTAGGTTGGTCTGGATGGAAACATAGGCTATATAATTTTTCGGTATCGGAAGGGGGCGAATCCTCCCCCTTATGCCAAAAACACAACCCAAAATCAAAAGTAGACTGATCAGGATAATATGGGTAACAAGGTATAGAGTAAAGTACGAATATGGTATTGAAAATTGAGTCCAAGTACCCAGCGAGCCGCCCCAATCCCAAAACTCCCCCAAGCAGACATATTGGACGTTCATATCTATATGGTGCTCAAATGAAAGGTATTCGGGAGTAGATTTCGAATCTGGCATACAAAATCAGATCGAAGTATAGGGGGTCACGCCATCCCTACACTCTCAACGTCATAGGCTACAATGGCACGAATTCGATATCTGCATTCAGGGCGAAGTGTGCCCACCTTAAAAAGATATTAGAGAGTTAAAGACGGCGGAGCGGGGCGGGTCCGGTTCGACTAGTGTACATATAAGAATACATACCGCCTAATACCACCGTAAGAGTTTTGAGAACAGTTTTGAGCAAACATTCTACATAGACTTGCCAGATGGTCGGGATTATCCCGACTTTCTGTAGCTGTCCCGACTCCTGACTATAGGTGAAAAATATGGGAAAATCCCGACGTTTGGAGTCATTATGAATATGACGGCCCAATCTCAGTCATAAATGTTCATTCAATTATGAACTTTTCTGTGAGGTGATTAGCCCCCCCTTTTCTACTCTTATGATTTTGTCTTAAATTTAAACATCCAAATAATGACTAATAATAATAATGGATTTAGAGGTGCATGTCCGTCCGTCTGTTTGCACGATACCTTTTCTTAGTGTGAGTCGGTTTGGATTTTAAATAGCAAAAATTTTAATTATTTCCCATATAAACCGATATCCTTATCTGACTCATTTTGCTCCTTCACGATGCTATCATAGTCCGATTTGGTTGAAATTTTATACATGGTGCTTTACTATGACTTTCAACATCCAAAAACTGGTATCCCATTTGACAAAGAAGTGCAAGTGTTGCATTTTTTAGACGATTAAACAATAAACCACGGGAAGTATGTCCTAAATCGGTCTATAACAGGATGCATAACCTATATGCAATTGCCTGATTTGCCTACGACAATTTATTCAAAGAACTTGAGAAAATCGATCCGTGGAAGATGGAATATAAGATTCGGCCAGGCCGAATTTCACGCGATCTTTCTTTACTTGTTAATAAAACCCGAATTCTTGTGTTTTTTTTTTAGAATCCCGAGTCATAAGATTGAGTTTCCCAACATCCTTCTCTGAGGGCCTTGCAAGCCTAATATTACATAATATTTATTGACAGCTAACCCAAGGTGTAGTTTTTACGTGAGGACGTCGAGTGTGAACATCTTTACGGAGAGGAAACTAGCCATCGAAGATAGTTGTCCTCTTCGGGAAAGGAAATCAGCCCAAGAAAAACCCTGAATGACCGGGGAGATTCGCAAAATTGGGAAAGAGGTCCGCAGACTTTTTAACAGAGCACGTCGTAAAAAAGCGGAAGTTCATTGGGATCTGTAGGAATACAATAAGATTACCAGAGCGGCAAAATTTGCCTCCTGGAAGCTTTTCTGCGAACAAGTCGATAGCGTTAATGACGCCACCAAGATAAAAAAATTTCCCTCAAAAACCCATGTCCAAACTGAAACTTTAGTAGACGACATGGGAGTGAGAACAGAGACAACGGAGGACACGTTGAGGCTTTTGATGAAAACCCATTTTCTACAGGATACGACGGGACTCACGGAGACACCGGAATCTTGGAATAATGACGTTGATCGAAGGTTTTTAATTACGGAATTTATGGTAAAGGAATCATTAAGGAGCTTCAAACCATTTAAGTGACCCGGACCCAATGGCCTCGTCTGGCCAAAATGTTCACAGCGTCAAGTGGTGTGTGCTAACGCGAGGACGTCGAGTGTGATCTTTACCGACAGTAAAATTGCCATAAAGGCAATAACAAGCAGGACGGTAAAGTCACGAACAGTCTTGGAGCATAAGAAGGAGATAAACGCCTTCTCTGAGGATGGCACGATCCGCATCGTTTGGGTGCCGGGTCTTAGAGGAGTAAGGGGAAATGAAAAAGCAGACGATTTGGCAGTGAATGCCAGAGGACTGCCGTCAATACACTTGGTCAACCCGAAGCCTTACCAAACCTAACCCAAGCTAGTGCCCAATGAACACTTTATTCGTAATCAATTCGCCTCGCCAGTGGGAATGCTACGTCTTAGCCTTACGGATGCAAAACAGGAAATGAAATCAGGTCTCGAAGTCAACACCTCTTCCCCCTGAACCATAAATTGCTATCTGTCCAAATAGTCCACAAATTACTCATAGAAACTATAGTGGTGCGTGTAACCAGGTTTGCCCTGCTGCACTTACACTCAGAAAAATGCTTATCGTAAATAGGAGTTAACTACATAATACTCGTTAGTCCATGATATTTATCCACGATTAAAAATTCTTAAAGGGTGAGAAAATAAACGTTGTTCGAATAAAACTAACGACTCGTGAGTATGGATAAAAAGCTCACAATTCAGATGGAGTTAGTAATTTTCCCTCAATGATTATTTTTGAAATAAGCGAGAATTTTACTAAACAGCAAAAGCATATCATCATTGACAATGCCTTTTCTGAAATTTATTACTGAATGAACTATTGGGTTGCCCAAAAAGTAGTTGCGGATTTTTTAAAAGAAAGTAAATGCATTTTTAATAAAACTTAGAATGAACTTTAATCAAATATACTTTTTTTACACTTTTTTTCTAAAGCAAACTAAAAGTAACAGCTGATAACTGACAGAAGAAAGAATGCAATTACAGAGTCACAAGCCGTGAAAAAATTTGTCAACGCCGACTATATGAAAAATCCGCAATTACTTTTTGGGCAACCCAATACTTAAAGAAATAAAGATTGTTAGTTCAATATAACTAAAACATAAATGGGCTGAGTAATTAAGATGTGTCCAATTGGATGTTCCGGAGAGTTCGGAAAAAGCGATTTCTTTTAATAATTTTATCTTAAATTTTCCATTCTTTTTAGTTCATACTTTACCTGCGGGAAGTTGAAAGTGGGCTTATACTATGTATAAACAATTTCGTAGCTTTAAATAAATTGTTGAACTCGCAACGAGTATATTATTCTTTAGCGGCATAGGAAGTTCTATATTTCCCAAATTTTGTTAATTGTAACTAGTGTTGAGGTTCAACATTTTTTGAGTGTATTTATCACTTCTTTAGTTGAGAAACAGATCTTTGTAAAGATTTTTTTCTCGAAACCCGACAAAATCGAAATTCATTCGAAGTTGAAGATATTTTTCGAATTTGGACTCAGAATATTAAATCTTGCTGTGGTTAAATTTACTTTATCATTTCGACTTTCGTTTCAGTTACTCATTTAATACACAAAATGCCACCATTTTGCTTGTAAAAGACACACGCACGACATCAATTGGCAATCGCAGAACTTGACGACCAATCCTACTTGCATACACTAAATGGCATATATAACGACGAAAACGTCAACGACCCTGAATTGACGGCGCAGAAGAGAGAGTGAGTGAAGCAAGCTGCTTTAACCGATATTAAAAAGCAGGCGCACTCTGCGCAATTGACAGAGGCCCCCGCAGTAACAAATCTATGGACTAAAATGGATTATAGTTACCAACTTTTATGGATTATTTGGACTTTATTGGGTAAGTTTGTTTAGTTAGTTTAGCCCCAAATCAGTGGTGGCCAAAATTAAGGTTTTTTTACAATAGCCTTCATACCCAATTCACACGTACACCCAGAGAAATCATTGGTTGGAATTCGATTATAGGTATAAATAGATAGTAATTAATTGTAAATAATTTTTAATTATCAGCACCAAATATCAGTCATTTTCTTAGTTCAGTAGTTAAGTTGATTACGATACTATTGAAAGCATTAAATGAAGATGTTCATAGAAGTCTGTATTTCAATTCTCGTACATCTTATTTATGAGGATCTCACAAGTTTATTGGATAAGCTTGCATAGTTCTGCTGTTGGTTATTGACCGTGAAACAGCTGTTTCATCATGTTGGCGTAGTCAATTTCGTTATAATAGTTCCAAGACACGTGAAAGCAATTTGCAGTTAGTAGCTGGATATTTCTCTATTTATTGTAGAAAATCTGTCATCTTCTTGTATATTTACATATTGAGATTTTTCAGGTAAAAACATAAATAAAACAAGTAAAAGCGTGTCCGATTCCGAATTGAATTGAATGTTGGAGACCATAGTTGAAGTCATTGTGTGAAATTTCAGCCAATTCGAGTAAGAATTGCGCCCTTTAGGGGCTCAAGAAGTAAAATAGAGAGATCGGTTTATATGGGAACTGTATCAGGCTATAGACCGATTCGGACCATATTTGACACGTATGTTGAAGGTGATGGGAAAAACCGTTGAACAAATTTTAGCCAAATCGAATATTAATTACGCCCTCTAGAGGCACAAGAAGTCATGATCCCAGAACGGTGTATATGGCAGCTATATCAGGTTATGAATAGATTTAAGCCATATTTCAGCCAAATCGGATAAGAATTGTGCTCTCTAGTGGATCAAGAAGTTAAGATCCAAGATCGGTTTATATGGCAGCTATATCAAAAAATTGACCGATATGGCCCATTTACAATCCCAACCGACCTACACTAATAAGAAGTTTTTGTGCCAAATTTCAAGCGGCTAGCTTCACTCCTTCGAAAGTTAGCGTGCTTTCGACAGCCAGACGGACGGACGGACAAAAGGACATGGCTAGATCGACTTAAACTGTCATGACGATCAAGAATATATATACTTTATGGGCTTTTTGAGAATATTTCGAGGAGTTACAAACAGAATGACGAAATTAGTATACCCTCATCTTCATCACATTGAGCTGAAATTCGACACAGATACGTGTTTTTGATGCACGCTGGTTAAGTTCTTGAACGGGCCAAATCGGATCATATTTGGATATATTGTAGCTAGTATATAGACCGATTTTCCGATAAAGGGTCTAATGCCCATAAAAACTTTATTTTTCATCCGATTTTGATGAAATTTGAAACAGTGACAACTGATCCAAATATGGTTCACATCGGACTATATTTAGATATAGCTACCATATAGACCGATCTCCCGATAAAGGGTCTGAAGGCCATAAAAGCTTTATTTTTTAACCGATTTCGCCAAAATTTGAAGCAGAGAGTTATTTTTAGCCTCCTGACACCCGACCTAAATCTGGTACAGATTGAACTATATTTAGATATAGCTGCCATATAGACCGATCTGCCGATAAACGGTCTGAAGTCAATAAAATCTTTATTTATTACCCGATTTCGCTGAAATTTCAAATAGTGAGTAGGTTAAGACCTCCCAACATCCGACATATGTATGGTTCTGATCGGACTATATTTTGATATAGATGCCAGAGAGACCGATCTGGCGATAAGGGGACTGAAGCCCATAAAAGCTTTATTTATTACCCAATTTCGCTGAAATTTGAAACAGTGAGTTTTTCTGAGCATCACGATATCCAACCTTAATATAGTTCAGATCGGTTTATGATTGGATATATCTGCCAAAAAGACCATTATTTTGGTCTACAAAATTGAATAGTGATATATATTAGACCACTCAATGTCCGTGCCGAATTTGAGCTTAAGTTATCCAATTTTCACCGGATCGTGACAATATGGGGTTTACATATATACCCGTGGTGGTGGGTATCCAAAGTTCGGCCCGGCCGAACTAAATTTTTAAAGACAACACAAATGTTAATGATAACATAATTATTTAAAAAAATTAAAATTTCATAATAAATTCTCCTAAAAAATGTAGTGGGAAAATATTGACTTTCATCAATCTTCTATCTATATATATAAAAATTAATTTGTGTTTGTTTGTTTGTATTTTTTGTATGTTTGTTTGTTTGTAGGTTTGTAAATATGTTTGTTCCGTATAGACTCAAAAACGGCTAAACCGATTTCTTTGAAATTTTCACAGATTGTGGGGAGTGGTCCGGAAAGAGCAATAGGCTATATAATTTTTTGATATCGCATTGGGGACGGACCCTCCCCCTTATCCCAAAAGTACTAGCGAAAAATAAAAGTGGACCGATTGGGGCAATATGGGACTTAAATGAAAGGTGCTCAAGAGTAGAGTACAAATTCCATATTAAAAATTGGGTCCAAGTAATTGGGGGGCCGCCCCGACCCCAAAAACACCCCAAAATAGGTTACTTGGACGATAATGTCAAAATGGGGCTCGAATAAAAGGTATTCGCGAGTAGATTACGAAAATGATCAGGAAGGAGGTATAGGCTATGTAATTTGTTGATGTTGGAAGGGGGCTGACCCTCCTCCGTTACCACAAAAACGTCACCCAAAATCAAATGTTGACCGATAGGGACAATATGGATATCAAATGAAAGATATTGGAGAGTAGAAAGCAAAAGTGGTATAAAAATTTGGGTTCAAGTATCCAAGGGGTAGCCCAAGCCCGAAAACTGCTCAAAATAGACATATTGGTCATATATATCAATATAGGACTCAAATGAAAGGTATTCGGGAGTAGACCCCGAATATGATATAAAAAACGAGGACCAAGTAATTGATAGTCGCCCCATCCCCGATAAGCTCACCAAATGGGAATACTACTCAATCATAACTTGATGAAACTCAAATGATAGGCATTTGAGAGCATATTACGAATATGACATTAAACTTTGTGTCCAAGAACCTAGGTGGTGTTCTATCTCCTAAAGTCGCCTCCAATAGGTTACTTACTTTACTTTAATTGGCTATAACAGAATATTTGTTCCACAAGCCGAACGTTGAATAGCGTTCCAAGCGCCTCGATTTTCTGCGCTCATTCTAAAATCTTTGACACCAAGTTTCGAGGTGTCTCCCACAACTTGATCTTTCCATCGGGCTTTTGGTCTTCCCGGTTTGCGTATACCACCGTGTTTGCCTTCAAAAGACTTCTTTGCTGGAGGTTCTTCATCCATTCTGACAATATGACCTTGCCAAAGCAGCCGTTGTATTTTGATACGTGAAACTATGCTATCGTCGTCATACAGCTCGTGGTTCATACGTCGTCTATATTCTCCGTTAGCGCAAACTGGCCCATATATTTTACGAAGAATCTTTCTCTCAAATACTCCAAGCACTACCTCATCTGCTTTCACAGTACCCATGCTTCAGAACCATATTATAGCACCATATAACAAGACTTTAAATCGAGATATCGGTCTACATGGCAGCTATATCCAAATCTGGACCGATTTGGGCCAAGTTGCATAAAAATTTCGAAGAGCCTAACACTAAGCACTGTCCAAAATTTTGGCGAAATCGGACAATAAATGTCTCTTTTATGGCCCAAAACCTAAATATTGATATCGGTCTATATGGCAGCTATATCCTAATCTGGACCGATCTGTGCAATATTGCAGAAGTATGTAAAAGGGCTTAATTTAACACACTGCCCCAAATTTCGGCGACATCGGACAATAAATGAGCTTTTTATGGGCCCAAAACCTTAAATCAAGAAATCGGTCTATATGGCAGCTATATCCAAATCTGAACCGATCTGGGCCAAATTAAAGAAAGATGTCGATGGGCCTAGCACAATTCACTGTCCCAAATTTCATCACATTCGGATAATAAATGTGCCTTTTGTGGGCCTAAGACCCTAAATCGGAGGATCGGTCTACATGGCAGCTATATCCAAATCTGGACCGATATGCGCCAAATTAACGAAGGAATTCGAAGGGCCTAACATAACTCATTGTCCAAAATTTCAGCAAAATCGGATAATAAATGTGGCTTTTATGGGCCTAAGACCCTAAATCGGCCGATCGGTCTATATGGGGGCTATATCAAGATATAGTCCGATACAGCCCATCTTCGAACTTAACCTGCTTATGAACAAAAAAAAAAGAATCTGTGCAAAATTTCAACTCAATATCTCTATTTTTAAAGACTGTAGCGTGATTTCAACAGACAGACGGATGGACATGGCTAGATCGTCTTAGATTTTTACGCTGATCAAAAATATATACTTTATAGGGTCGGAAATGGATATTTCGACGTGTTGCAAACGGAATGACAAAATGAATATACCCCCATCCTTCGGTGGTGGATATAACAATGCCAACATGAACAGAGAGAGGCAGAGTGGTAAAAATTAATCATCAGCATGTATCTTTGTTATGCCAACCTATCGGTCCTTTGAATAAAGAACAAGTAAAAGCGTGCAAAGTTCGGCCGGGCCGAATCTTATATATTCCCTCCACCATGGATCGCATTTGTCGAGTTCTTTTCCCGGCATCTCTTCTTAGGCAAAAAAGGATATAAGAAAAGATTTGCTCTGCTATTAGAGCGATATCAAGATATGGTCCGGCTTGGACCACAATTAAATTATAAGTTGGAGACCTGTGTAAAATGTCAGCTAATTCGAATAAGAATTGCGCCCTATGGGGGCTCAAGAAGAAAAATAGAGAGATCGATTTATATAGGAGCTGTATCGCTATAGACAGATTCAGCTATAGACAGATTCAGACCATAATAAACACGTACATTGATGGTCATGAGAGGATCCGTCGCACAAAATTTCAGGCAAATCGGATAATGATTGCGACCTCTAGAGGCTCAAGAAGTCAAGATCCCAGATCGGTTTATATGGCAGCTATATCTGGTTATGAACCGATTTGAACCTTATTTGACATAGTTGTTGAAAGTAAGAATAAAATACGTCATGCTAAATTTCAGCCAAATCGGATAGGAATTGCGCCCTCTAGAAGCTCAAGAAGTCAAGACCCCAGATTTGTTTATATGACAGCTATATCAGGTTATGAACCGATTTGAACCATACTTGGCACAGTTGTTGGATATCATAACAAAACATGTCGTGCAGAATTGGATAATAATTGCGGACTCTAGAGGCTCTAGAAGTCAAGACACAAGATCGGTTTATATGGCAGCTATATCAAAAGATGGGCCGATTTGAACCAAATAAGAGGTACTTTGAACCATACTCGACACAGTTGTTGGATATTATAACGAAACACGTCGTGCAAAATTTCATTCCAATCGGATAAGAATTGCGCACTCTAGAGGCTCAAGAAGTCAAGACCCAAGATCGGTTAATATGGCAGCTATATCAAAACATGGACCGATATGGCCCATTTACAATACCAACTGACCTACACTAATAAGAAATATTTGTGCAAAATTTCAAGCGGCTAGCTTTACTCCTTCGGAAGTTAGCGTGCTTCCGACAGACAGACAGACGGACGGACAGACGGACGGACAGACGGACGGACAGACGGACGGACAGACGGACGGACAGACGGACGTACAGACGGACGTACAGACGGACGGACAGACGGACGGACATGGCTAGATCAACATAAAATGTCGCGAGGATCAAGAATATATATACTTTATGGGTTCTCAGACGAATATTTCAAGTAGTTACAAACAGAATGACGAAATTAGTATACCCCCCATCCTATGGTGGAGGGTATAAAAATAGAATATAAGAATATAGGAAGGATCTAAAAGCAAAAAATTTGGTGTCAAATTCAGTGATGGTATGCCTATGAGAGCCGCCCACGAATCGGATATCCAATTGCGGAACTAAGTGTTTCGTGGGTCACCCCACCACTATAAAACCCCTCAAATCGGACATATTTACCGACCATGGCAATATGAATCTTACATGAAAGGTCTTTGGGAATAGAGCACGAAATTGACTTTCACTTTTGGGACTTGAAGGACTTTTATTTTCCATTGCAATGTGGTTTCAAATAAGAGGTACTTGAGTGTAGAAAAATCCACAGGAAAATTGGAATACATTTTCAGCTACAATTACGCAGAAATTTTCAAACTAATACTCCAAAGAGTACTCCTCTCCAACATAGCATAATCGGGCGCAGCAGAGCGGGCCGGGCTCTGCTAGTCTTATATATAAAATTCAATTTGTGTTTGTTTGTCTGTTTGTTCCGTATAGACTCAAAAACGGCTGATCCGATTACCTTGAAATGTTAACAGATTGCGTTAACACAAAAGTACTACCCAAAAAAAAAAGCTGATCGATCGGGACAATATGGGACTCAAATGAAAGGTATTCAAGAGTTGAGTACGAATTTCATAAACGGCAGAACCGATTTTCTCGAAATTTTCGCATATTGTATAGGTTGGTCTGGACGGAAACATAGGCTTTGTAATTTTTCAGTATCGGAAGGGGGGCGGACACTCCCCCTTATGCCAAAAACACAACCTAAAATCAAAAGTGGATCGATCGCGACAATATAGGTACCAAATGAAAGGTATTGGAGAGTAGAATACGGTATTGAAATTTAAGTCCAAGTACCCTTCGGGCCGGCCCAACCTCAAAACTCCCGCAATTAGAAATATTGGACGTTCATTTCAATATGGGGTTCAAATGAAAGGTATTGGGGAGTAGATCTCGAATCCGGAACACAAAATCAGATCGAAATATAGGGGGTCAAGCCAACCCTCAAAAACGCCATTAGACCCATTATGACTATATGATTCTTGGCTGAACCGATTTTGTTAAAATTTTCATAAATTGTGTAGGTTTGTCTGGAAGGAAACAGAGGTCATATAATTTTTAGATATCGGGTGGAGGCGCTCAAGAAGCCGAATATACCCCCACCGAAGGATGGAGGTATATTCATTTTGTCATTCCGTTTGCAACACATCGAAATATCCATTTCCGACCCTATAAAATATATATATTCTTGATCAGCGTAAAAATCTAAGACGATCTAGCCATGTCCGTCCGTCGGTCCGTCTGTCTGTTGAAATCATGCTACAGTCTTTAAAAATAGAGATATTGAGCTGAAATTTTGCACAGATTCTTTTTTTGTCCATAAGCAGGTTAAGTTCGAAAATGGTCTATATCGGACTAAATCTTGATATAGCCCCCATATAGACCGATCGGCCGAGTTAGGGTCTTAGGCCCATAAAAGATACATTTATTATCCGATTTTGCTGAAAGTGAGTGAGGACAGTGAGTTGCCTACGGCCCTTCGACTTCCTTCGTTAATTTGGCCCAGATCGGTCCAGATTTGGATATAGCTGTCATTTAGACCGATCCTACGATTTATGGTGTTAGGCCCACAAAAGCCACATTTACTATCCGAATTCTATGAAATTTGGGACAGTGAATTGTGTTTGGCTCTCCGACATCTATCTTTATTTTGACCCCGATCGGTTCAGATTTGGATATAGCTGGTGTTGGATATAGACCGATTTCTTGATTTAAGGTTTTGGGCCCATAAAAAACTCATTTATTGTCCGATGTCGCCGAAATTTGGGACAGTGTGTTAAGTTATGCCCCTTGACATACTTCTGCAATATCGCACAGATCGGTCCAGATTTGGATATAGCTGCCATATAGACCGATCTCTCGATTTTAGGTTTTGGGGCCATAAAAGAGGCATTTATTGTCGGATTTCGCCGGGTCAGTGCTTTGTGTTAGGCTCTTCGATATTTTTATGCAACTTGGCCCAAATCGGTCCAGATTTGGATACAGCTGCTATGTAGCCCGATATCTCGATTTAAAGTCTTGGCCCCATAAAAGGCGCATTTATAATCCGATTTCACTGAAATTTGGCACAGTGACTTATGTTAGGCTTTTCGATATCCGTGTCGTATATAGTTCAGATCGGTTTATTTTTAGATATAGCTACAGTACTTATAAGTATTTGGTCCAATTAGGAACATATTTGTATATAACTGATATGGGACATAAGGTATGAAATTTTCACCGAATTTTGATGAAAGGTGGTTTACATATATACCCGATTTAGTGGGTATCCAACTTAACGCCTTATTACTTGTTTGATACTCATATTGTCCTAATCGGTCCACGTTTAACTTTGGGTGGGGTTTTTGGGGTAACGGTGGAGGGTGCGCCCCTTGCGTTATCAATAAATTATAAAGCCTATTCCTATTTCCTGACCTTATTCGCAATCTACTCGCGAATATCTTTCATTTGAGTCCCATATTGTCATGATCGTCAAATAATCCTGACCCCCCCACTTACACACAATTCTTATCCGATTGGAATGAAATTTCGCACGACGTGTTTTGTCATGATATCCAACAACTGTGCCAAGAATGGTTCAAATTGGTTCATAACCTGATATAGCTGTCAATAAAACCGATCTTGGGTCTTGACTTCTTGAGCATCTAGAGGGCGCAATTCTTATCCGATTTGAATGAATTTTGGCACGACGTGTTTTGTTATGATATCCAATAAGTGTGCCAAGTATGGTTCAAATCGGTTCATAACCTGATATAGCTGTCATATAAACCGATCTGGGATCTGACTTCTTGAGCCTGTAGAGGTCGCAATTATTATCCGATTTGCCTGAAATTTTGTACGACAGATTCTCTCATGACCATCAATATACGTGTTTAATATGGTCTGAATCGTTCTATAGCCCGATACAGCTCCCATATAAATCGATCTCTCTATTTTATTTCTTGAGCCCCCAAGGGGCGCAATTCTTATTCGAATTGGCTGACATATAATTTAATTGTGGTCCAAACCGGACCATATATTGATATCGCTCTAATAGCAGAGCAAATCTTTTCTTATATCTCGTTTTGTCTAAGAAGAGATGCCGGGAAAAAAACTCAACAAATGCGATCCATGGTGGAGGGTATATAAGATTCGGCCCGGCCGAACTTAGCACGCTTTTACTTGTTTCAATTACGATCGTATGCGTTCCATATAAAGATGATACTCCCCCAACAAATAGTATTCGTCTTCCTTTTATGAATTTCTTGACGCAATACTAATCTTTTTTATGATCTAAATATGCACATAAATGGAAAAACGGCTTCCCAAATGTGTTTCAGTTGGGTTTGCTTCCCCAATATGTAATTTACACTGTAATAAAAATATATATTAATTGCTGTTAGGCTATGTCGGTAGTTAGACATCAACCCGCCTCGCTGCTCTTTCTTTTATAATTCTGGAATCCAGTTTTTCCGTTGCATTTGATGGAGTGATCATGAACCCAAACATCAACCTCAAATTTGTGTTCCAGGAGGTTTACATATGTAAACCATGTTGGAGCGAAGTTTTAATCAAGTTTTTAATTGATCTAGTAAAAAACTCTTGATTTTTTCGAAATTTTAATAATTTTTTTAATTGAAATTTCAATAATTTTTTTAATCGAATATGCAATTTTTTTAGTAGAAAATTTTTTCAATCACTTTTTTCAAAAACTTTGGTTGATATAACAATTTTCGCGATTGAAGCAGATTGAAAATGATTTTTTTACTTTTTCCTGTGTAGAGAAGCGCAAAGAAAACATAAATATTTTTTTTTCAGAATTATACATTTATTAAGTATATATTCATCAATAGAAAAAATAAATAAAATATATTACACTTGAAACCTGAACAACTGACCAAAAAATTGTGTTTTTTTAGAAAATTATCATACGTCCTAAACTAAATAAACTAAAAAACAGGCATTTCTATGCGTACTAGTTGTGAAATCGATGGAATGTTTTACAAAGATAGGCTTTCAAAATTTGGAAGGCACACATGAAAATGTTGATTATTTCTGATGCCAGTTATAATTGGATCTGACCATATCAACCTTTTTATACCCACCACCGAAGAATAGAGGTATATTCATTTTGTCATTCAGTTTGCAACACATTGAAATATCCATTTCCCATAAAGTATATATTCTTGATCAGCGTAAAAATCTAAGACGATCTAGCCATGTCCGTCCGTCGGTCCGTCTGTCTGTTGAAATCATGCTACAATCTTTAAAAATAGAGATATTGAACTTAAATTTTGCACAGGTTCTTTTTTTGTCCATAAGCACGTTAAGTTCGAAGATGGGCTATATCGGACTATATCTTTATGTAGCCCCCATATAGACCGATCGGCCGATTTAGGGTCTTAGGCCCATAAAAGCCGCATTTATTATACGATTTTGCTGAAAGTTAAGACTGTGAGTTGTGTTAGGCCCTTCGACATCCTTCGTCAATTTAGCTCAGATCGGTCCAGATTTGGATATAACTGCCATATAGACCGATTCACCGATTAGGGTCTCATACCCATAAATGCCACATTTATTATCCGATTTTGCTGAAATTTGGGACAGTGTGTTAATTATGCCCATTGACATACAGGGTGGCTGATGAATATTGCTACAATGATGAATATTGCTACATTTTTTTTTCGGTGTATGGAATACATTTTTCTTTTATTCATGTTAAATTAAATTATTAAATTAATTATTAAATTATTATTAATTAAATTAATTAATTAATTAATTAAATTAATTATTAAATTATTATTATTAAATAGAAAAAAAGTTATTACATTTTTTTTTGGTAGCGGCTTTCATCAGCCACCCTGTACTTCTGAAATATGATACAGATCGGTCCAGATTTGGATATAGCTGCCATATAGACCGATCTCTCGGTTTTAGGTTTTGGGGCCATAAAAGGCGCATTTATTGTGCGATTTCGATGAAATTTGGGACAGTGCGTTGTGTTAGATTCTTCGACATTTTTCTGCAACTTGCCCCAAATAGGTGCAGATTTGGATATAGCTGCCATGTAGACCGATCTCTCGATTTAAAGTCTTGGCCCCATTAAAGGCGCATTTATAATCCGATTTAACTAAAATTTGACACAGTGGCTTATGTTAGGATTTCGACATCTGTGTCGTATATGGTTCAGATCGGTTTATTATTAGATATAGCTACTAAAAGACCAATTTTTTGTTATACACAATTGAACAATGACTTGTATTTATTAGTATTTGGTCCAAATCGGAACATATTTCGATATAACTGCTATGGGACATAAGGTATGCAATTTTCACCGGATTTTGATGGAAGGTGGTTCACATATATACCCGAGGTGGTGGGTATCCAAAGTTCGGCCCGGCTGAACATAACGCCTTTTTACTTGTTTTTACTCAGGTTGTTTTATAATAGTATTTTGCTTCCAAGTATTAGTATTTTGCTTTGCCTCAAAATTAGGAGTATGACATGTATTCTACTCCCAATGGATGCGTGGATGATAAGAAGAATATTAATATTTAATTCGCCAGTTAAGAATTGGGAATCAATCTGACCACTCAATAATATAACAATAAACTTGTTGACCCGAGCCCGCTCCGCTGCGCCTTCTTTTACTTTATATGAATCAAAAGTTTCCTTGGAATATTTATTGTCGACAATTAAAGAGCTTTTAGTGAACTAACATGCCACGAAAATAGTATATCGCTCGACAAACAGTTTAACAATATTAGTGCCTTTATCTGAGTCCCATATGATCTTTATTGGTCTACAAATTTAAGTTTGGATGAATGGTGTACTCTATTCTTAAAATACTTTATTTAAGCCCGATATTCTCATGATGTCTGCTGTAGGGGTGTTTTCGTAGGTGAGACACTAGGCCCTGAAAAAATATCGGCATCGTGCTCTTCTCTCAAATACCATTTATTTAAACGCCATATTGCCGTTGGTTTAGGGGAGTTTACAGGATGAGGCGTCCCCCACATGGCCCCAAAATAGGTTATCAAATTCGTTTTCTAATCTCAAATGACTTTCATTTGAGCCACATATTGGCATGGTCGAAAAATTTTTACCCTTTGGGGGGTATTTTGGGTATGGGGTGATGCCCTAAAGACATGGTCCTACATTTGGATATCAAATTCGTATTCTACTCCCAAATTCGTTTATTTGAGCCCCATATTGCGATGGTCAGTAACAAATTGCTGTTTGTGGGGTATTTTGGGAAAGGGGTAGACCTTCACAAAATTTGTCCCGAAAGTGATATCAATTCTTGCTCTACCGCCCAATACCTTTCATTTAAGCTCCATATTGACATGGTCGGTAATAATGCCCGATTTAGGGGTGTTTTGGGAATTGGGGTTGTCCCCCTAGCACTTGGTCCGACAATTGGATATCAGATACGTTTTCTTATCCTAAATACCTTTCATTTGAGTCCCATATTGTCGTGATTGTTCTAAATATATGTTTGGTGATTTTTAGGGTGGGGCATCCCCCCTAGGTACCCCATCCGAAATCTATATGAGAGCACACAAAATTTCGCTTAAATCGCACCACCCATCTCCGAGATCTGGCTTTCTGAAAATTAGGGTATGGGGGAGGGTTACTTCCGAAATCGTTCAGAATTCTTTACGAAGTTTCGGAAGGTACGTCTGATTTCAATACGAAAACATGTCAACCACTCCATATAACTTTCGTAAAGATTTCGTTGCGATTTCGAATCCAAGGTCGGAAGAATCAACCGAAGTTCGTACAGAATTCATTACGATTTCCTAACGATTGGTTTGCTGCGATGTGTGATGATAGTTAACAGAACATACACATATGAGATAGTGTGCTGATCTGTAAAGTTCTTAACATGACAAGTAAGCGACATGTTGATACATTTATATGTGATCCTGTGGTTCAGAAGAAGAGCATGCGATTCCACTGTCAAAGGTACGGAGTTCAAATTCGGCTCAGGCCATTTTTTTAACCAAACTTGGTAGAATACTGCGGTATTCAATTAAATTAAATTAAAGGCTTCAATGAAAAGAGTCCTTCTAACATAAATACCGAAAAAGGTCTTAAATCATCAATTTTATTTTTCAAGGTTGGGCCCCCTAAGTTGTAGCCGTCAAAATGATAATTTTTGCTTTTTTCTTCAGTCCATATACTTCATTAGGAAATATATATATAGAAATCTGGCATTGTCAACAATATGTCAGTAGGGACATTATATAGACATTTTTAATCATTTAGTCCATAATTTTCGAACTTTTCGCTAAATTTCAAAACCAGCTGAATAAGGCATTAAAATTAGCTTTAACACATATTTATTTATTTATTTGTTTAAAATATGTAATTTGTGAAGAAGCAGTTTTTATAAAAAGGGAAATCTTTGGATAGCTGCCAAATGCTGAAACAAAAACTACCGTGTCCAAATACCTACATATGTCGGTTGCGTTCGATATTATCACCAAGAATTGTCTTTATCTGCCGTGTCTACTAAGTACAAACAAGAAGTACAAAATTGTTCCCAGAATTTGTACCACAATAAAGTTATATACCAACATATGGGTCAGCTTATGTCGCTAATTAGCGCCACTTGCTTAATTTGCAATTATTTCATTTTTTCGAAAGGTTTTATGAACCGGCAACATTATTTCCAACAAAACAATTGAGAAAACGATTAAAAATAAAATAAATTATAGTTTGTCGCCTGTCAATAAAAACAATGTAGACAAGATTGTAGGCAATTTGGTGATGATGTCACATGCATAGTAGACAAAAATGGTCGAATACATGCATTTCAGTTACGAATAGTAAATTCGAACCTTCAAACACGTGATACGCATGAGACATCGATATTAATTTCCATACTTTCTTATTTCAGGTCCATTTACAAATACCTTAGTTTCACTTCAAGATATAGCAAGTCCAGTATTTCAAAACCACAAAACGAAAGAATGGACCAATTTAGACAACATCACCTTCTCGTTTGACTGCACAAAACGTCCCGTTGGATTTTATGCTGATATGGAATATAATTGCCAGGTAGATTGGTTGGTTGATTATAAATATAATTAAAACTGAGAAGCACTCCTTAAACCGTATATTTCAGATTTTTCATATGTGTGACGAGGAAGGAAACAGAATTCCACATTTGTGTGCGAACGAAACATCCTTCAATCAGGAGTATCGCATCTGTGATTGGGATTATAACTTCAATTGCACGGAATCGCCAGTAAGCAAACCACACGCACGATCCTTTAACAAAACATTTTTTATATTCATGCTCTTCGTTTAGAAATGGTTCTATTTGAACGAACTAACCTATGCCACAGAGCCGCCTGATGAAGACGAGGATTACGTATAGTTAGCGGAGGATGACCTATTTCTGACTCTTTGGCCAATATAAGAGGATATCCGAACGAAACCCCTATCAAAGAATTAAAAAACCATAAATAAATTTGAAAAACAAAAATAATCGCAATACTTGTTGACACCTTTTCTATATGAAATGATCCATGTAAAAAAGTTGTATGTATTTAATATATATGTAAGCTTATTTTATTCTTACTATTGTAAATTTTCATTATTATATTCTTTTGCCCATTTACAAACACAAAAAAAAATTGTACTGTTGTGTAGCGTGATTAGTTTGAAACTTGTTGATATTTTAGCCAATAAATAGTATGTTGAATATGTTGTAAAAATTGTATATCCTAAATAAGTATTTTAATTCAAAGTTCGGTCAGGTCGAATTACCACCACGGTGTTCGGAAATTTCTCCGTACTCATTCTTTTTATAGGTGCAGCCAAACCCTTTTTTAATTATTAAATATGAACCCATTTAGATTAACGGCAAAGAAAACTGCTTTACTGCCCAGCAAAAAGTCACATTACCGGGTAAGTCAGTGAGTAACCCGAAACAAAATTCAGTTACCAATTACTTTCAGGTATACCCTCAACATTATTTTACATGCACTGATCAAATGAGAATCTTGATTTAATCAGGAAATTTGTATATACAATTAAACATTAAGATGAAATCGGTCCCATAAACTAATTTGTATTATTAACTAGCTGGACCAGGCACGCTCCGCTGCGCCTTCTTTTACTTTATATGGAACAAAATTTTCCTTGGAATATTTATTTCCGACAATTAAAGAGCTTTTAGTTAAATACCATGCTACGAAAATACTACATCGCTTGACAAACAGTTTAACAATATAAGTGTCTTTATCTGAATCCCATATGATCTTTATTGGTCTACGAATTTAAGTTTGGATATAAGGTCTACTCCATTCTTAAAATACTTTATTTCAGCCCGATATTCTCATGATGCCTGATTTAGGGGTGTTTTCGGGGGTAAGGCGGACCCCCAGCCACTTGGCCCTGAAAAATATCAGCATCGTGCTCTTCCCTCAATTACCTTTTATTGGTATTTCAAACCCCATATTGCCTCGAAAGTGGGTATCAATTCTTGCTCTGCCCGCCAATACCTTTCTTTTAAGCCCGACATTGACATGGTCGGTAAATATGCCCGAAATACAATATATCAGCAACGTGCTCTATTCTCATATATTTGAACCCCATATTGCCATTGGCCTCCATATTGGATAACAAATTCGTTTTCAAATCTCATATACCATTCACTTAAGCCCCTTATTGGAAAAGCCAGCAAATATGTCCGGTTTGGGCTATGGGCCCTAAAAACTATGAATATTGAGCTCCACAGTCTTGAAGACCCAAATTGTCTTGGTGAGCAAATACGTCCTACTTGGGAGTTGTTATGGTGGTGGGACGACCTCTAGACAGTTGGTCCCGAATGTTGATGTCAGATTCATGGTCTACTCCCAAATACCCTTCATTTGACATTCGTGCTTTACTTCCAAAGACCTTTCATTTGAGCCCCATACTGCTATGGTCGTAAATTTGTCACCTTTGGGGGATGTTCTCGGGGATGAACGGGCCCTCAAACACTTGGTCCCACATCTGGATATCAGATTCGTGTTCTACACTCAAATACCTTTTATTTAAGCCCCATATTGCCATGGTCAGTAAATAAGTCCTGTTTGGGGGGTGTTTTGTGGAAGGGGTGGACCCCCAGAAACCTTATACCAAATTTGGATATCAGATTCGTTTTTTACTCGCAAATACCTTTCATTTGAGTCCCATATTGCCATGGTCGGTAAATATGTCCGATTTAGGGGTGTTTTGGGGGTTCGGGTGGTCCCCCAAACACTTGGTCCGACAATTGGATATAAGATACGTTTTCCACTCTTAAATACCTTTTATTCGAGTCCCATATTGTCGTGAATGGTTTGGTACGTTTTGGGGTGGGGCGCCCGCCCCTTGGTACCCCATCCGAAATTTGGATACCAAATTTTTGTTTGTAGGTTACTATAAGAGAGCACAAAAAATTTCGCACTATCGCACTACCCATTTCCGAGATCTGGCGTTTCTGAGAATTAGGGTAACGGGGAGGGTCCGTTAACCTAATTCAAGAAGTCAAGATCCTAGATCGGTATATAGGGCAGCTATATCAGGTGGACCAATTGAAACCATATTTGGCACATTTGTTGGAAGTCATAACAAAACACTTCTTGCTAAATTTCAGACAAATCGCATAAGAATTGCACTCACTCTCTATTGGCTCAAGAAGTTAAGATTCAAGATCGGTTTATATGCCAGCTATATCAGGCTATGGATCGATTTGAACCGAAGTTGTTGGAAGTGATACCAAAACACCACGTGCAAAATTTCAGTCAAATCGAACGAGAATTGGGCTCTCTAGAGGCTCAAGAAGTCAAGACACAAGCTCGGTTTATATGGCAGATATATCAAAACATGGATCGATTTGGCCCATTTACAACACCAACCGAGCTATATTAATAAAAAGTTTTTGTGCAAAATTTCAAGCGGCTAGCTTTTGCCCCTGTTCCTTAGTATAATGTTCATGTTAATTAAAGTGGTTGTCAACTCTATAAACGCCTTCATTGGAAAATTGTTTATTCTTTCAAAAACACGTTTAACTGCAAAAAATAAACAATTGTTTTTTTTTATAAAATAACCATTTTTACTTTAGTCTATTAATTGCGGATACAAAATGATAATGCATTGCATTAAAATATTTTGTCTATTTATTAAAAACAAAAATCTAATTAGTATTGCAAGCGGATAGTATCTTAATGTTACAACTATATGATTCTCATGGGGGCTAACAAAATCTCTCAGTTCATAAATACATTGTTGCGAGGGCACTGTAGCGCAGAATACAGTGTTGAATACACCCTTCCGGAGCCGCTTACATATACTACATTACGGATGGCTCCAAACTAAACGACTAGGTAGGCTTTGGGGTGTACTCTAAAGATCTAGAACTGATCATATCGAAAAAGTTTCCCGACCACTGCAATGGGTATCAAGCAGAGATCCTTGCAATTAAGGAAGTGGTGGAATGGCTACGTTATAACGTCATTACGACGATTGGCATAAATATCTTCTCAGACAACCGGGCAGCCATTAAATACCTGGAGTATGTATTTCTAAACACAAAAACCGCCCTCGACTGTCGCAGATCTCCCAACGAGATGGCTGAACAGTTCAAAGCTAAGTTTTCGGGACCAGGACCGAAGGACAACGAATGATGTATGGTCACAAAGAGGCGGCTGTGAGCATTCCAAAACTATGTGGCCTAATCCAAACTTGAAGAAGTCTACTGCTTTGCTGCCATTGGCTAGAACAGTCGTCTCATCATTGTGTCCGTCATGACAGCTCACTGTCTAATCGGAAAACATGCTAACAGACTGAAGGTTGCCAGCAACGACATTTGCAGAAGCTGTGAGGACATCGAAGAAGAAGAGACTATAGAACACCTTCTGTGTGTGTCCCGCACTAGCAGTCAGAAGGAGTTCCACTTTAGGTTCTCATTTCTTTGAAAACTTGTCTGATTTAGCGGATGTGAACATTCGCAAATTAGTTTTAAAGAGATCTGGATTGTTCAACAGTAGGAACTAGAACATTTTGTTTTGAGTGTACTCAAAAAGTTGCGTGGCGAAGTCCTACTTCTACGAGTGCTGAACATCAACTGAGTGAATAGCTTTGTTGAATGGCAACATTGAGCCAACCGAACGAATTCACACGAAGATGCTTATACTGTCAGTGTGTTTTCTCTACGCTCGCGAGCATGGGTATTTATGTGCGATTGTGTGTTGTCATATTCAATAATTTTCATTTGAGTCCCATATTGCCATTACGTGCAAAAATAGGTGTTTAAAGGGGGGTTTAGGGTGGGGACGGCTTCCTAAAAGCTTGGACCCAATTTTTCTAATATATTCGTACTCCACTCCCAAATATCTAATATTTGAGTCCCATATTATCCCGATCGGTCTAATTTTATTTTTGAGCGGTGCTTTTGTGTTAAGAGGGAGGGTCCGCTTTCGATATAAGAGTTATACAGAGTATTGCTCCTTTCAGACCGTATTCGTAATCTACTCTTGAATATCCTTCACTTGAGTCCACATTGTCCTGATCGTCTAATATGCCTATTTGCAGGGATGTTGTGGTCGGGAGACTTCCTTGATATTTGGACCCAATTTGAATATCAAATTTGCACACTACTCCTATATTTTTATCACTTGAGTTCCATATTGTCCTGATCGGCTTACATCTATTTTTGGGTGTTGCTTTTGCGGTAAGGAGGAGGGCCCGACCCCTTTCCGATATCAAACACTTATATAACCTCTAACTTATTCCTGATACGCCTACATACAACAGAAATGGACGAAGTATTTAAAAATATTCCCTTTGAAAGCTATAAAACTTTACTCAATCAACACTAAAATGATTCACACCATTCGCTCTATATACGTTACCTTCGAGAGTGTTAAGTGAGATAAACAAAAGACATGCAATGCAATACACGGCTTTCGCCATATTCTTTTTCTACGAATAGTGTTGAATGCCGTTCTTTCGAAATGATGTATGGTGACGACAATAGGAATTTTTTACGAATGGATTCATAAGCAATGAAAAGGGCATTCAAACCGTTCTCGGTCCACACAATCATCATCACGGAAAGGGTAGGATATTTTTTGTGCATGTATAGTGACGTGTCGAGATTTATCAAAATTATCATGCCAAAATTGCTGCCATATGTAACATATATTTTCAATACTGTTCTGACCAAGTCAACCTTTCCGCATGAATGGAAGCTCGCTAAAATCATACCGACTAGAAAATCGAATAATGAATACCGCCCCATTGCATTCTTACCGTTCTTATCCAAAGCGCTAGAATGCATAATGGCGAATCAAATCGAACAATTCCTGTGCACTCAAAATCTATTATCAGAATGGCAATCTGGTTTTAGAAAAAAGAGAAGTTGCACATCTGTCTTAATAGACGTTGTTGAAAATATTAGACAAAATATGGACAACAAGATGGTATCTTTTCTCCTTCTATTGGATCACAGTAAAGCATTTGATACTGTAAACCATCAAATTCTTGTAGTCAAGCTCTCAAAACTATTTAATTTTTCCCGAACTGCCTGTCAACTGATATCATCGTACCTGTCTCAAAGATCTCAGTCCGTATATTGTAATGATATCTGGTCAAATACGCTTCATGTTCCAAATGGTGTGCCCCAAGGCTCAATCCTGGGCCCATTGTTATTCACCATGTACATTAATGATCTGCCCGATGTACCTTTAACATGTAAGATACAAATGTATGCTGATGACGTTCAACTGTATACCTGCACGAAACTGAATGACTTTCAAACATGTATTTCTAATGTAAATAATGATTTGAATTTAATATATTGTTGGGCTGTTAATAATGCCTTACGTTTAAATCCTACCAAATCTAAGCTGATCATCATACACAAAAGAAGTGTAACAATCCCTGACCAAGTTGAAGTAAAGATTGAGAACACGATTGTAAACCGTGTTCAAGCAGCAACAAACTTGGGTTTAACATTCAACTCTACCTTAACTTGGACGAATCATATAAATGCAGCTGTGGGAAAAGTTCGTGGTATGCTGCGGAATATGTGGGCAGCTCGTCTGTCAACTCCTTTCGAAATTCGTATGCTACTTGCTAAATCTTACTTAATCCCAACTCTTCTATATAATTGTGAATTATTTGCAAGTTGCAGTGCTGATGACAATAGGAAAATCAAAGTTGCCTACAATGATATTGCACGATATGTATACAACAGACCACGGTATGACCACATATCACAATTTGCTTATCAGATTTTTGATCTTTCAGTTGAAAATTTACTAAATGTTAAATGCTTGCAATTACTACATAAGGTTATTTATAACAAAGAACCTGAATATCTTTACAAACACCTACAATTTGCTAGATCAAATCGAGGGCGCAAACTGATTCAACCTAGATTTGAATCTCAAATCACTGAAAGGCAATTTATTGTAAACAGTATTCGTCTCTGGAACACCCTCCCATCATATATACAACTCATAAGCAATGCTATTGAATTCAAAAAGGAGCTACATGATTATTGTAAGTAGAAATTGTATGTAGTCTAGTAGTATAAGTTATAATTAAATTATTTATTTATTTTTTTATAAGTTATAGTTTATAATGGAATTAATTGATGAAACTGCACTGTTGTGAACCAGCACAGTAAAATATAAGATATAATCTTGTTGTGCTTGGTGTTAAATAAATGAAATGAAAATGAAAAAAATGAATGAAATGAATGATGTGTTTCGTTATTTGGCAGACAGTTTGGTTTGTTATTTGAAGGAATAAGGTTCGGAAGAGAGCAACGGAAAAATGCGGCTAGATAGATGATGAACACAAAAATTAAAGCAACTAAAGACCCTCTTGTGAAAAGTGTGACTATATAACGTAGATCCGCACATAAATGTTGAAATCACGCTACAGTCTTTAAAAATAGCGATATTAAGCTAAAACTTTGTAAAGATTCTTTTTTTTTTTTTTTGTCCATATAGACTGATCTATCGATTTAAGGCTTTGGACCCATAAAAGGAGCATTTATTGTTCGATGACGCCGAAATTTGGGACAGTGAGTTAAGTAAAGCCCCTCGACATATTTCTGCAATTTAACTATGATCGATCAAAATTTGCATGTAGCTGCCATGTAGACCAATCTCTCGATTTCTGATTTTGGGCCCAAAAAAGGCGCATTTATTGTCCGATGTCGCCGAAATTTGGGACAGTGAGTTGTGTTGGGTCCTTCGACACTCTCCTTCAATTTGGCTCAGATCGGTTCAGAAGTGGATATAGCTGCCATAAAGAGCGATATCTCGATTTAAAGTCTTGGCCCCATAAAAGGCGCATTTATAATCCGATTTTACTGAAATTTGCCACAGTGACTTATGTTAGGCTTTCCGACATCCGTGTCGTATATGATTCAGATTGATTTATTTTTAGATATAGCTACTCAAAAGATCAATATTTTGTTATATACAATTGAACATATTTCGATATAGCTGGTACGGGACATAAGGTATGCATTTTCACTGGATTTTGACGAAAGGTGGTTTACATATATACCCGAGGTGGAGGGTATTCAAATTTCGGCTCGACCGAATTTAACGCCTTTTTATTTTACTCATTATTCTTGTCGTCGTAACCAAGGTGGGGGGTATCCAAAGTTCGGCCGAATTTAACGCATTTTTATTTTACTTGTTATTCCCGTCGTCGTAATTATGATCACTTAAAAGGGGGTGATCGCTAAGCTAAACTTTATGTACTAAAATCTGAATTGTTTCTAAAAGTTATGGTTGATGACACCAAGTCTTATACTGCAGGCAGCAGTAGTGGCTTAGAATTTGTGAATGAAAATACTTCTGCATTCACAATTGGTACAGAAAAATTATTGAAGGGAAATAATAACGTATCTTTAAAAAAACTTATCTGCAGATAATTGTAGTGCAGGAAAGGCTTTAAAAAAAAATAACGCATTGCCTTTAAGAAAATTATATACAAATACTACTGCAAATAGAGGTAAGGCTAGGCAGTTACTGGAAACAATATTAATTTGCCACCAAAAGTCTTAGATAGTAGTAGTACCGGGATTCTAGCTTGCACTATAAGTAGCACCGCCCTTTTTATATTAAAATGTACGCAAAAATGTCTAACTAATGATATCAAATAAATGAAATGGAAAATAAACCATAAGTATTTCACTAACGTAATTTTTTGAGTGTTTAAGCTAATGTTCATCGTTCTGGTTTACTGCCACTAATGCAAACACAATTAGTGCTTTTAGTGGACTTAGTGTCCCCACCCAACAAACTAATCGTTACGAGATCTGAACGAACTTTGGATTATTCTTCCGATTTCGGATACGAAATCGTAACGCAATCCTTTGCGAAAGTTATATGGTGTGGCTACATGATTTCAGAAAGAAACGTAAAAGTTTCGGAGAGAAATCGGAACGAATTCGTTCGGGTTTCGGAACGAATTTGTTCGGGTTTCGGAACGAAATCTGGAGAAAAACCTTGGGAAATTCAGAGAGGGAAATTTCTTTCCGAAACTTCGTAAAGAATTATGAACGATATCGGAAGTTGTTTCGTATTGAATCCGGATGTTCCTTCCTAAACTTCGTAAAGAATTCTGACGATTTCGGAAGTAATTTCGTATTGAATTCGCATGTTCCTTTCGAATCTTCGTAAAGAATTCTGAACGATTTCGGAAGTAGTTTCGTATTGAAATCGGACGTACCTTCCGAAACTTCGTAAAGATTTCTGAAGCAATTTCGTATTGAAATCGGATGTACCTTCCGAAACTTCGTTCAGAATTCTGAACGATTGCGGAAGTAATTAAGTATTTAAATCGGGCGTACATTCCAAAACTTCGTAAAGAATTCTGAACGAAATTTCGGAAGGTACATCCGATTTCAATACGAAATTGCTTCAGAAATCTTCATGCAATTAAAAAGACATTTTGAGTTTTAAAAGATATATAAGATTTTATTGAAAATATTATAATACTTTACTTTTGATGTTTATAAAAATTGTCTTGCCTTGCAAAAAAATTGATTTAATTTATCTTTAATTTTTGGCAATCTATTTTTATTCACAAACGCAAAATTTCGACTTTATCTTCCGAGATCAATCAACGAACTGAATTGGTTTTTTCATTGACACACATAAAGGTAAACAAATAATGATATGTAACCCATTAAGCAGAGAAAAATATCTGTACCTCGGAAAACGTATTACCTATTACGTTACAACTTTCAAGTCTTTCAGGAATAAGCTCAAAATGGACTCCAAATATCCAACAGCTGCGGTGATGATGTCGGACCGTAGCATGTTGTGCGCCCTTCCTATATACCTGCATGCATTGGCACCAGTAGTTGAGAGTAATGCTTCAAGCTCCGGCGTTACTACAAAAGGAAGCCGACTATCTGGCGCCCCATCTGCTCACTATTTTTACAACGTAAATAGGACTTGCTTATACTCCGAATGTCTGGTTGGAGGTTTGGTATGGTGATGAGGAGCAAGGGGAAGAAGGGGAGTGTAGGAGGTGGGGGGACCTCGGATGGTGGGATTAGCACCGATTCGTCGGTGGCTCGGGCTGGAGGGATGATGATGAGGAAGGAGTCAGTGGACTTGTTGTCCAGTGGCAGTGGAGGCGAGGATGGGAAGCGCCTGAAACTGGGTTCGCCTGGTGTGGTGGTTGGGAAGGGGGGGAAGGTGGTGGCAGGTGGTGGTGAATTGCCATCTGGTAGTAGGAGGACAGCTGGTGGGGTTGATGGCGCTGGTGGTAGTGCCAGTGCGGCGGCGGTGGTTGATGGCGGTGCTGGTGTTGCCAGTGAAGGTGGGGGTCCATCGACTCCGAGGAAGGGGGAGCAGCGGGAGAGTAGGGCTCGCAGGCGGGTATTTGCTGCACCGTTGGGGAAGCAAGGCGTCACGGTAGGGGAGATGAAGAAGGTGACGGATGCGTTGGTGGGTGCTGTATATGAGGCTGGTGTGAGTGGGAGTATGGCAAGAAGGGTTATCCAGTATGCTGGGCAGTATGAGGAGCTACTCATGAGGCTGATGCTGGATAACGAGGCTATGAAGGGTAAGCTGTCGGCTTATGAGGCGATGGCTGGTCGCGGCGCGTTGGTGGGTGGGCGTCAGCCTGTTGCTGTTGCCCCCGGGGCTGTGAACGCGAGAACTGGCACATTTGTTGCCCCCGTTGCTGTCGCTGCCGCCCCGTCTGTGCCGGTTTGAAGCCGGTGGAGACATGGTCGGTGGTGGTGAAGGGCAAGGGGAAGGCGGTGACGACTTCGGCTGAGGTCGTGAAGAAGGTGGTGGAGGAGGTGGGCCCTACACTTGGTGTGAGGGTCCATGGTGTCCGGCCGACTCGGGATGGCGGAGCGGTTATCCGCACCCCGTCGGTGGCTGAGAGGGAGCGGATCAGGGCGAACGGCAAGTTCGCGGAGGTGGGATTGGAGGTGGAGGTCCGCGAGAAGCTGGGCCCGAAGGTCGTTGTAAGGGGGGTACATGCTGCCATAACTCCCGATGAGTTCATGGCGGAGCTGTACTCCCTCAATCTGAAGGAGACGATGACTGAGGAGGTGTACCGTCGGTCGGTGCGTCTGGCTTCCGCGCCTTGGAAGCCGGAGGGTGGCGCTGCCAATGTCACCCTGGAGTGCACTCCGAGGGTGGCAGACAAGTTGTGCGAGGAGGGCGTTTATGTGAAGTGGTTCCGCTTCATCGCCCGGATGCAGGATGCGGTCTTCGCATGCCATCGGTGCATGGGATTCGACCACAGGGTGAGGGATTGCCGCGTGCAGGGCGATGTTTGTCGCCGTTGTGGACTGGGCGGACATGTGGCTTCGGCCTGTCCGAACCCCGTGCACTGTCGCAATTGTGCGTTTAAGGGGTTGCCGGCGGATCATATGATGATCTCCGCGGCCTGTCCAATTTATGCTGGTTTGGCGGCTAGGGCGAATGCTAGGCATTAAAGATCGTCATGGGAATTAAATTTTTTCAATTTAATTGCCAGCAGTCTAGAGCGGTGACGCAGGAGTTGGGTCATGTCATGCGCAGCACTGGTTGCTCGGTCGCGCTGGTACAGGAACCGTACGTAGTGGATGGTAGTGTTGTAGGATTGCCGGGGGGGATGCGAGTCTTTACTGACAGCGGGGGTGACTCTGCGATAATTGTAGATGACAGCGACATCGACTGTACGGTGGTTAGCTACAGCCAATGGGGAGTCTGTATTTGTGCAGAAGGGCGGTGTGGTAAGATGTTCTTGGCTAGCATCTATTGTAGGTTTAGCGCCGACTTGGAGCCCTATCTTGGATATATGGATACGGTGCTACTACTCGCGAGTAGCAATCCGCTCATCCTAAGTTTATACGCCAACGCAACCTCCCCGATGTGGTTCTCGAAAATGACTCAGCACTCGCTTGGTCATGAGAATCGCCATCGTGGGCAGTTGCTTAGCGAATGGTTGACTTTGAATGACGTCGGTGTGTTGAACGTACCGAGCGAGAAGTATACCTTTGATGGGCCTTCAGGCGTTAGCGACATTGACGTTACGGCTGCAAATGGGGCGGCATTTACTGCTTACCAGTTTAGGTGGAGGGTTTGTGACGAATGGGGCTCAAGTGACCATAATCCGATTGAGATTATGGTCACTTCCAGGGATCGACGGACTCGGGTTACGACTGAACGATCCAGGTGCTGGAAAGATCGAGACGTGAACTGGGACTTGTATGTGGAAAGTTTTAGGGAGACTGCATCAGCATTGTCTTTAGATGACTTTAGGGCACTGACTATAGATGACCAAATTGCTAAGATAGACGAGTGGATGAGCGCGGTGAATGATGCGCTCCTTGGCAGACGTCGAAAGGCGAAACCAAGTAAGGTCAAGTGGTGGACCCGTGAGCTGGAGACAATGCGGCGGAACGTCAGGCGTCTGAGGAAGCGATTCCAAAGAGCCAGAAGTTCTAATGCTGAGGATCTTGTCTCACGCCGAAACGACTACCTTAGCAATTTGAGGACGTACAAGCAACTGTTGATTAGGAGCAAGGAAGATCACTTTAGGAGATTTGTACAGGACAACAGAGATGATCCATGGGGCAAGGTATACCGCGTGTGCCGGCGCGGTGGGCAACAGGGTTCTAGTCAAGGTGACCTGGGCGGTTTTAGAGTGGGTGACAACGTGTTGACTTCTTGGAACGAGTGTGCTAGGGTGTTAATGGGAACGTTCTTTCCCGATGCGGATGAGCACGAACAGGCTCCCAGTGTGGAGATGATCGTGCCTCCTCCAAGTCTGGAAAGGGTCGAGATAGTGGACAGTGCCTGCCGGCTTAGAAGCGGGAGGTCACCTGGCATGGACGGTATGACTGGACAGATGTGTAAAAGCATCTGGAAGGCTATACCTGACCATGTCGAGTTGACCCTCACACGATGTGTCGAAGCAGGTTATTTCCCTCGTACGTGGAAATGTGCTCGAGTCGTAGTCCTTCTGAAATCGCCCGATCGATTGAGGAGCAATCCAAGATCGTATCGGGGCATCAGTCTCCTCCCCGTGCTTGCAAAAGTATTGGAGAGGATAATGGTGACAAGATTTAGGGAGGGCTACGAGGAGGGTACTTCTCCGTACCAGTTCGGCTTTCGGGAGGAAAAGAGCACTGTGGATGCCTGGATCCACGTGCAGAACTGTGTGAGAGAATCGAGCGCCAAATATGTCCTTGGCATATTTGTCGATTTCAAAGGCGCGTTTGATTACCTTTCATGGCGTAGTGTACTCACGAGATTAGGCGAAATAGGTTGTCGGGAACTTTCTCTCTGGCGTAGTTACTTCTGTGATAGAAGAGCTTGCGTGGTTGGTGCTAGCGATACGGTTTGGAAGGATATTCAGCGTGGCTGCCCTCAGGGCTCCATCTGTGCTCCATATATATGGAACCTCATGATGGATCCCCTGCTGGGACGTCTCGCTGAGTCCTTCAAAATCAGCGCATATGCGGATGACCTGCTCATCCTGGTTGAAGGAGATTCCAGACTTGCTCTGGAAACTCGTGGTGAGCTTGCCATGGGCATTGTGCGCGAATGGAGCGATCGTGTTGGTGTTGACGTCGCGGAGGACAAAACCGTGACAATGTTGCTCAAGGGCATCTTGTCGCGGAATCGTCCACCCACGATTCGATCTGGTAGAGCTAGCATCAGGAACGTAGCCCTCGTCAAATATCTGGGAGTGACTGTTTCGGAGAGAATGGGTTTCCTGGTCCATTTGGATCGGGTGAAGGAGAAGATGACTGGAGTAGCCGGCATGATTAAGCGTGTTCTGAGAAGTGATTGGGGTCTTAGTCGTCGCGCTGTTCGGTCCATATATGGTGGTCTATTTGTTGCTTGTGCAACTTATGGAGCGCCTGTATGGCACGGAATTGCTGCGACTGTCTTAGGACGGAAGAAGATCCTCTCTTGTCAGAGGGTGGCAATGCTGGCTTGCTTGCCTGTGTGCAGGACTGTTTCGACAGATGCACTACAGGTATTGCTTGGCGCGCCCCCGCTTGACTTACTCGTGAGTTACATGGCCGTTCTGTATAGTGTGAAAAAGGGAATTCCATTAGTGCGTGAGGATTGGCTCACCGCTTCGGAGCTTGCAGATGGGGATAATAGGCGGCTCAAGACACTCCTTTTGGAGCGTCTTGATGATAGGTGGAGGACTAGATGGACGAACAGTGACAATGGTCGGGTGACTTACGAATTTATTCGTGACGCGACGTTCGTACGAGACCGCCCGGACTTTGGCTTCGGCCTAAGTCTGGGCTTCATACTGACGGGACATGGTTCCTTTAATGCATTTTTGCATCAGAGGAACCTGTCCGCGACTGATTTGTGCGACTGTGGGAGACGTGAGGACTGGAGGCATGTACTGACAGAATGCCCGTACTATGCAGACATTAGAGATTTAGGCGCGATGGGGATTAGCGAGGCGGTGTGGGATTTCACTAGGGCCCTTGAGGACGAGACGACTGTTGCAAGGCTGGCCACCTTTTCCCGGGAAGTATTTCTTAGGAGGCGGACTAGACTTAGTGGAGGTATGAATGCACGCTAGTTATCCATAACGAGGTGTTGCTGTGCTGGCGCGACTGTGTGATTTGGTGCTGCGCATGGCATGGCCTGGCACCTGCCTTGCCCATGTTGATGCAGCGGTGTTTGCCCATTGTTGATTCCCTTAGCTGTTGTGGTTGTGATCGGTCACCCGTGAGGGTGGCCGCGTTGATTGTAAAGTCCCATGTTGTTGCTGATTTATGTGGCGTAGCCCGTGAGGGCTGCCGTGTCCTGTTTGTGTTTTGTGTATATTGTCTGGCTGTATGTTTGATGCATACTCTTGTATGTTGGCTGAGGTCGGCGTAGGGTGATTTTCTCCCATTCAGGTGACCAGTCCGGAACTGTTTGGGGTTCAACTGGTAGTAGTCTTTTAAGGCTACGAAGTCTGACCGGAGACTTTAATCTGGTACCACGGGTGTCAGGAGCCCCTGGAACTTTGGTTCCAGCCTGACAATGGTGAGGCCCCAGTGGGGAGCAACGTGGTGGCTGTGGTTTGTACCCAAATCGCGGGTAGAGCAAAAGCTCGGCGTGGAGTTGCGTTTTCAACCGGGTGCCGTGACCCATAGATCGGAAGGAGTTTTAGGTAGTGCTCCGCTCCTAACCAAGGAGGTGAACACGTCCAAATACGTGGGATCAAATTGGTACTCATGTGTGGATTACCACATGTGGGGGCGTTGGTAGACGCATTGTATTCACCCTTGGGCCTTGGGCCTCGCAGGTTTGGGCCGTGATGGCAGGTATCTGCGTAAAACTCGACATTCGTTGTCTGGTTGGAGGCACGCAACAAGGGGGAATTATATCGCCACTCCTATGGATGTTGTTGTTGTTGTAGCAGGTTGTTGTGTTCTATCTTTCGTCTGCTTGATTCTGTTGAGCGTCAAAACCCAGGAACTCTGCGACTAAGATGGGGTGCGTCCACAGGGATATAGGTCTGAGTCGAGTGGGTCTGGCCGGGCAGTTAAACAGGTGACGTCTATCGTGCGGTCCCTGGTTACAAACGGGACATACATCTTGCACGTCAGCATCAATCCTTGCTCTGTAGGAGAATGTTATTGAGCCAGAACTACTCGGGTTAGCCGGGGGAGGTCAATTTCTTCAGGTGCAATGGGAGGCGGTCGTTCTCCAAGGACTACATTCACCCGGTAGCCATTTACCGCATCTGCTAGCGTGTCAGCATGAATGTTGTTTAGACCTGCTTGATATGCCACTTGATCTAGAGGTTCTCTCTTGTAGCGCTGAACCTCACGCTCTAGAAGCCTTAAGGTTTCTGGGCGGAGGATATCTATCCACAAGATGATGATTTGGATGGTCTCTGCGATAACAGCCCAAAAGGTATTGCTGAGACAGCATGTAGTTTTGTCTTTGCACTGGTAGGATCTTTGTCTCCTGATGGAGGTGGTTCACATGGAACTGAGGAGACAGCCCGTCGCAGTTCAGAGGGCGGCATTCTGACAGATCTGAATATTATTCCACTGCGTGCCACAAAGTTGACGACACCACACTGGCGCTGCATAACTTACCACAGACCGGCCAATTGCTTTGTACGTGGTCAACAAGGTTTCTTTGTCTGCACCCCCAGTGCTGCCAGCAAGTGACTTGAGGACCTTGTTTCTACTTTTGACTTTATCGCAAATTGTTGTGGCATATGGGGAGAATGCGTAAGAGCTGCCAAATGTGACGCCAAGTATTTGGGATCCTTGAAAGTCGGAATAATTTCTCCATCGACCATTACAGTCAGCTCAATATTCACCTCACGCGTATTTGTAGTGAACAATGTGGCTGAATGGCAGATATCTTCAGATTTCTTGCAGCGAAATATGAGGCAAGTTCGTTGAGGTAGACGTTCAACCTATCGTAGATGTCAGCAATGGGTGGGGGCCTGATGCCATGATCGTACAATAGTCCGCATATGATACAATATCTATACCGTCTGCTTCGACTTCTTATCCCTAAATTCCACAAATTACTGGCGACCACACAGATAATTCGTGACCCAGCGTTTTAAGCCTGGCTGAAGGGACGTGTTGGCGATGTCCTCAAATATTTTGGCATGGCTGACCGTGTCGAATGCCTTGAATGCCATGATAGGTCTAGTGCTCCGAGGACCGTCCTATCATGGCCTGGACTGATTGAAGCCACGGCAAATGTGCGCTGTGATGGTGCTGCTGGTGTGCTGTGCAGTCTTCAAAATCTATGTTGATGCTCGGTGAATGGAAATTCTCCTACGAGGCTCAGAAGGAGTAATGCTTCAAGCGCCTTTGCTACTGGTGTGAAAAGGGAGATCGGTCTGTACGACTTCCCCAAACTCGGGTCTTTTCCAGGCTTCAGTAGCGGGATCACTCTGCCCATTTTCCAGACATCGGGAACTATAAGAGTGTTTAAAGACAGGATGAGGACAGTATTAAGGTAACTCCAGGTGAATCCAGATTCTTCAACATCAATGTAGAGATTCCGTCGGGGCCCAACGCCTTAGATGATTTGGCGCCACGGATGACATTCGTAACTTCGCCTACGGTAAATGTTGGCGATGTCCTCAAATCGGCTCGGAGGCCACAAATAAGGCAAATGGTTCTCCTCCTTCCCCTATCACTGCCAAGATGCACAATAAATTGACGGTTGAACAACCTGTTGCATCTCTTCGGATCAGTCACTGCTATATCGCCAAAAGTTACTGAGGTCCTGTCATCCCGTCTACCGGGGTTCGAGAGTGACTTAACAGTGGCCCACAGTTTGCCTTTTCCAGCCGCAAATTCCGCTTATGTTCGTTGCCTATCCTGTTTATTTCCAGATTCAGCTCACTGATTCTGGGGTTAGTGTGGTCCATACCACGAATCCCAACACACCCGTCTGCGAGTACCAGAGCTTGAACCGGGAAATTGGACCGCACTTAGGGTATTCGATCGGCTGGTATAAAGCGAGCGGCTGCTGCGTTAATGATGTCTCGGAATTTCCTCTCGGCCACTAGCACATCCGAGGGGGGTGGCAGTTCACTGAAGCGGCGATTGGTATACTATCTGAAGCCAGACCAATCGGCCTTCTTCTGATTGATAAACGTCCGGCGCTCAAAGGTTATGAAGTCGGGTGGTCGATCGATGGTGAGAATTATGGGGAGGTGGTCTGACCCCAAAGAGATGACGGCTTGCCAGGATAAGTCTCTCAGGAGATCAGGGGATGCAATGGAGATGGCTGGCGAGCTGCTGCACTTCCTCGTAATCCTAGTGGCGGCATCCTCATTCATCGTGCAAAACGTGGAGCTTTCAATCTGCCCTGCCAAAGCTATGCCACGCTGGTCGTTAACTAGGGGAGAATGCCATGAAGTGTGATGTGCATTAAAGTCCCCTAGAACCAGACGATTATGGCCAGATAGTAATCCTCTTATGTCGGGGTTGTAAGCCTGCTCATTTATCGGGACACAGCTACCAACCGGGGGTATGTACACGTTGTATAGCTCTATTTCGGCTGTACCAGACCTGACTGCTATCCCTATGCACTCCATGTAGGGGTCACTAGCGCCAGGCGCAGGCGAGATGAGTCTATATTGCACGGAATGGTGTATTACGCCAATCCCCCACCTCCATTCCTTGAGCGATTCTTATCCGTGACAACTGTGCAAGCTGCAGGTGTTGGTCAGCTTTGTCTCCTGGATCGCTGCGACCTATATATCTTTCCGACTCTTGAAATCCACAATCTCATCGATCTTGTCACGGAGACCGTTGCAGTTTAGTTGCAAAAATGATACATTTCACGCACTGGCCTGGGCTGGAATGCTGCCGTTGCGTATATTGCCGCACGGGAGAAGTCGGGGTGGGTCACATAATCCGACGACGAGGACGCTTGTTATCCACTGCTCGCTCTGTTCGCACAGCACCTTGCGACATATCCAGTATGACTATACTACCGTAGTAAAGTGAGGCCAGAGCAAGATCGGAAATGTATTAATGTCGGAATTAAAAATTCCTAACAGTTCAAACAAATTAATTGTAAAAAACAAGAACAAAAAACAAAAATATCAAACACGCAATTCATAATTCATTCCGAACTGTCGGAAGAAAAAAACATTCGACAAGACGTTCAGAATTCTTTCGGAACTGTCGGAACACAAATCGTCCAGAACTCTTTTAGAATTCCTTCCGATCTGTTGGAAGAAAAATTCAAAAAACCTCATACGAATTGGCGGAAGAAAAATTAAAAAAAAACTCGAAAAGGCGGTCAAAATCTTTAAGAATTCTTTCAGAACTGTTGGATCAGAATGTCGAACAGAATTTAGAATGAATTTGATAAGATCTTGTCAGACATTTGGTTTGCTGGCGTGGACACATCAAGCACTTACACACACTCATACTAACTCTCAAATTTGCCCGAAATAAAATTTTAAGAAAAAACCACAACCGCGGCGGCTGCCGAAATATACCAATAATAGAAAGGCAGACAAAACATATCCACACATACATTTTTAAAGCAATACACAAATTTATCAACCATCTTTTGACTTGAAATTGTCATCTACTTTGCTGAAATCTTGTTAAAAAATATTAAGTTAGAATTTTTGTGATCATCGTATGCCACCATATGAATTTAATCGTACACAATACACTATACTCAAATGAATTTTGTTTTTTATGTGTGTTAGAGATTCCGAAAACTAAATTACTTTCGTTACTGAAAATTTATGAAAAAAGTTTTTGATTGTTTTGTAAAGGAGTATATCTTCTACAAGAAGATTATGAAAATGTCTTAAAAGTGCATTTACATTTTTTTAGGATCATGTATACCATATTTCATTCTCCACTAAATATAAAGTTGTATACCAAACTATTGGGTTGCCCAAAAAGTAATTGCGGATTTTTTAAAAGAAAGTAAATGCATTTTTAATAAAACTTAGAATGAACTTTAATCAAATATACTTTTTTTTAGACTTTTTTTCTAAAGCAAACTAAAAGTAACAGCTGATAACTGACAGAAAAAAGAATGCAATTACAGAGTCACAAGCCGTGAAAAAATTTGTCAACGCCGACTATATGAAAAATCCGCAATTACTTTTTGGGCAACCCAATAGCTTTTACAACGTGGTGGACTTCATACTGACATGTCCTCAAAATATATGGCAATAAGCTTCAGTAAAAATTTGCAAAATTTTTTTTCATACAAATTTTTTTTGACCCATTTGGACTTCTATTCGCATTACACTTGTGTGCAAGAGTAACAATACCATTTTCCTTTTTGTAGAAACAAATACTTACCTACCGGTTATGTTATTATGTTCGTGCAACTAAAATTTTGTTGAACATTAGTCTTTTAACCAATCACATGTCATGATTCAATGGCAAATATATTTTCAATGTCAATAATTATCAAAGCAATTAACCACTTTCTTAAAAATGTTTTATAAATCAATACCATGTTTAATTGGTCAAATTGAAGTCAACATTTTTTCTGTTTTCTTGTTAAGTTTATCATTTATATACGTGGAGTACCTTTAACGTCAATTACATATTGAGACAAATTGTCTTTTATTAAATCCAAAGAAGAAAAATACAATATAACCCTACTGGTGCTGGTGCAATAGTTTGGCCATGCAATATATTAACATACTACAACAATAATATACCCCCGCTCCGCTTTACCACCCCCATTTTTGCAGTACCACAGTTTAGGTGTGAGACTACCGAAAACCCACGTAGTTACTGAGTTTATGAAGCCTTGCCAGCATTAGGAGGAGACAACCACCGCTGAAATTTTTTTTCTAATGGTCTCGCCTGGATTTGAATCTAGAAGTTAGGCGGACATGCTAACCTCTGCGCTACGGTGGCCCCCACCATATGAATGTATCAATTCGAAAAAAGTCTCCGATACACAAAATAAATTAAGTTGAAGGGCAAAATTTAACTCTACATACCAAATTTCTGCCAAACCAGGGAAAAATTAAAGCATCTAGGAACTGAACAAGGGTAGTTGAGAGATCGGTTTATATGGGAGCTATATCAGGTTATAAACCCATTTGGACCGTACTTGCCACAGTGGTTGGAACTTGCAACAGAACACTACGTGCAAATTCGTCATTTTCCCCGTATGCCCTACACATGCTATCATTTGCCGCACCGATTTTACATGAGTGAGCTCGTAGTCCTATGTGTCCCATTATGATACCAATAGCTATACTGACCTCCTTATTACTACTTTTCAGTAATAGCCTCGTCTTCTCACGATCTGGAACCCCGCCATAGGATTTTCGCCGTCCTACCGATCGTTTCGATGTTCCACAGGGTTGCAAGCGCATTCGTCGCCCACTCCCTCAACTCGGACTGCGTCGACCCGAAAGGCTTCGGGTTAACCAAGTTCATTAACGGCAGTCCTCTGGCCTTCACCGCCAAATCGTCTGCTCTTTCATTCACCCTTACTCCGTTATGGTCCGGCACCCAATCATTGCGGATTTTGCCATCCTCAGAGAAGGCGTTAATCTTCTTACACTGCAAGACTGTTCGTGACTTTAACGTCCTGGTTGTTGCTACCCTTATTGCAATTTTTCTGTTGTATTTTGATAAGAGATTTATATATCGTATGCCAATTTTCGTAGTTATCGGATAACAAATGACCCCATTATTGAAGTCGTACAAACATTTATATGGGAGCTTTATCTATATTTAAACCGATTGTGGCCAAACTCTTAAGGTTATGTGGTAGTCGTCGAGAAAAGCATTGCGCCAAATTTTGGGAAGATTGGTGAATAAATGTGCTTGCGGTGGCCCTAGAAGTATAAATCGGGCGATATGTATATATAGGAGCTATATCCAAATCTGAAACGATTTCTATGAAATTCACCAGTAATGTCGAGAGTCATAAAAATATCCCTACCGCCAAATTTCAAGAATCGGTTAACAAATAAGCGAATTATTGCATTATTACTGCAAATCGGACGAACACATATATGAGAGCTATATCCAAATCTGAAGTAATTGTTCTCCAATTTCAATAGGCTTCGTCTCTTGGACGAAGACAGGAATTGGGAATGATTCTAATAGATATTCAACATACTTGGACACCAATGGGCTTAATGATGCCTTTGTTAATGTCCCACTGACCCCAGTTGATTCCAGTTTCTATGGCTTCAATATCTCCCCCTCTCTCGATGACGACTCTGGTTTTGGTTTCAGCTGTGTTGGTCCTGCCGATCTCCTTGAGTGTGTCGCGACTGTAAAGTCTAACGCAGTCGGATCTGATGGCATTGATCCTAGATTTATAAGACTTTTGCTCCCACTTATTATTCCTTATGTAACCTTTGTTTTCAATAGGATTTTGATCACGAGTTATTTTCCATTAGCGTGGAAGCATGACAAGGTCATCCCACTGCCTAATAATTCCAAGGAATATAGACCAATTGCGATTCTTTGTTACTTGTCAAAGGTCTTTGAGAAATTGTTGTATTTCCAAATGTCGTCTTTTGTCAACGAGAACTCTTTGTTATATGTGAGACAGTCCGGGTTTCGACCTAACCACAGCTGCGTAACTGCCTTGGCAGAGGTCACTGAGAGGATCAGGGTAAATTCGGAGAATGACAAGATAAATTTCCTTGTTCTTCTTGACCATTCTAAGACATTTGAGACTGTGGATCATTCCTTGTTATGTGATAAGATGAGACATCTTTAAAATTTTTCTTCTACGCCCGTTCGTCTTATTTTGTCGTACCTGTCATACCGCACTAAGTCCGTCAGTTATAAGTGTTCTTTATCGTCTCCTTTACTTGTTTTAAAAGGTGTTTCTCAGGGATCAATTCTGGGTCCTCTTCTCTTTTCATTGTACAGTAACGACTTGGCGAGTCAATTGTCTTATTGTGAAGTACATATGTACGCTGACGATGTACAAATATATATCGGCAGTCCGAGGGATGAGATTGCTGAAAACATATCTGCTTAATCATGATCTGTCAAGAGTCAGCACATGGGCGAAAGCCAATGGCCTGTGTCTCAACCCTGTAAAGTCCAAGTGCGTGGTTATCAGAAACAGGCTGTCTCGTTTTTCATGTGATGTCAGTATATTTATTAACGGCTCTAGATTGGAAATCGTTCCTCATGAAAAGAACTTGGCCATGGTTTTTAACAGCACTCTGACTTGGAGTAATCTTATCGACTCTGTCGTTGGTCAGGGATATTCAAAATTGCGTGCTCTCTGGGCCACTCATTCGGTTTCTCCGCTGCGGGTTAGGTCACTCTTGGCAAAGACTTATCTTGTTTCTTGCATTCTCTACGGTTGTGACTTGTTTGCTAATTGCGACTCGGTAAGTAGACGTACAGATTCTTAGCTTTATGTGTTTACTATGTACAATTGTTGGAGATATTACCCGCACTTTAATTATAAGAAATTTTATACCCTCCACCATAGGATGGAGGGTATACTAATTTCGTCATTCTGTTTGTAACTACTCGAAATATTCGTCTGAGACCTCATTAAGTATATATATTCTTGACCGTCGCGACATTTTATGTCGATCTATGTCCGTCCGTCCGTCTGTCTGTCGAAAGCACGCTAACTTCCGATGGAGTAAAGCTAGCCGCTAGAATTTTGCACAAATACTTCTTATTAGTGTAGGTCGGTTGGTATTGTAAATGGGCCGTATCGGTCCATGTTTTGATATAGCTGCAATATAAACCGATCTTGGATCTTGACTTCTTGAGCCTCTAGAGGGCACAATTCTTATCCGATTTGAATGATATTTTACACGAAGTATTTTGTTATGATATCCAGCAAGAGTGCCGAGTATGGTTCAAATCGGTTCATAACCTGATATAGCTGTCATATAAAAAGATCTGGTGACTTGACTTCTTAAGCTTTTAAAGGGCGCAATTCTTATCCGATTTGGCTGAAATTTTGCATGACGTATTTTATTTTTACTTTCAACAACTGTGTCAAATAAGGTTTAAATCTGTTCATAACCTGATATAGCTGCCATATAAACCGATCTGAGATCTTGACTTCTTGAGCCTCTAGAGGTCGCAATTATTATCCGATTTGCCTGAAATTTTGTCTGAATCGGTCTATAGCCCGATATAGCTCCCATATAAATCAATCTCTCGATTTTACTTCTTGAGCCTGAGGAATTGGCTGACATTTTACACAGGTCTCCAACATATAATGGTGGTCCAAACCGGACTATATCTTGATATCGCTCTAATAGCAGAGTAAATCTTTTCTTATATCCTTTTTTGCCTAAGAAGAGATGCTGGGAAAAGAACTCGACAAATGCGATCCATGGTGGAGGGTATATAAGGTTCGGCTTGGCCGAACTTAGCACGATTTTACTTGTTTATTCTTGTTGTGCGAGTGAAAATAAATAAATTACAAATTACAAATTACAAATTAGCCATTCCACAACTTCCTTAACTGCAAGGATCTCCGCCTGAGATACACTGCAATGGTCGGGTAACATTTTTGATATGACCACTTCTGGATCTTTAGAGTACACCCCAAAGCCCACATGGTCGTTTAATTTGGAACCATCCGTATAGAAGTCTATGTAACTTCTGTTACCAGGGATTGGAACTACGATATCCGGTTCTATTAGGAATAGTATTACAATAGTACAGTAATTTTTATCAAAAAGCGGCTCAGGTAGGTTATAATCCACACTGCGTGGAACATCGGATATAATATCAAGGATAACACAGTGTCTTTAGCCGCCACTTGACGAATGAGAAAGCTTCCTTAACCTCACGGCAGTGGTCGCTGCAATTTGTCTAGCCACAATGTCCAGAGGCATTAAATGTAGGATTAAATTAAATGCATCGGATTAAATTAAATGCGTTAAATGTGTCGTCCTCAATGCGGCTGTGATGCACAAACAAGCTATCCTTTGGATCCAGTTAAGTATTGAGCACCTATTTTTATTGGTGCTGTCGAAAACTTCGGAGCACTTCGTAATATAATTAAGCCGAAAGCAGTGAAAGGATTTCTTACAAAACAAATTGACAAGCACTCCCAAAAAATATCTACCTTCGAAGCCAGTGATTACAAGTCACTACGACTCTCTAATATTCCATGGCATTCCTTTGAAAATAGCCATAAACGACCCACTGCAAAGAATCCTCATCATACATGTGACTCCATTAAGATTGTAACTGACCTGAAAGATCAAGGTTTCAAAATTTTGAATGCTTTTAAAAAGACCCACTACTATACAAAAGATCCGATTGATATTTTTGTCTTTAGTTTTGATCCTTTGGAAAATTTAGATAATCTTTATAAAATAAAACAAATCTTAAATACTATAGTAAAAATTTAAACTACAAAACTACCAAAACACACCCCCAATGCAAAAATTGTCTGGATTATATCATACGAAGAATTATTATTCTAAACAACCGAGATGTGCCAGAAGTGCTGGCAACCATGAGACTAAAAACTGCGAGAAACCTACTGTGTCCTTGATTTTCAAAGTAGCTGTTGAGTGGAGCGGACGTGTTTTCATTTCGCTCCTCAAGCTGGGTATGCACCTCTTGCGAAATTTTCGGTTGCGACCACGACATTTATGACGCTACAGAAAATAGTTGTGGACAATACAAGATGGCGACAAACATCAATTTATAAAATTGCCTGAATTGGGATCATTTGTGGCTAAGAAAGTACAAATGTGCTGTAAGCAAGCGTTTATATTTGCAAATGACTTTTTTTTACATTTTAAATACACCAAAGACTATTATGTATCCCTGTTACGCAACGAAAATTTCATTTGAGCAGAGTACCTGCAAGTGAAATTTTCAGTAACGGTACCGGTCACGAAAATTTCGTTTAGGATATGTTCATACTGGGCTACAAAGAAAAATATTCGTATCCCGGAATAGGTACTACCCATTACAAAAAACATTTAAAGCCTTTTTGGAGTAGGCTCAAATTTTTACTCCAAAGGCCCAACAGCTGTGGTGTTTGCATCATACCGCAGCTTGTTTTCCTCCCCTCCTATAGGTGTGGGTGCCTAAACACCTGTAGTCGAGAGTTATGCTTCAAGTGCACAACGGATAAACCAGAGGGATGTCCGTCCCTCCGGATTTCGTCCCCGGCCTTTAGGTAAAGGTGGTGTTCCCGACTCGGATTCCGACAATGAAACAGACATCGCAGCCGAATCGAGAGATAAGGGCAGCGTGATGACGGCAGAAGTTAGCAAAGGCTTTGCTAAGCTCACAAGCAGACCGGGAAATCGATCGGGGACACGACGAAGGAGACAGAGCAGCGCAATCGGGCGAAAATGCAGAATGCTGGAAGATATAGAACTGACATAACCAGCACTTCTACGGAAGCTGGAAAGAGAGTCAGATCTGCCAAAAAGCATAACACTGATAAAATGCTGAAGAAGAGCTCCTTGCTTTCTAGTACTCTGGGAAGACCATGTGAGAAAGATGGACATCCCACAGCTTACAAAGCGACGGTCTTCATCAAGGATATGGGCGCCGAAATCGCGACAGAACGCATGATGGAAGTCTTAAACAAGCAAAACCAAGATTTGGTCGTGGATAAATGGGAGATTTTCCATAGTGAGAAGAAGGAGGAAGGAACTCTCCTAGTGGAGGGCATTGAGCAAGTCTGCGTGACAAGTTTGGCTAAGACTAAAAGCATGGCGTACTACAGGGTCATGGCCGTCGTTTTCTAGATTGTGAAGACTAGGATGGGCAAATATCCCTATATTGAGCCATCAGGCCGTGCACTGGCGGGACACTCAATAACGCCTAACGGACAGGGGGCCGACGACGAGACAATCACCGACTCTCTCAATATTGGGAAGACTAGAATAAACATCAGGCAGTACAGGGGCGAGAGACCCAACATAGTCTAACGAACAGATACCCGACGACGGAACCATCAACAAATTTCTCGAGATTAGGAAGACTAGAATGGATAAATGTAAATAAGGCCCGGCCGACACGGGATAACTATGAGCACCATACAGGCTGCAACTTTGAGCTCCGACTTGTGTGGAAGCTTAGCTGAAAGCTACCGGGCGCAGCCACAGGTTGCGGATGGTGGAAAGCTCCGTTTTTATGAGGACTATCTGCAAATGCGGGCAGTCAGCGATTTTCGAGAGGAATTAAATGCTAAGTGCCAATGATACTCGAGATGACAAGGTGAGTTATTGGCGCCTTTAACCAATGGCCAACATCAGCGTCTGTTCCCAGGTTAGGGGCGGCTGGATGTGAGCGTCAGATCTAGGAGCTAACAGCAAGCGACAACGAAGGATACATGTGCGATCCTATAAAACCCATGTGGTTGGGGCGCTGTGCTAGTAACCCGCCCCCGGAAAACTATGAGAATCACCATGAGAAATAAAGGAATAGTAGAAACGGACCACTCTAAAGTTGACGACCCATTCGATCCGTGGAGCGAATGTATATTCGGATCATTACCTTATCGTTTGAACATGGGGAGGAAAGTACGATCTGCCACTGCACGGAAGCTGGACATTGAAAAGCTGCAAACACAACGAATGGCAACGGTATACTAAACTCGACTGACCCAACTGCTTGATGAAAGCGCTTCTTTTTCCGATGATATAAAGGCGCAGTGTCAAACCATTGCCCACTGCATGGAAAATGACGCGAAATCTGTACTTAGGTACTGGAAGCCTCCCCAAGAAACCAATGGTACCACCAAGAGTGTCGAGATGCTACTGAAGCCTAGAATGCGGCGTTTAGAGCAACCCTGCAATCAATAGCAAAGCGCCAGATGAAGGAGAGGTATCGGGAGAAAGGGAGAGAAGAGAAACGTATATTTCTCACAAAGAAAAAGTAAATAGAAAGACGAGAGATGCACAGGAGTTAGAATGAAGTCCGGAAATTCTAGCAAATAATCAAACATCAAACCGATGGCTTTGACGTAGGCCCATTCTCCTGCAGAGACAAATAAACAAATTGAGAACTGACACAGAAAGCATGCTGAGGATATGGAAAGAACATTTTACCCAACTGCTAGTGTACGACGATTGCGGCGAAGAGGATACCGCAGAATCAATCCCCGATGATGGTATAGAATGTTTAACTCCTTGTCAGAATGAGGTTCAAGAAGCAGTGATCCCACTGAAGAACAACAAGGCAGCAGGAGCCGACGGGTTACCCACAAGCGTACTGTTTGAAAGATTAAAGTCTAAAGTCAATGTGACAATTGGGCCTATCAATGCGACTTTATACCTGGTAAAGCCACCCTAGATCAGATATTCACATTGAGCCAAACCTGGAAAAGACCCGAGATGGACAAATCAACACCTACCATTTCTTTCTTGGCTACAAAGCCGCTTTCGATACCCCTTAACGTTCAAAGGTATTTCAAGCCATGTCTGAGTTTAGTATCCCTGCAAAATTAATAAGACTCTGCAGGATGACACCTGCTGATACGCGTTCCCCAGTCAGAAGAGGAAAGAATATCTCGGAACCATTGTGTGATCTCTCTAATATCCTGCTAGAGAAGATTATACGAGATGCAGATGTGAATAGATATGGCACATTAATCACAAGAAAACACAAGCTACTCGTACAAGATTACACTGCACAAGACACTGATAGTACCCGTGCTTTTATATGGTTCTGAAGCATGGGTACTTGTGAAAGCAGATGAGGCAGTGCTTGGAGTATTTGAGAGAAAGATTCTTCTTAAAATATATGGACCAGTTTGCGTTAACGGAGAATATAGGCGTCGTATGAACCACGAACTGTATGAGCGTATGACGACGATAGCATAGTTACACGTATCAAAATACAACGGCTGTGTTTGGTAGGTCATGTTGTCAGAATGGATGAAGAAGCTCCAGCAAAGACAAAAAACCCGATGGAAAGATCAACTGGTGGGAGACACCTAGAAATTTGGAGCCAGAAGCAGAAGATCGGGGCGCTTGGAACGCTATTCTACGTTCGGCTAGTAGAACAAATGTTCTGTCATACCCAAATAAAGTATGTAAAGTAAAGTAAGGATGGAAAATGATCGTAATACTGAAACATCAGGCAGTGCAGTGACAGAGAGCTTAATGCCGCCTAAGGCACAGGGAGTCGAAGATGAGACCACCACCTACTCCCAAGACGCCCATTTACTCAAGATTTGGAAGACCAGTATAGGCAAAGATCCTAATATTGTAACATCAGTCAGAGCAGGGACCGTAAACTCAATACAGCCTAACGAACAGGGACCCGATGATGGAACCATTACCGACTTTCTCAAGATTCGGGAGTCTTGGATATGCAAAGATCATAATATCAGGCAGTGCAGTTACGGGAAACTCAATGCAGCCTAAAAAACAGACGATGAGACCATTTCCCACTCCCAAGAAGGTCATCCAGATAAACCTCCACCGGAGCAAGATAGCTCCTCACGCTCCGATGGAGAAAATCAGCTAGGGAAATATTTATATCATTCAGGAATCATAGACGACCCGGAACAAAGATTCTGGACTGAACCATATCAACTACCAATTCTTCTATGCTAACGCATGTCGGCCGAGGACCTGCGTTATTTGTGATAAAAATTTTAATTATGTATTTACCCCCGAGTTGTCAACGTCGGATGCAACAGTGATGAGACAGGGAGACGGTGGTGCATATCTGGCATCACTTTATCTGCCTTTCGACTCTCCAACACCAGCACCCACGTCGGAGCTGCAACGTCTGGAGAGGAAAGCAAAACTGACAGGAGATGAGGTACAAATAAGGTGCGGTGCGAACTCTCACCACATTTCGTGGAGTAGTGCCAACATTATTAAGCGGGGCCAAGCCGCTAATGACACTTAATAAAGGTAACACCGCTACGTTTGTTAATAGGATAAGAAAGGAGATTTTAGATGTGACAACATGTTCGGAAAATCTAGTCGATGAGGTTCAGGATTGGAGGGTCTCCAAGGAGCACTCCTTCTCAGACCATCGCTAAATTAGGTTTATAATAGCACGACCAGCGCCGAATCCAATAAATTTCCGTCGTAATAAGTTGAAAACCAACAGCCTAAAATTCGGAAGAAGACTTCGGCAAGATAATTTGGGTTGTCCAAGCATAGAAGACATTGGCGACAATGTCAACAGGATTACGACTGCACTAGTGGAGTCTTTCGAAGATAGTTGTCCTCTTCAACACAGGAAATCAGCCCAAGAAAAAACCCTGGATGACCGGGGAGATTCGCAACATTGGGAACGAGGTTCGCAATCTTTATAACAGAGCACGTCATAAAAAAGCGCAAGTATATCAGGATGTGTATTATACACTGCTCAAGAAATACAAAAAGATTACCAAAGAGGCAAAACGTGCCTTCTGAAGGGTATAAAAAAGTTTCTTTCAATAACCCATGTCCAAACTGAAACGTTAGTAGACGACATGAGAGTGAGAGCAGAAACAACGGAGACCATGTTGAGGCTGTTAATGAAAACTCATTTTTCACAGGATACGATGGGATTCACGGGACACCGGAACCTTGGAATAATGAGGTTGATCGAAGGCTTATCATAACGGAATTTGTGGTCAAGTAAGCCTTGAGGAGCTTCAAGCCATTTAAGTTATCCGAACCTGATGGAATATTTCCGGCATTACTACAAAAGGAGGCAGACTATCTGGGGTCTCATCTGGCCACTACTTTCACAGCGTGCCTAGGATTTGCATAAACTCCGAAAGCCTGGAAGGAGGCAAGGGTGGTGTTTATACCCAAGCCCGGCAAGGCAAGTTATGCATCACCAAAGGCCTACAGGACGATAACCCTTACGTCCTTTCTACTCAAAGCCATGGAACGCATTGTGGATACCATGATAAAGAGTAGGACATCCAGCGAGCTGCTTAAATACAAACTCCACTCTTATGTCAAGGGAAGGTCGGTGGAGGCTGCCTGCACAAGGTTATGCGTGCCTTGACATCGAGGGGCTTTAACAATGTGCAGACCGACACTTTGATCCAATCCTCAGACCAGTACTGGGTGGACCCGGTCCTTAGAGACTGGATAAACCATATGCTGGTGGATAAATTATAGATTGAATCACATAAATATAAGGGGCGAAAGTGGCACATGGTACGTCACAGGGGAACACCTCCTTTTGGTGACCACCGTAAATGACCTATTACGGATGTTGACTGAGGAGGGATTTGAACACGTCTGCTTTGCAAATGATGTTATAATACTTCTTAGGGATAAGAATCCGAACCAACTATGCAGAAGGGCCGAAAGGGTTTTGCATATGGGGTCTCAATGTTAACCGAGAGAAGACTGAAATATGCCTGTTCACGCGGAAGACGAAGGTGGGCCAATTTGACGCACCACGTCTCCTCAATAAAACGATTTCGATATCTAACAAAGTCAACTACTTAGAAGTGGTCTTGGATAGGAAATTTAAGTTGAAGTGTCACATCCAGGAGCGTATTGAGAAGGCTCACAGATGTTGGGCACTATGTAGACGGGCCGGATTCAGGTCTCATTTCGAGATAGTATAGTGCACTGGCTCAACAGGAGCTTGGTTAGACCAATACTTACTTACGCCTCAGTAGTTTGGTGGACAGCTATGGAGAAAAAGTGCAGGTTCAGAGAACATGTTTTCTTGGCAAAGGCGGAGTTATTAGGACCACGCGCACTTTGGCACTGGAGACTCTTCTAGACATCCGACCCATTGACGTACAGATTAAATGTGAGGCAGCCACTGCGGCTATGATACTTCAGGCGATGGAAGAATGGATTGAGGTTGGGAGCAGCTCATTCCATCGCGGCGACGATAGGAAACCTGGAAGGAAGGGAAGAGGTTTCCGATAGGATACTCGGACAATGCTGCTAACGGCACAGCCTTGGACTGACGGAACCGCAGCGATGAGTCCTTTGGACTTTGGCCTACAGGAACTAGACGAGAATTGCCACCTTCACATGAAAATGTGGCTACAACAACGGTAATCTTGGCGGAGATCCGGGCGATCACGGAATGTGTGAGGTGGTGTGGTACTAACGCGAGGACGCCGAGTGTGAACATCTTTACGGACAATAAAATGGCCATAAGGGCAATGCAGTGTAAGATGCACAATCCGCATCGTTTGGGTGCGGGGCCAAATCGGATTAAGGTCGAATGAAAGGGCAGACGATTTGGCAGTGAAGGCCAGAGAACTTCCGTCGATAAACTTAGTTAACCCGAAGCTTTTCGGGTCGACGCAGTCCGATTTAAGGGAGTGGGCGACAAACGCATGTAACACTTTGGAACAGCAAAACATTCGGTAGGACTGCGAAAATCCAATGGGGTGGTCCGGATCGTGAGAAGACGAGGCTATTAATGAGAGGAAGTAAGAAGGAGGTAAATATAGCTTTTGTTATCATAACGAACTCACTTATGCGAAATCGGTGCGGCAAATGATAGCATGTGGGGAAGATGACGAGACGTTGGAGCATTTCTTATGTCATTGTACTTCCTTAAATACCATACCAATTCCACACAGAACCCATCAACAACAACAACAGCCACATCCTACCCAAGTATACTCTGCAACAATGAAATCAAATGGTAATCAACAGATGAATGCAGGTAAGTCCAATTATGAAAACACACTCACCAACCTCTCTTCTAAATTAGAACCCACTGATTCCTTCAATAAAACGTAAGACATGCATTTGAGCATACTCGAAGAAAATTTCTTTAGTACACTTACACAAAGCTAATGCAAATGATATCGAAAATAATGAAGTGGAGTGCAAATGGTATACAAAAGCACAAAAATTAACTAGAGTTCGTATTAAACCCTAGTACTAACTTCGACTTTTCACACGACCATCTGTCAAAACGCACTATAAAAAAAAGTGGTGACGAAGATAATGCGATCATATTTCAAAATGTGGCGAATCAACACATTGGATATGCAGGCTATGTGCTTAAATTTGATATGTAGAATTTCGATCCAAATCCGTACATATTGTTTCTGAGAAGATCTGGAGAAGATAAGGAACTAAAACTGAACAAATTTCTATGAAATTCATCAGTCACCAGAAGAGTTATAACAAATTAAAATCGAACGAAAATATATATGGGAGCTATCTTAATTTGAACCGATTTCTATTAAATTCCATAGCAAAATTGGGAGTCATAAGGAAATCCTTTGTGCCAATTTTCATGTGAATCAGTTGACAAATGACGATATAATTGCAATTTTAGTCCAAATCGGATGAATACACATATGGGAGATGTATCTAAATCTGAACCGATTTCTTTGAAATTCACCAATAATGTCGAAATTTATAAAATAATACCTCGTACAAAATTTCGTGGAGATCGGCTTAGAAATGACGATATAATTGCAATTTTAGCCCAAATCGGACGAACATGTATATGGGAGCTATATCCAAATCTGGACCGATTTTTTTCCAATTTCAATAGGCTCTAGGCCCAAAAAAATGGTTGTGCCAAATTTGAAGACGATTGGATGAAAATTGCGATCTGTACGTTGTACACAAATTAACATAAAGGGTGGCTGATGAAAGCCGCTACCAAAAAAAAATGTAATAACTTTTTTTCTATTTAATAATAATAATTTAATAATTAATTTAATTAATTAATTAATTAATTTAATTAATAATAATTTAATAATTAATTTAATAATTTAATTTAACATGAATAAAAGAAAAATGTATTCCATACACCGAAAAAAAAATGTAGCAATATTCATCATTGTAGCAATATTCATCAGCCACCCTGTAGACAGACAAACGGTCATAGCTACATCGAATCAGAAAGTGATTCTTAGTCGATCGGTATATTTATCAATGGGTCTCTTTCTCTCTCTCTCTCTCTCTCTTCCTTCTGGGTGTAACAAACAAATTCATTAAGTTATAATACCCTGTGCCACATTAGTTGTGTAGGGTATAAACATTATGACATATATCACACAGTTTATCTAATTGTTAAAAATACGATTGAGAAGTGGCTCGAAAATAAAATAAGTATACAGGAGTTTCAAACTACAACGGTTACAATTATCGTAAACAAATGTTCGATGCCTATAACATCTGTATATAGTCCACCTAGACACAACATAAAATCTTGACAATATGAAGAACTTCTTAAAGCACACAATCATAAGTCCATCATGGGAGATGACTTCAATGCGAAGAATATTCTGTGGGGCTCAAGATTAATTACTCCTAAGGGCAAAGAATTCTACCATGCATTGCAGCATACGGGGTGTGCAGCTATTTCTACGGGGAATCCAACTTACTGGCCGACAGATGTCTCTAAAATTCCTGACCTGATTAATTTGTATACCCACCACCGAAGGATGCGTTTGCAACACATCGAAATATCCATTTCCGACCCTATAAAGTATATATATTCTTGATCAGCGTAAAAATCTAAGACGATCTAGCCATGTCCGTCCGTCTGTCTGTTGAAATCGCGCTACAGTTTTCAAAAATAGATATATTGAGATGAAACTTTGCACAGATTAATTTTTTTGTCCATAAGCAGGTTGAGTTCGAAGATGGGCTATATCGGACAATATCTTGATATAGCACCCATATAGACCGATCCGCCGATTTAGGGTCTTATGCCCATAAAAGCCACCTTTATAAACCGATTGTGCTGAAATTTTGGACAGTGAGTTGTGTTAGGCCCTTCGACATCCTTCGTCAATTTGGCCCAGATCGGTCCAGATTTGGATATAGCTGCCATATAGACCGATCCTTCGATTTAGGGTCCTAGGCCCATAAAAGGCGCATTTATTGTCCGATGTCGCCGAAATTTGGGACAGTGAGTTGAGTTATGCCCGTTGACAAACTTCTGCATTATGGCACAGATCGGTCCAGATTTGGTTATAGCTGCCATATAGACCGACCTTTCGGTTTAATGTTTTGGGGCCATAAAAAGCGCATTTATTGTCCGATATAGCCACAATTTGGGACAGTGAGTTGTGTTAGGCCCTTCGACATCCTTTTTCAATTTCACTCACATCGGTCCAAATTTGGATATAGCTCCCATATAGACCGATCTCTCGATTTAATGTTTTGGACTCACAAAAGCGCATTTATTTTTCGTTGTTGCAGATGTTGCAGAAAGACCAATATTTTGTTATACACAATTGAACAGTGACTTGTATTTATTAGTATTTGGTCTAAATAGGATCATATTTCGATATAACTGCTATGGGACATAAGGTATGCAATTTTCACCGGATTTTGATGAAAGGTGGTTTACATATATACCCCAGGTGGTGGGTATCCAAAGATCGGCCCGGCCGAACTTAACGCCTTTTTACTTGTTTTATTACTAGAAAGATCCAGAAAAGCAAACGTGTCATAGAAGAAGGGCATGTGCTTAGTTCTGACCACTCTCCAATTTACCTGTCTTTTCTGAGCCAACCCGATAACGAACAACCCAGCGACGTCCTAACCAGTGTGGCCGTTTTTAGGTTTCTATTCTCTTGGTAGGTTGGAAGGCTGGCCTCAATATTTAGTAGATTTTTCCAACATATAAATACCAAGTTAATTACTGGAAAAATTGGAGCGGATAACTCAAAATTATTTCACTTCTTATCGATTTGTCATAGAAAATATAACTCTGAGAAAATCCAACTAAAGAATTTGAATGTGAAACTCTAAATTCTCAACAAATTTTAGCATTGTTTTGAAGACTATATTTGGTGAAATAGGTTTTGTAGAGACCTTACAGTTATTGTTAAAATACGCGTACTACCACGTTGTACACAAGACTCCCATGCCATTAAGTACTTGAAAACCAAGGTTCGAATTTCCCGGCCGGCCAAAATGTTGTTTTTTTTTTGTAATTTTTTTTATAAACTTATTATTTTTGAAAATTCGGCTTAAAAAAATATGTATTTCGTAATCGCAAAAATTTTTTAAGTTGTTTTTAAATTCTTCTAGAATTGAATTTGATTTTGACATTGCTGTGCAATAATCTTATAGTGTTATTTCATCATGAATAAAGTGATTTCGGTAGGCTAGAGGATGCGTGTAAGACTACCGAACATGAAATCCTGAGTTCTCAAATCACGCGGTAGCAAAATTAATAAAATGGGATTTTAGAGTAATAGTAGAGAGACAGAGAAAAAACCCGAAAGCAATGTAGTAAACGAAGGAGACAAGCAGCGCGAGCCGAATAAAAAACCACCACAACGAAGCTGTGCAGCAAAGTACATGTGGTGGCTGGTCAAATGGTTTTTTATCTTGCTAGTGGATATATTGTTGTTGTTATATGTTGGCTGGCAAAGATTGCCTTTCAACAACCACTTTGTACTTTGGGTCGTTGTAATAAAATAAATTGTTGCAGGAAAATTAACAATTTTCGTCGTCGTTTATCGACAAAAGTTTTTTTTTTTTCAAAATTATTTTTATCTGTGTGTATATTCGGTAAGAGTACAGAAAAAAAACAAATGGATTGGGCCATATACTTTTCATGGCGTCTCACTGCTTTAAATTTCAGAAATATGTTCAGATCTTGTACATACTCAGATATTGAGGGGCGTATGCAACTACCGTAAGTACGGTGAAAATGGGTAGTAAAAGCGTATTTCTGGGAACAAACCCTCAAATTGGGAGATTGGTTTATCCAAACTCGGAACAGTTGTTTATTGTAATCGATACAAAAATGTATACGACTTTTACGAACTCAAGAACTTATCGGGAGATCGGTATAAATATTTGTTTATCAATATATAAGCCATCTTTGATTTTGATTTCAACAAACGGATGAACATAACGACGATCTAGTATGTATACTTTGTATGTTTGAAAATGTATAATTTGATGTGTTGCAAATGGAATAGCTAAATAGCAATCTTTTCGGTGTGTGTATAGAAACATTTACCGCATTTTTGGGTGGACGTATATCACCAATTCCCGTCTTACAATTTCATGATTCTAGCTTTAGCCGTTTGTGCTGGGCAGTGATTAGTCAGTCAGTCAATCACGCAATTCTTTTATGCATAGAGACTAGCATACCCACGGTCCCCTTCGCTACCCTCCCACTTTTAGTAGTACCTCCGTTTGAGTGTATGAATTTCAACGAAAGTCGCCCGATAAATACTGTCAAGCTGTAACTATATCCCAATTTGTTAGCTTTAGCTTACTCCGTAAATAATGTACCTTTTGTACGTTTAAGTACCTAAGTATTCGAATTTCAAACAATCTACTAGTCGCCCGATAAATACTGTCAAGGTGTAGTTGTATCCAAATTTTGAAAGGTCTTCCTCAATCTGTAAAAAATAACATTTTGTACGTTTTAGTACCCAAATGTACGAATTTCAAAAGCTTTTTCTCGTAACCCAAGATATCCTCCATTTCAGAGTTGTAGCTCAAACCGTCTCAATATTGAGTACTGTAGCTCAATCTGTAAAAGAAGTACCATTTTGTACGCTTTAGTACCGAAATGCACGAATTTCAGAAAAAAAGTTGTTTAGTCACCCAATACAACTGCCAAGCTGTAACTGTTTTCCAATTTTCAGCGCTTTAGATTAATCCATACAGAAGGTACCATTTTGTACGTTTAAGTACCTATGTAAATATACGAATTTCAAAAAAATCTTCTAGTTGTCCGATGAATACTCCCAAGGCGTAAATGTGCCACAATTTGAAAAGCCGTAACTCAATTCGTAATGGAATGTAATGTACGTTGTAGTACGAATTTCAAAAACACATTACAGTCACCCGATATATTCTGTCATCTGCATCCCAAATTGTGTATCTGCATTCCAAATTTCAGAGCTCTGGCTCAATCCGCAAAGAAAGTGCCATTTTCTACGTTTTTGTACCAATTTCAAAAACATCTTCTAGCCGCCCGATATAGCAGATAGTAAAATTGTACCCGTAAAGCATACTGTCAAGGCGTTTCTGCATTCCAAATTTCAGATTTCTAACCCAATCCGCAACGAAAGTACCATTTTGTACGTTTTAGTACCTAAATGTCCAATTTTGAAAAAAATTCTATGTTCCCCGCTTTATACGCCAAAGTTTACGTACGCGCATCCCAAATAACAAAGTTTTAGTTAAAAAAATTACCAGCTACGAGTATATCGTTGTAGAATCTAAATGTAGGATTTAAAAAATATTCTGCCCGTTTGTACGTTTCAATACTAAATTTTCGAATTTCAAAAAAATCTTCATGTAGCCCGTTGTATTCTGTAAAAGTGTATCTGCATCCCAAAATCCATAAAGTGTATCTGCATCCCAAAATCCAAAATCCATGTTCCATTTTGCACGTTTTTGTACCTAAATGTACGAATTAAAAAAATCTTCTGGTCGCCAATCAGAGCTCTGGCTTAATTACTGCACATTATTTAAATTTTCACTTTTGTACGAATTTTGAAAAAACTATGTAGTCACCCATCATATTTCTTCTAGGTTTGGTAATTTTCAAAGCTTTAGCTCAATCTGTAACAACAGTACCAATTGTGGTACTAAACATGAATTTCATCCCGCTTTCTATACTATATTTGATATTTCTCCACCCTTATTATTCCGCACTAGATTCCAAATTTTGGAGTTCTATCTCTATCATACCGCCTTTTTATACTCTCCATAGGATGGGGGGTATACTAATTTCGTCATTTTGTTTGTAACTACTCGAAATATTCGTCTGAGACCTCATAAAGTATATATATTCTTGACCGTCGCGACATTTTATGTCGATCTAGCCATGTCCGTCCGTCCGTCTGTCTAGAGGTCGCAATTATTATCCGATTTGTCAGAAATTTTGTACGACGGATCCTCTCATGACCATCAACATACGTGTTTATTAAGGTCTGAATCGGTCTATAGCCCGATACAGCTCCCATATAAATCGATCTCTCTATTTTACTTCTTGAGCTCCCAAAGGGCGCAATTCTTATTCGAATTGGCTGACATTTTACACAGGTCTCCAACATATAATTTAATTGTGGTCCAAACCGGACCCTATCTTGATAACGCTCTAATAGCAGGCCAATCTTTTCTTATATCCTTTTTTGCCTAAGAAGAGATGCTGGGAAAAGAACTCGACAAATGCGATCCATGGTGGAGGGTATATAAGATTCGGCCCGGCCGAACTTAGCATGCTTTTACTTGTTTGCATTCATTTTGGTGCATTCATTAAGCCTCCCAACTAAGGTTGCTAAAGTGTGCCTAAGTAACAAAATTCAGCGCTTCAACCCAATTAAGAAAGAATCGGTACTTTCTTCCTTAATTGGGCTGGAGCTCTACGTCATTAAAATGCTATTTATACCACTTCTGGTACGTTTTTGTGAAATTTTTTCACCAAACCATATTTCGTCGAGACGCTCTTTAATTTGGGAGCAAATAATTCCTCTTAATCTTAGCCCTTTCAATTTTCCCCAGCCAAATGGTCACAATTTTCATATTATTTGGAACTTTTAAGTACCATTACGTACGAATATCACAAAACCCCGATTTATCTTGAGCCTATGATCCAAAACCAACATTCATGCAAAATTTCATGATTCTAGATTTGCTGACCCGGGCCCGCTCCGCTGCTCCTTCTTTTACTTTATATGGAACAAAAGTTTCCTTGGAATATTTATTTTCGACAATTAAAGATCTTTTAATGAAATACCATGCTAACTTGACTAACAGTTTAACAATATAAGTGCCTCTATCTGAATCCCATATGATCTTTATTGGTTTACGAATTTAAGTTTGGATGTAAGGTGAACTCCATTCTTAAAATACTTTATTTCAGTCCGATATTCTCACGATTTGATGGTATTTTCGGGGGAGAGGTGGTCCCCCAGATGCTTCGCCCTGAAAATATATCAGCTTCGTGCTCTTCTCTCAAATACTTTTTATTTAAACCCCATAGGGCCATTGGTTTAAGAGGAGTTTACAGGATGAGGCGTCCCCCAAACACATGGCCCCAATTGAGCCATACATTGGCATGGTCGAAAAATTGTTTCCCTTTGGGGTGTTTTGAGCCATACATTGGCATGGTCAAAAAATTGTTTCGCTTTGGGGTGTTTTGGAAAAGCAGTGATGCCCTAAATACATGGTCCTACATTTGGATATCAAATTCGTATTCTACTTTACCTTTACCTTTATTTGAGCCCCATATTGCGATGGTCACTAAACAATTGCTGTTTGTGGGGTATTTTGGAAAAGGGGTAGACCCCCAGAAAATTGGTCCCTAAAGTGGGTATCAATTCTTGCTCTATCCCCCAATACCTTTCATTTAAGCTCCACTTTGACATGATCCGTAAATATGCCCGATTTAGGGGTGTTTTGGGGATTGGAGTGGTCCCCCAAACACTAAGCCCGGAAAATATATCAGCAACGTGCCCGAATATTGATATCAAATTCGTGCTTTACTCCCAAAGACCTTTCATTTGAGCCCCATATTGCTATGGTCGTAAATTTGTACCCTTTGGGGGATGTTTTTGGTGAGAGGCGGCCCCTCAAACACTTGGTCCCATATTTTGATATCATATTCGTATTCTACATTCAAATACCTTTTATTTAAGCCCCATATTACCATTGTCAGTAAATAAGTCCTGTTTGGGGGGTGTTTTGGGAAAGGGGTGGACCCCCAGAAACGTGGTCCCACATTAGGATATCAGATTCGTATTTTACTCGCAAAAAACTTTCATTTGAGTCCCATATTGCCATGGTCGGTAAATATGTCCGATTTAGGGGTATTTTGGGGGTTGGGGTGGTCCCCCTAGCACTTGGTCCGACAATTGGATATCAGATACGTTTTCTTATCCTAAATACCTTTCATTTGAGTCCCATATTGTCGTGATTTGCCTAAATATATGTTTGGTAGGTTTTAGGGTGGGGCAGCCCCCCTAGGTACCCCATCCGAAATTTGGATACCAAATTTTTATTTGTAGGGTACTATATGAGAGCACACAAAATTTCGCTTAAATCGCACCATCCATCTCCGAGATCTAGCGTTTCTGAAAATTAGGGTAAGGGGGAGGGTCCGCCCACCCTACAGATATCAAAAAATTTAGTACCCTATTTTCACCACGGGATCATTATGAACCATCTGTGAAAATTTCAAGAAAATCGGTTCAGCCGTTTCTGAGTCTATAAGGAACACACAAATATACAAACAAACAAACAAACACAAATTGATTTTTATATATAAGATACTAGCTGACCCGGGCCCGCTCCGCTTCGCCTTCTTTTACTTTATATGGAACAAAAGTTTCCGTGGTATATTTATTTTCGACAATTAAAGAGCTATTAGTGAAATACCATGCTACGAAAATATTGTAGTATATGGCTTGACTAACAATTTAACAATATAAGTGCCTTTGTCCGAATCCCATATGATATTTATTTGTCTACGAATTTAAGTTTGGATGTAAGGTGTACTCCATTCTTAAAATACTTTATTTCAGCCCGCTTTTCTCATGATATCTGATTTAGTGGTGTTTTCGGGGGTGAGGTGGTCTCCCAGGCACTTGGCCCTGAAAAATATCAGCATCGTGCTCTTATTTCAAATACCATTTATTTAAACCGCATATTGCCATTGGCTTAGGGCAGTTTACACGATGAGGCGTCCCCCAAACACATGGCCCAAAACAGGTTATCAAATTCGTTTTCTTATCTTAGAGACCATATATTGGCAAGGTCGAAAATTTTTTATCCTTTGCGGGGTGTTTTGGTGGAGAGGTGATTCCCTAAATACATGGTCCTAAATTTGGATATCAAATTCGTATTCCACTCCCAAATACCTTTATTTGAGCCCCATTTTGCGATGGTCACTTAAAAATTTCTGCATGTGGGGTATTTTGGGAAAGGGGTTGACCCCCAGAAAATTGGTCACGAAATTGGGTAACAATTCTTGCTCTACCCCCCAATACCTTTCATTTAATCTCCACATTGACGTGGTCTGTAAATATGGCCGATTTAGAGGTGTTTTGGGGATTGGGGTGGTCCCCCAAACACTAAGCCCGGAAAATATATCAGCAACGTGCTCTATTCTCATATATCTATATATCTTTTATTTGAACCCCATATTGCCATTGGCCTCAAAGTTGGATATCAAATTCGTTTTCAAATCTCATTTAAACTCCTTATTGCAAAAGTCAGCAAATATGTCCGGTTTGGGTTATTTGCCCTAAAAACTATGAATATTTAGTTCCACTCTCTTTACGACCCAAATTGTCTTGTTGAGCATATACGTCTTATTTGGGGTTGTTATGGTGGTGGGACATCCCCTCGAGAGTCGGTCGCTAATGTTGATATCAGATACGTGGTCTACTCCCACATACCTTTAATTTGAGACCCATATTTCCATAGTCGGCAAACTTGACCGGCTTGGGGGGTGTTTAGGGGGATGGGCGGCCACTCAGTGAGTTGACCTTTAAAATATATATCGGATTCTTGTTCCACTTTAAAAATCCTATTATTTGAGCCTCATATTGCTAAAGTCAGCAAATACATATTATTTGGGTGGTATTATGGGGGTGGGGTGGCCCCATAGACACTTTTCCCAAATATTGAAATCAGATTCGTGCTTTACTCCCAAAGACCTTTTATTTGAGCCCCATATGGCTATGGTCGTAAATTTGTCCCCTTTGGGGGATGTTTTTGGGGAGAGGCGGCCCCCCAAACACTTGGTCCCATATTTGGATATCAGATTCTAATTCTACTCTCAAATACCTTTTATTTAAGCCCCATATTTCCATGGTCAGTAAATAAGTCCTGTTTGGTGATGTTTTGGGGAAGGGGTGGATCACCAGAAACGTGGTCCCACATTTGGATATCAGATTCGTATTCTACTCGCAAATACCTTTCATTTAATTCCCATATTGCCATGGTGGGTAAATATGTCCGATTTAGGGGTGTTTTGGGGGTTGGAGTTGCCCCCCTAGCACTCGGTTCGACAAATGGATATCAGATACGTTTTCTTATCCTAAATATCTTTCATTTGAGTCCCATATTCTCGTGATTGGTCCAAATATATGTTTGGTAGGTTTTATGGTGGGGCGGCCCCCCTAGGTACCCCATCTGAAATTTGGATACCAAATTTTTATTTTTAGGGTACTATATGAAAGCACACAAAATTTCGCTTAAATCGCACCACCCATCTCCGAGATCTGGCGTTTCTGGAAATTAGGGTAAGGGGGAGGGTCCGCCTCCCCTTCAGATATCAAAAAATGTAGTACCCTATTTTCACCATGGGATCATTATGCACCATCTGAGAACAAGGAACACACAAACATACAAACAAACAAACAAACAAATCTACAAACAAACACAAATTGATTTGTATATATAAGAAGATATATACTAGCTGAACCCGGCCCGCTTCGCTGCGCTTCCTTTTACACCATATGAATTATAACATACTTTTCAATTATTATGCTTTTATAGAACTTTTAGACTATTGTAAAAGCTTGTCACAGGGTAGGAGGGTAAAAAAAATAAAACCGAAAAAAGAAAAAGGTTTGTTCCTTTTTTATTTATTCGAAGTGCAGACAACTTGTCAAAACAGAAGTAAAAAGCATATGATCAACTTTGAACACACTCTCCTGTACCTCTCGCGATCTGTTTCTTTGTTCGGGTTGGCTTTGCTTTTCAAATAATTTTCACCCCCCCAATAGATGGCGCTGAATTTGTTGTTGGTGATGCTCGCTGTTGATTCCCATCACATTGTCATCATTTTTTCTATTTTTGAATTCAATCAAATTTCCATTTATGTCGGCCTATTTAATGTCACCCTTGCGCAGGTGTAAGTATCTTCGGCTTACCCATGGCATAAATATCCGAAAAAATTTTCAGCACTGGATATTCCTTCAATAATAGTTGCGCCAATAATCATTATCCATATAAGACTTCAGTACAAAAACTTACGGCCGAGACCAGTAACTTTGTTTTTTTATACCCTCCTTCATTAACTAGTTTTGTCATTCCGTTTGTAAAGTATCGAAATATTCATCTGAGACCCAACAAAGTATATATGAATATTTTTGATCGTCCTGGCATTCTAAGTCGATTTAGCAATGTCGGTCCGTCCATCTGTCAAAAGCACGCTATCTTTCGAAGAGATAAAGCTAGGCGCATGCAATTTTGCACAAATACTTCCTATTAGTGTAGGTCAGTTGGGATTTTAAATGGGTCATATTGGTCTATGTGATGATGTAGCTGCCATATAAACCGATTTTGGATCTTGACCTCTTGAGCCCCTAAACGTCTCAATTCGTATCCGATTTGTCTCAAAGTTTCTATAAGATATTTTGTTATGTCTTCCAACATCTGTGCTAAGTATGGTTCAAACCGGTTTAAAGCTTGATATAGCTTCCATATAAACCGATCTCCTAATTTCACTCTTTGAGCAATTTTTATGTGATTTGGCTAAGCATACGTGCCAAATATGGTCTGAATGGGTCCATAACTTGATATAGCTCCCATATGAACCGATCTTCCGATTTTAATTCATAAGCCACTATAGGGCTCAATTCTTATCCAATTTTGGCTGACATTTTGCACAATGACATCTATTATGGTCTCTGACAGCCAAACCGAACATGGTCCGAACTGTTGATAACCTGAAATAGCTTTGAATTTTTTATCTATTATCCTTTGTTTGCCTACAAAAAGATATCGGCAAAAAAATGGTAAATGAGATCAATGGTAGGGGGTATGTAAGATTCTGCTCGGTCGAACTTTTCACGCTTTTACTTGTTGTTCCTCGATTCGTTCGGTAAGTCATTGAAAACAGCTATTTTGCCTTTATAAAATCAGCTGTTTTCAATGACGAAAAAAAATGTGTGCTTATCGTCACGCTACTTGGGCTCGACTTTAAAAAGGAGCTAAATTTTCAATCAAACCCGCTCCACTGAGCTTTCACTTTCAAGACATAAAAAAATGTCACCTCTGTAAGGTAACCTACTCTTCAATAGCTCTGATTCTGTGTCCGTTCGTTGAGCCTTCCCCTCTTACAGTTTAACACAAACTTGGACATTCGCACTCTACTAAATACATTTTCATCTATGGTAAAGATAGCCACTTAAATTACCTGAAACACCTATTGTTAAGGCCCGTTTAAGGGTGGAGAATTTAAAAAATAATACATCAAACAACCGCAACGAAATTCCTATACATTACTTTTCTTTATTTTACAGACCGATAGGTTGCCATAACACAGATAAATGCTGCATGATAAATTTTAACCACTCTGCCCTCTCTCTGTTCGTGGTGACGTCTCCCTTCAGTTGATCCATTCAGATGATAAATGGCGCTTATTTAAATGTTAGTACTGCCATCGATAAGGAAAAGGTTTAGACTTATCCCAAAATAAATTAAAAGTTCACCGTTCCATGTCGCCCCGGATGCTTGCGCAATATATAAAAGACTGAGAATTTGACATTCCTCCCATCTGTTAGAGCTTTTTTGAACATACACATAACATTGATAATCATGTGTTAGTTGTCTATAACTGACTATATGGCTACCTGTTGAATGGTAATAAATTTAGTCGTTTTTAAATCAAATCAAATTGCCATATTAAACTATTCTCAGAGGTAAATAACTAATTCGCCGGTCTTTATATTATGCGCGGTGGCGATAGTGCTTAGCAATTAAACCAAATAAAACTTTTGAACATGAAAGTGTTTCCCTGCAGCACGTTGTTTGGACTTTTCTAGGAAAAGAAGGCCTTGTCGATGAGCTAAAAATGGCTGCCACTTGACTCCTATCACACTGAACGTCATAACTTTGGGAGTATGTCGTCAGTGTCCTGTTAGGTCATTATAATTGATCAACTGTTTTGAGGTGAGGTGGTCCGATAGATATATGAGCAGAATAAAGATATAATATTCGCAGTCCACAACCTTATACTTTGAAATTAACCTCGTATTGTCATAATTGGTGTATACATCCGTTTAGTGGGGGCACCTCACTCCAATAAAGTATTGGAGGCGACTTTAAGAGGTAACGCACCACCTAGATTCTTGGACACAAAGTTTAATGCCATATTCGTAATTTGTCATCAAATACCTTTTATTTGAGGCTCATCTAGCTAGGATCGAATTCCCATTTGATGGTGGGGAGACCCCGAATCACATGGACCTCGTTTTTTATGTCATACTAGCTGACCCGGGCCCGCTCCGCTGCGCCTTCTTTTACTTTATATGGATCAAAAGTTTCCTTGGAATATTTACTGTCGACAATTAAAGAGCGTTTAGTGAATTAACATGCCACGAAAATAAGATATCGCTCGACAAACAGTTTAACAATTTAAGTGCCTTTATCTGAGTCCCATATGATCTTTATTGGTCTTCAAATTTAAGTTTGGATGTATGGTGTACTCCATTCTTAAAATATCTTATTTCAGCCCGATATTCTTATGATGTCTGCTGTAGGGGTGTTTTCGTTGGTGAAACACTTGGCCCTGAAAAATATCAGCATCGTGCTATTCTCTCAAATATCATTTATTTAAACCACATATTGGTTTAGGGGAGTTTACAGGAGGAGGCGTCCCCCACATGGCCCCAAAATAGGTTATCAAATTAGTTTTCTAATCTCAAATGCCTTTCATTTGAGCCACATATTGGCATGGTCGAAAAATGTTTACCCTTTGGGGGTGTTTTGGGGATGGGGTGATGCCCTAGATACATGGTCCTACATTTGGATATCAAAATTGAGCCCCATATTTCCATAGTCAAGGCAAACAAGACCGGTTTGGGGGGTGTTTTGGGGGATGGACGGCCACTGAGTGAGTTGGCCTTGAAAATATATATCGGATTAGTGTTCTACTCTGAAAACCCTCTTATTTGAGCCTCATATTGCTATAGTCAACAAATACTTCCTATATGGGCGGTGTTGTGGGGATTGGGTGGCCCCATAAACGCTTTTCCCGAACATTGATATCAAATTCGTGCTTTACTCCCAAAGACCTTTTATTTGAGCCCCATATTGCTATGGTCGTAAATTTTTCACCTTTAGGGAATGTTTTTGGTGAGAGGCGGCCCCCAAACACTTGGTCCCATATTTTGATATCAGATTCGTATTCTACATTCAAATACCTTATATTTAAGCCCCATATTACCATTGTCAGTAAATAAGTCCTGTTTGGGGGTATTTTGGGAAAAGGGTGGACCCCCAGAAACGTGGTCGCACATATGAATATCGTATTTTTCGTATTTTACTCGAAAATACCTTTCATTTGAGTCCCATATTGTCATGGTCGGTAAATATGTCCGATATAGGGGTGTTTTGGGGGTTGGGGTGGTCCCCCTAGCACTTGGTCCGACAATTGGATATCAGATACGTTTTCTTATCCTAAATATCTTTCATTTGAGTCCCATATTGTCGTGATTGTTCTAAATATATGTTTGGTGGGTTTTAGGGAAATTTGGTTACCTAATTTTTATTTTTAGGGTACTATTTGAGAGCACACAAAATTTGGCTTAAATCGCACCATCCATCCCCCCTTCAGATATCAAAAATGAAGTACCCTATTTTCACCACGGGGTCATTATGCACCATCAGTGAAAATTCCAAGAAAATCGGTTCAGCCGTTTCTGAGTCTATAAGGAACACACAAACATACAAACAAACAAACATACAAACAAACAAACATACAAACAAACACAAATGTATATTATATATTGTATAAGATTCATAGTCTAGTCCCGAATACCTTTCATTTGAGTCCCTTATTGATATTTACTACTTTTTAATATGTTTGTTTTGGGGTTGGACGACCCCTCGCATACTTGATCCCAAATTTTAATACCATATTCATATTCTACTCCTCAATACCTTTCTTTGATACCCATATTGTCCCTATCGGTCCACTTTTGATTTTAAGTGGTGTATTTGGGGTAATGGGGGAGGGTCCGCCCTCTTTCAATGTCAACAAACTAAAAATTTGAGTACCATATTGTCCCGATCGGTTCACTTTTATTTTGGGGTCGTACTTTTTGGGTAAAGGGAAGGGTCCGTCCCCTATCGATACCAATAAATTATATAGCCTATTGCTCCTTCCGGACCACTCCCCACAATCTGTACAAATTTGGAAGAAATCGGTTCAGCCGTTTTTGAGTCTATACGGAACAAACAAATTTACAAACCCACAAACAAACAAACAAACAAACACAAATTCATTTTTATATATATACAATAGATAGCTGAACCCGGCCCTTTCGCTGCGATTCTTTTTACACCATATGAATTATAACTTTCTTTTCAATTACTCTTATTTGCATTCACTATGTTACATATTTATTTTGCTTCCATGTTTTTATAGAACTTTTAGACAATGGGGAAGATTGCCTCAGGGTAGGAGGGTTAAAAAATAAAAATTAAAACAGTCAAAGGTTAGTTCCTTTTTTATTTATTCGAAGGACAGACAACTTGTCAAAACTGTAGTGAAAAGCATTTGATCAACTTTGAACACACTCTTCTGTACCTCTCGCTCTCTTTTCTTTATTCGGGTTTGCTTGGCTATTCAAATAATTTCTATCTCCCAACAGATAGCGCTGAATTTGTTGTTGGTGATGCTCGCTGTCGATTCCCTTCACATTGTCTATTTTTAAATTCAATCGAATTTCCAATTTTGTCGGCGTATCTAATGTCACCGTTGCCCATGGGTAAGCATCTTCGGCTTACCGATGCCAAATACTACAGAAAAAAAATTCTGGATGTATATTTTTGATCGTCTTGATATTCTAAGTCGATTTAGCCATGTCGGTCCGTCCATCTGTCGAAAGCACGCTAACTTTCGAAATACTTCCTATTAATGTAGGTGAGTTGGGATTTCAAGTGGGTTATATTGGTCTATGTTTTGATATAGCTGCCATATAAACCGATTTTGGATCTTGATCTCTTAAGCCCCTAAACGCCGCAATTCTTATCCGATTTATCTCAAATTTTGTGTAAGATATTTTGTTATTTCTTCCAAAATCTGTGCTAAGAATGGTTCAAACCGGCTTAAACCGATCTCCTAATTTGATTCTCTGAGCCTCTAGAGGGCTGGTCTCCAACAGTTTGATAACCTGTAATAGCTCCAAGAGCTTTGCAATTTTTATCCGTTATATTTTGTTTGCCTATAAAGAAATAACGCGCAAAAAAATGACAAATGAGATCCATGGTAGAGGGTTTGTAAGATTCGTCCGGGCCGAACTTTTCACGCTTTTACTTGTTGTCACTCGGTTCGTTCGCCAAGTCATTGAAAACAGCTATTTTCCCTTTATAAAATCAGCTGTTTTCAATGACTTGGCGAACGAATCAAGTGACAAAACGAAAAAAACGTGTGCTTATCGGCATGCCACTTGGGCTCGACTATAAAAAGGAGGCTTCTTATCTTTGTGCTAAATTTTCAATCAAACCCGCTCCACTGAGCTTTCGCTTTCAAGACGTAGAAAAATGTCATCTCAGTAACGTAACCTACCCTCCAAATAGCTCTGATTCTGTATACGTTCGTCGAGCCTTCTCCTCTAGGAGTTTAACACAAACTTCGATATTCGCACTCTACTAAATAAATTTTTATCTATGGCAAAGCTAGCCACTTAAACTACCTGAAACACCTATCTAAGGGTGGGAAATTTAAAAAACAATATAGCAATAAACCAAAACGAAATTCCTATACTTTATTTTTCTTTCTTTAAATGCTGCATGATCAATTTTTACTACTCTGCCCTTTCTCTGCTCGTGGTGGCGTCTCCATTCAGTTGATTCATTGGCAAACAGAATAGACTTTAGACTTTGATACCGAAAATATTAACAAAATAACTCAAAAGTTCTCCTTTCCATGTCGCCCCGGTTGCTTGCGCAACCACATATAAACGACTGAGAATTTTGCATGTCTCCCATCTGTTAAAGCGTTTTTGAAAATATATTATGAGTCTATAGATTTCCTATGTCTGTTCTGCTACTCGCTTGGAGCGGCTTAGCGCCTATAATATTGATCATGACGTAGTGGTTGTCTATAACATACTATATGGCTAAACATACTAATTTGGCAAAATGGCAGCCACATTGACTTAAGTTTTGCAACTGCTCCTATCACACTGAACGTCATAACTTTGGGGGTACGGCGGCAGTGTACTGTTAGGTCATTAAAATTGATCAACTGTTTTGAGGTGAGATGGTCCGCTAGATACATATATGAGCAGAATAAAGACAGTCCACAACCTTATACTTTGAATTCAACCCCATATTGTCATAATTGGTGTATACAGCCGTTTGGTGGGGGCACTACACTCCATCTGTCACTTGAGCACAAATTTGAATGACGCACTCCACTTAAAAATATGTATCACTTGACCCCCCATTGTTTTAATGGGGAGGTGAAGCACCACCTAGATTCTTGGACACAAAGTTTAATGTCATATTCGTAATCTGCTACCAAATGCCTTTAATTTGAGGCTCATCTAGCTAGGATCGAATTATATTCCCATTTGAGAGTGGGGCGACCCCCAATTTCTTGGACCTCATTTTTTATGTCATATTCGTAGACTAGTCCCGAATACCTTTCATTTGAGTCCCATATTGATATTAACGTTCAATATGTTTGTTTGGGGGAGTTTTTGGGGTGGGACGACCCCTCGCATTCTTCTTCCCAATTTTTAACATATTCGTATTCTACTCCCCAATACCATTAATTTTGATACCCATATTTCCCCTATCGGTCCACTTTTGATTTTAAGTGGTGTTTTTGGGGTAACGGTGAGGGTCCGCCCCCTTCCAATATTAACAAACTAAAAAGCCTTTTCCTCCTTCCGGACCGTTTTCGTAATCTACTCCCAAATGCCTTTCATTCGAGTCCCATATTGTCGTTATCGTCCAATAAACCAATTTTATGGGGTTTTGGGGTCGGGGCGGCCCCCCAGTCACTTGGATCCAATTTTAATATTCAATTCGTAGTCTTCTACCTTTCATTTGAATCCCATATTGTCCCGATCGGTTCACTTTTATTGTGGGGTCGTACTTTTAGGGTAAGGGGGAGGGTCCTATCCCCCCAACCAATATCAATAAATTATATAGCCTTTTGCTCCTTCCGGACCACTCCCCACAATCTGTGAAAATTTGAAAAAAATCGGTTCAGCCGTTTTTGTGTCTTACGGAACAAACAAACACAAAAAACCATATAAACAAACAAACACAAATTCATTTTTATACCCTTCACCATAGGATGGGGGTATACTACAATATTTTCGTCATTCTGTTTGTAACTCCTCGAAATATTCGTCTAAGACTCATGTAGAGAAATATCAAGGAAAACTCCCTTTCGTCTTTCAAAAGAAAAAAAACACAAAAAATAATAAAATTACGCACAAACAGGTAAGAATAAATCTGTAAAGGGGCAATAGTTATCACCGAACAGATTAGGACGCTCAAAAGAGCAGTGAAGTGAGTATTTAAATAAATACGCGTAAATAATTAATAATTACTCTCAAAAACAAAAGTATTTCAAATTACTGATTATTTTACTAAAAACATGATTATTACTATTGCGATAGTAACAATTATTGTGAGAGTAATTAAGTTTTAATTATGATGATGATAAGGAAGTTATCGTAATAAGTAATAATAAAGTTGATGCTGATAAAAATGACGATTATTATGGCAGTAATTATAATAATGATGTGATTATTTTTATGGTTTTTATGATGATGGTATGTATGCTGGAAATAGGGATGAAACGTTGAAGGTGATGTTGAGTTAAAGAAAAATATAGGCCACGCCTTAGAGTGTAAGAGGGCTTGAGAATTTTGAACTACTTCAATCTACGCAATATGGTACTTTAATGAAGGAAAATTCAAATTAGTTGAAAAATTTGCCCAGAAAGCAAGTCCAGGAAGGGTCCAAACGGGTTTTGAGAATTTTGAACGCCTTCAATCTAGGCAATATGGTACTCAGATGAGAGGAAATCAGAGTAAGTAAAAAATGCGGAATATTTTGAAGGAAGGCCGAGAAGGGTCCAACATGGTCTTGAATCTCTTTTTAATTCATACAGCTAGCATTTATAAATATTTTTAATAATTTGTTTGTTTGTTCCATATTGACCCTGGGGGATACCGTGGCTAAAAAAGACTAATTTCTCTCTGCCGCTTAATCTATGAGTTTTATAGCAAAGTACGGAAATGCCAATAGTGTAAAAAGTGTAAACGATGTAGACAGTTTAATAAATCAATAATAATTAATTCAAAAAATCAAAAATAAATCCAAAAATCATAAAAAGGACATCCCTTAAATCTGTATTACCAATATGTAATTATTTTACTCATTATAGGTAACCCACTTTTATACCCTACTCCACTACTTTGTGGTATTATAATTTAGTGAATTTGTTTATAACACCCAGAAGGAAGAGAGATAGAACCATTGACAAGTGTACTGATCGACTCAGAATCACTTTCTGATTATATTTAGCTATGTCCATCTGTCTGTCTTTTCGTCTGCCATGTTAATTTGTATACAAAGTATATATCGCAATTTATATCCGATCATCTTCAAGTAGACTCTCGATATTAATGGTGAATTTTATAAAAATTGGCTGAGATTTAGTTATAGCTTCCTTATATATTTATCTCCCAATTTCCCATTTAGAGCCTTTGCAACCGCATTTATCAACCGATCTTCCCTTTTCTTCTTCTGCGACTACCACCAAATATTTGGATTTCGATCGAAATCGGTTCAGATAGCTCCCATATACATGTTCATCCGATATGGACTAATATTGCCATAACTTGCTCATTTGTCAACCGATTCTCACGAAATTTAGCAAACATGTTTCCCTTATAACTCCTAGCATTGCCGTTGAATTTCACGAATGGAGTTCGCCCCAATCGGCATGTATTCTCATGTGTATTGCTCTTTTTATACCCTTCACCATAGGATGGGGGTGTACTAATTTCGTCATTCTGTTTGTAACACCTCGAAATATGCGTCTGAGACCCCATAAAGTATATATATTCTTGATCGTCATGTCATTTTAAGTCGATCTAGCCATGTATGTCCGTCTGTCTGTCGAAAGCACGCTAACTTTCGAAGGAGTAAAGCTATCAGCTTGAAATTTTGCACAAATGCTTCTTATTAGTGTAGGTCAGTTCGGATTGTAAATAGGCCACGTCGGTCCATGTTTTGATATATCGGATTTGACTGAAATACTGCACGTGGTGTTTTGGTATCACTTCCAACAACTGCGCTTGAACCTTCAAAGGGCGCGATTCTCGTCCGATTTGACTGAAATTTTGCACGTAATGTTTTGGTATTACTTCCAACAACTGTGTTTAGTATGATTTAAATCGTTTCATAGCTTGGTATAGCTGTCATATAAAAACAATCTTGGATCTTGACTTCTTGAGCCAATAGAGCGCGCAATTCTCATCCGATTTAGCTGAAATTTCGCATGAGGTGTTTTGTTATGACTTCCAATAACTGTGCTAAGTATGGCGCAAATTGGTACATAACCTGATATAGCTCCCATATTAACCAATCTGGGATCTTCACTTCTTGAGCCTCTAGAGGGCGCAATTCTCATGCGATTTGGAAGAAATTTTGTACAACGGCTTCTCTCATGACCTTCGACATATATGTCAAATATGGTCTGAATCGATCAATAGCTTGATACAGCTCCCATATAAACCGATCTCCCGATTTTCCTTCTTGAGTCCCTGCTACAAGGCGCAATTCTTATCCGATTGAACTGGAATATTACACAATGACTTCTACAATGTTCAGCTTTCATTTATGGTCCGAATCGGAATATGACTTGCAATAGCTTCAATAGCATAACAGTTCTTATTCAATATTCTTTGTTTGCCTAAAAAGAGATACTGCGCATAGAACTCGACAATTGCGATCCATGGTGGAGGGTATATAAGATTCGGCCCGGCCGAACTTACCACGCTCTTACTTGCTTTTATAGACATCGCGGAAGGCAAGCTGATCGAAGAAACAGGTAAGGAGCCGCTCTCTTATGCCAAATTGGCCAGGAAGCACACTGAAATAGTTGATGTATTCAGTCATCGATATCAGAAGTGCATCCGATAGGACTCCGCCAGATTATCGCGAGTATAGAGGATACATCTTGATGCTGACCTTCGCGACAGCAGAATACATTAATCCGCCAAAAAGCCCCCTGGGAGGCCAATAACTTGGCTTGGAAATAAAGATAGATATCGACCAGCTAACAAAGGCGACGGCCTTCATCAAATGATGGGGTAGCAAGTTCGCGACAGAAAGCATGGTCAAAGTTTTAAGCAAACAAAACTAAGGTTAGGTATCAGGAGAATTGGGAGGTCTTCTACAGGGAGGAGAAGGAGAAGGGAACTAGCATTGTGGTGGACCTTGACACAATGCGAGTTCTCACAAGTTTGGTTGAGCCTAAAGGCATGGCACAAGACGAGTTTGACGAGGATCACTACCTCCATTAATTTTAATTGAAACATCATGTCCTCCTCCACACATGTCCAGAACTTTAATTGGCTATGGCAGAACATTTTTGCCCATTAGCCGAACTTGTCAAGCTCAACTCGAAAGAGAAAGTTAACAAATACAAACCATGTTTCCAATCAATTCCGTTCCAGTTCATTGAAGGAAGGCATTTTAAAATATGTATTTACATTTATTGTGAATCCTTAAACAGTTAGTTCTCCTTTTTTTATTTTAAGCCCTTAATCTGTTTTTAACTATTTAAATAAAAAATTACTACTTACAGCTTGAAAATCAATATCTAAATGTAATATAAAGTTTTACCTTGGCATACATACATACATCTGTTACTAGTATAGATTTTCCCTTATAAAAGATTTGCTAAACAGACATGTTTGACTACTAACTCTATACGAATTTGCATCAAACAAATCTGCAGTATACAAAGCATTCTAAGGTCATTTTGCTTAGTGAAATACTCTATGAATACATGGCTTTGCATCAACTATTTATGGTGGGTATACAAGTTTCGGTTATATCGAATACATATAGTGTAATTATACATAGTTAAAACTTATAGATACTTGATAATCTATTCGGTAAATTATATACATTTTATATTTATACATTACTATCTTTGCCTTAAATATTGCTATACAGGTGTGCACTCTTAATGTACGAAAATGTTCATAATTTTGTACATGCAGCAGTACCTACGTAAAACCGTACGACAGAGGAGTACTCACAACTCTATATATGTATAAGTGAATTCTACTTCCTATAGTCTGACATTCTCCCACCCAAGGAGCTGGCAAACTCTGCTTAAGTTATGAAAATTACATACGAAGTGTTATTTTACTAATTACGTAATCACTAAATAGAAATGTTGTATCTTCATACCAATTAAAATGTGTTAATGGGACAAAACGGATCAAGTGCAAAATTATGGAAGTACAAAATAAATGTTCGAATACTGTATATATGTTTTCCAGAGTAAGTCAAAACAGTATTGGAGTGCACATGTTCATTTTAGAGAGACTAATGAAACTATGACGTTGTCCAAAATATGGCCATTGCAAAGCAGATATCTTTATATAATAACGGGATCTAGTTGGTTGCCAGTGGCATCGCAATAAAGTTTCCAGTTCATCGTGAAACTGTATCAATAAACGCAAATTGCGAATTGCACATTCTAGTTTTTGTTCAGAAGTCGGCAATAATTTTGCATACAATTCGGAATTTGTATATGGCCATGAACGAACAATGCACTGCCATTGTTTCATTCGAATATCGAAAATGAGTCCATACAGTTTTGAGCCACTCCGATGTCTGCATATATATACACAAAATTGTCAGTTTATATATACACAAAGAGATTATAAATAAATATAACGAGATACTATACATAAACGCTTAATGTAAGGCACATTTCACAAATAAATTAAATAAAACATATTTGCAACAACAGTAAAAACAGCATTGTGTTCAAAAAGATATATCCTTAAAATTCTACAAATATAACAATCATAACTTCCATTATTGATAAAGCGAAGAGTAACTCAATTATTCTATTTTTGGATCCACTGCTTGCAATCCCCATCTTGTATTCCATATCCAAGTCCAAGAGTAAGTCATGATTACGAGTATAGAATTGATGTATGTCGCTGATCTAAGGAGAGAAAACATTTTAGAGTCATACGATTGGAGTTTGAATTAAACCGCGCTGAGTGACATATGCAAGATAGTCCAACAGTTTTATTTATGGCAGTTCTGATTGTTTGAATTTGTCATATTATGTAGTACTTAAGTAATAAGCAATTTGACGTACCTCATTCCATCCATATTTATTTCGGGCTTGCACTATAGCCTCATATACAGCATTATGTTCTAGATTTTTTATTACGTATGACATCAAATAATGGGTACTGTCAGTTCTAATGGCAGATGGCTTAATGTGAAATTCATGCCACTTCCCAGGGTGTTGGTAAGTTTCATTCATCTAGTAAATATTGGTACATGAATGTCAAACGTAATTTGTAAAGGAAAAACTAAATTTAAACATTTTTTACCAAGAGTCGTCGATATAAGAGCTTTATCTCTTCAAGCACTGGAATAGACTCAATGGTCCATGTAAGATTGTAGTGATCCAACGAACCACTAAGGGCGGGTGATATAAAATCCGCTGGGCCTGGCCGGCCAGAAACTTCAATATACTTTTTAGTTCTTCCCAGCGCGTTATCAGCCACGCAACTGTAATTCCCAAAATCTGAAGGTTGAAAATTTCTTATTATCAAACTATAGCGATCATCCCTCGGATACATAGATCGTCTATCTGTTGGGTCCAATAGGAATGAGTTTTGATACCAAAGCATCTAGAAAGAAAAATGATTATTCAAAAATGCGGTTAATGTATACTTTATCCATATGTATATATATCGCTATAGGGCCTTCTCTGCTTTAACTTAACCTTAACTCTTGCCAACTTTGCCATAAAAAATTGGAGTGTATACTTTTTTTAATTCTATATAGTAAGGGCCCCCTCAACTGATCAATTTTTTCGTTTTGCAAATTCTAAAGTAAAGACGTGCTAAGTTCGGCCAAGCCGAATTTTATATACCCTCCACCATGAATAAATGGAGAATTGCCTCCTGTAGGACCACAGGAAGTCAAATCAAGAGATCGGTTTCTATGGGAGCTATATCAGGCTAAAGACCGATTCAGACCATACTGTTGAAGATCGTTGGTAAAGTAAATGTTAAAAATTTCAGCCAAATCGGAAAAAAATCGCGTCCTCTAGGGACTGAAGAAGTACTCCTACGAGATCGGCTTCTATGGAAGCCTTGCCAGGTTATGAACCGACTAAACCCGAACTCTAGAGGCTGAAAAATCTGAACCGATATGAACCACTTACAATTCCCAATGACTGAAGTCAATAAGAAGTATCTGTGCAAAATTTCGAACGGACGGACAGCCATGGGTAGATCGACTCAGAATGTCAAGGCGAAAAATAATTCGAGGTGCGGCACACGCAATGTCTAGATTAAAGTACCCCCATCCTATGGTGAAGGGGATGAAAATCAATGTATTTCGGTTTTTTTGTGTGTTCCGGATGGACACAAATCCGGATGAACCAATTTTCTTAAAATTTTTCCGCTGCGCCTGCTGTTACTTTATATGGAACAAAATTATCCTTTATATATTTATTTTCGACAAAAAAGGAGCTTTTAGTGATATGCCATGCTACGAAAAAAGTATGTGCATATCGCTTGACTAACAATATAATAATATAAGTGCCTCTATCTGAATTTCATATGATCTTTATTGGACCACGAATTCGATCGGAGGGTTTAATGCCATTCTAAAAGACTTTATTTCCGCCCGATATCAGCATCGTGCTCTTGTTTCAAATGCCATTTATTTAAACCCCATATTGCCATTGTCCAGAACTTTAATTTTCGACATTGGTTTAAGTAGAGGCGTCCCCCAAATGTTTGGCCACAAAATTGGTTTTCAAATTAGTTTTCCAAACTCAAATACCTTAAATTTTTGCCACATAATGGCATGGTCATTTTTACATTTGGGGGTTTTTAGGGAAAGAGCGGTAGCCCAAATATATGGTCCCACAGTTGGATATTCGCATTCAACTCCCAAATACCTTTATTGGAACCCGATATTGCGATGGTAACTTAAAAATTGCTGTTGGTGGGGTATTTTGGGAAAGGGGTAGACTTCAGAAAATTGGTCCCGAAAGTGGGTATCAATTTCATATGAGCCCCACCTTGACATGGTCGGTAAATATGCCCGATTTAGGGGTGTTTTGGTGAGTGGGGTGGTCCCACAAACACTTAGCCCTGAAAAAATATTAGCTACGTGCTCTATTCTCATATATCTATATATCATTTATTTGAACCCCATATTGGCAGTGGCCTCGAAATCAGATATCAAATTCGTTTTCTAATCTCAAATACCTTTCATTTAAGCCCCTTATTGCAATAGTCTGAAAATATGGTGTTGGGACGTCCCCTAGGCAGTTGGTCCCGAATGTTGATATCAGATTCGTGGTCTACTCCCAAATACCTTTCATTTGAGCCCCATATTTCCATAGTCGGCAAACATGACCGGTTTGGGGGATGGGGCGACCACTCAGTGACTCGGCCTTAAAAATATTAATCTGATTCATTCCCTACTCTAAAATGGATTTAGCGGCTGTAAATAATGGTGATGGTCCTTCTAATGAGCGAATTGTTGTGGCTCCGCGGATCATAGTATTTTTAGCTGGTTGATACTTCAACTGACAACATTAGGAGTTACGTGAAATCCAAGATTGTGGATTTACCCGATTATGAATTAAAAGTCTTTAAATTTAGTTTCTCTAAATCTCGTGGTATGTCTTCTTTTAAGATAATAGTTCCGAGCATGTTTTTGGACATTATAACTGATAGATCATTTTGGCCCAATGGTATCTTGGTAAAGGAGTTTGTTTTTGGAGAACGTTCCACCAATAGGACAGTGGGAATCTTGCCTCTTTTTTTCATCCTACACTCTTTATATATCTCGAGTTGTGTCACCCTTGCCCAATACTAGTTCCGCTAGGACTTCGATTGGTGGGCGTAACTATACGAAGACTAACTTGACTAGACTACGCTCTCGTTTGTCTATTCTTCGTGTTGTCTTGGTGGTCACATCGATACCTGTGTCTTGGGATTTTACGAACAACTGAATTCTGCTTTGGCAGACTCTGTACCTATCGTGAATCAGGCTGCAGAACAGGGTGCTGCTTGGTTTACATCTGCACTTAGGCCTTTACGCAATATTGGAACTAGATTGTTCAGGAGTTTTAAGAGATCGAATATTTGAAGTATTCAATGGCGAGAAGCAGGTTTAATACTGAGAACTCCAGATGTTATTCTCAACCTTTAGTCCGTTTGGGACAGGACCTTTTTCACAATCCAAAGGACTTTTTCATGTTTGTTGATACTCAAATCTTAACGAAAGGGGAGGCTTAACAGGGCTAAGGACATTAAGCTGAAATCTTGTGCTAGTGAACATTATTTGCCTCTCAATAGATTATTTAATAACTTACTAGATAAAGCATATTTCCCACGCTATTGGAGATCGAGCTTTGTTATCGAGCTTTGTTATTTTTTAGATAATTATAGATGTATGGCAAATTTGAGTGTCATTCCTAAGCTTTTCGAACTTCTGATTTCTCGAAACCTCTTCTAAAGGGTAGATCCTCATCTTCTAATCTCATGGAATTTGTATGCCATGTTCACAAGGGTATTGTGGATAGAAAACAGACAGACGTTTTTATACCGATTTTAGGCTTTTGATACTATGATACAGAGGCTTTTGCTTCTTAAACTCGATGTTATGTGTTTTCCGGCCGCTCTTCTTGATTGGATATCATTCGACTTAGAGGGCCATACCCAGAGGATACCGTTCAATGGATCTTTTTCGAAGGGTCCATTACCTTTTGTTCTCTATCTTAATAATCTTCCTGATGTTATTCGTTTTTCAAAAATACTAATGTTTGCTGATGATGTGAAACTTTTTACTCATACGAACAAACTTGTCGATACAACTTACTTGCAGTACGATCTACACTCTCTTGTCAATTGGTTCAATGTAAATGGAATGGCCCTTTATTTGAAAAAGTTTAAGAAATTGCCTTTGTTTAGATCCCAGCCAATACTTTTACAATTCATGCTCTGCGCCTAATGATATTACAAGATCGTCATGTGACCTATCGCATGATTGAGACAACCTTAGGCATTAGTGGGACCAGCATACATTCAATATTTCATGAACATTTGACCATCAAAAAGACTTGTTCGTGTTGGATCCCACACAATTTGTCAATCGCTAAAAAAATACGAATCAATTGCATTTTGAGCACTCAAAACATCGATTTGATGAGTTATCTAACGTATAGTCCTGACTTGGCACCGAATGACTTCTCTTTATTCCCGTACGTACGTTCAGCATGCATCTTTTGAAGATACCTCAATCAGAGTGGCAAAAATGTTTGGACAATTGGTTCAAACGCACGCAAAAGTGTATAGATCTTAATGGCCAATATTTTGAAAAACAATAAAGCCATTTTCGTTTATTAATATTTATTATACCCTCCACCATAGGATGGGGGGTATACTAATTTCGTCATTCTGTTTGTAACTCCTCGAAATATTCATCTGAGACCCCATAAAGTATATATATCCGTCCGTCTGTCTGTCGAAGGCACGCTAACTTCCGAAGGAGTAAAGCTAGCCGTTTGAAATTTTGCACAAATACTTCTTATTAGTGTAGGTCGGTTGATATTGTAAATGGGCCATATCGGTCCATGTTTTGATATAGCTGCCATATAAGCCGATCTTGGGTCTTGACTTCTTGAGCCTCTAGAGTGCGCAATTCTTATCCCATTGGAATGAAATTTCGCACGACGTGTTTTGTTATGATATCCAACAAGTGTGCCAAGTATGGTTCAAATCGGTCCATAACCTGATATAGCTGTCATATAAACCGATCTTGGGTCTTGACTTCTTGAGTCTATAGAGGGCGCAATTCTTATCCGATTTGGCTGAAATTTTGCATCTTATTCTTACTTTCAACAACTGTGTCAGTTAAGGTTCAAATCGGTTCATAACCTGATGTAGCTGCCATATAAACCGATCTGGGATCTTGACTTCTGGAGCCTCTAGAGGTCGCAATTATTATCCGATTTGCCTGAGAAGTACGTTGAAATGTTTGTACGATAAATCCTCTCATGACCATCAACATACGTGTTTATTAAGGTCTGAATCGGTCTATGGCCCGATACAGCTCCCATATAAATCGATCTCTCTATTTTAATTCTTGAGCCCCCAAAGGGCGCAATTCTTATTCGAATTGGCTGACATTTTACACAGGTCTCCAACATATAATTTAATTGTAGTCCAAACCGGATCCTATCTTGATATCGCTCTAATAGCAGAGCAAGTCTTTTCTTATATCCTTTTTTGCCTAAGAAGAGATGCCGGGAAGTAAACTCGACAAATGCGATCCATGGTGGAGGGTATATAAGATTCGGCCCGGCCGAACTTAGCACGCTTTTACTTGTTTTTGTATTCTCTTATTCCGAAATATGAAAGGCAGCCCTCGTATATGTTGAAGTGAACATTGCACGTCACAAGGAATTTGATATTGGAAATGTAAGATTGTGTGCAAAGTAACAGCCTTGTTTGTTTTGTTTATTTGTTTACTTTATAATTGTGTTTTATTGTCCTTATTAATGATCACTTTGTAGGTAAAATTGCTAATTTGTTTCACCTTTCTAGGCTCAATATTGACGGCATTTACAGTAAAACCTAGCCTTACAGTACTTGTCAGTTTTAAGGAATCGTTGTACTAATTGAATGCCTCTCACATAGGCTCTGGCTCTTAATCTACAACCTATTGCATAGACCGATTGATCATCTGGCACCTAGTCTACAACTCCCTCTATGGACCAGAAGAACGCTGCTAATGAACAGCTATCTTGAGATTATATTTACCTCACTGTTAGATGTTGTTGTTGGAAATCGCTGTTTATATGTTATTTGTTATTTTGTAAGTACTAGCTGAACTGGGCCCGCTCCGCTGTGCCTTCTTTTACTTTATATGGACCAAACTTATCCTTTGAATATTTATTTTTGGCAACTAAGGAGCTTTTAATGAAATACCATACTACGAAAATAGTGTATGCATACCGCTTGACAAACAGTATAACAACATAAGTGCCTTTGATCTTTATTGGACCATATGATTCCATATGATCTTTATTGGACCACGAAATCGCTCGGAGAGTTTAATGACATTTATCGGACATATTCTCATGATGTTCGATTTAGGAGTGTTTTTGGGGGTGAGGTGGTTCCCTAGACACTTGGCCCTGAAAAAAATATCAAATACCATTTATTTAAACCCCATATTGCCATTGGATTAAGTAGAGTTTAATGGTGAGGCGTCCCCCAAACACTTGGCCCCAAATTGGTTTTCAAATTTATTTTCTAATCTTTCATTTGAGCCACATATTGGCATGGTCGGCAAAGTTTTAACCCTTTGGGGTGTTTTTTGAGGAAAAAGCGGTGCCCCAAATATATGGTCCCACATTTGGATATTCGTATTCCACTCCCAAATACCTTCATTTGAGCCCCATATTGCGATGGTCAGTAAATAATTGCTGTTTGTGGTCTATTTTGGGAAAGGGGTAGACCCGAAAGTGGGTATCAATCTCGTGCTCTACTCCCCAATACCTTTCATTTGGGCCCCACATTGACGTGGTGGGTAAATATGCCCGATTTAAGCCTGAAAATATATCAGCGTCGTCCTCTATTCTCATGTATCTATATATCATTTATTTGAATCCCATATTGGTGTTGGCCTCGAAATTAGATATCAAATTCGTTTTTCAATATCAAGTACCTTTTATTTAAACCCCTTATTGCATGGGGGGGGGGGGGTGGCCCCACAGACACTTTCCCAAAAATTGAAATCGAATTCGTGCTTTACTCCGAAAGACCTTTCGTTTGAGCTCCATATTGCCATGGTCGTAAATTTGTCCTCTTTAGTGGATGTTTTTGGTGAGGGACGGCCCCGCAAAAACTTGGTTCCACATTTGGGTAACAGAATCGTGTTCTACTATGGTTCTAAGCCCCATATTGCCTTGGTCAGTAAATAAGTCCTGTTTGGGGGGTGTTTTGGGGAAGAGGTGGGCCCCCAGAAACTTGGTCCCATATTTGAATATCACAAATTTGGATATCAAATTCGTGTTCTACTCGTAAATACCTTTCATTTGGGCTCCATATTGCCATGGTGCGTAAGTATGTCCGATTTTGGGGTGTTTTGGGGTTGGGATGGTCCCCCAAAACACTTGGTCCGAAAATTGGATATCAGCTACGTTTTCTGATCTTATATACCTTTCATTCGAGTCCCATATTGCCGTTATTGGACTATATATATATATATATATATATATATATATATATATATATATATATATATATATATATATATATATATATATATATATATATATATATATATATATATATATATATATATATATATATATATATATATATATATATATATATTGTAGGTTTTGGGGGTAGGGCGTCCCCCAATTGTCCCCCATCCAAAATTTGGATATAAAATTTTTGTTTTTAGGTTACTATAAGAGACCAAATTAAATCGCATCCAACCATCTCCGAGATCTGGCGTTTCTAAAAATTAGGGTAAGGGGGTGGGTAAGATTTCAGTGCAAGCATATTTATGCCTACACTGCTTGCGGTCTTGAAATAGTACATGCAATCGGATATTTAGATTCAGAATTCGATTTTATCAAATTTATTTTATTAGTGATTTTAAACAAAAAATATACGGTGGTTTTCGCAAAATCGGATTTTCCAACAATAAAACAATTTTCAAATACAATAACCTCAGTTCCCCTCTGAGAAAGATGAATAACATTAGTTTTTTAACAATTGTGGGCGACGAATGCGCATGCAACATTGTGAAACAGGGAAACGGTCGGTAGGATGGCGAAAATCCTATGGAGGGATCGAGATCGTGAGAAGACGAGGCTATTACTGAAAGGAAGCAAGAAGGAGGTCAGTATAGCTATTGGTATCATAACGGGACGCATAGGACTACGAGCTCACTTATGTCAAATCGGTGCGGCAAGTGATGGCATGTGAGGAAGACGATGGGACGTTGGAGCATTTCCTTTGTCATTGACCGGCTTTCGCGTCTAACAGATACCGGCACTTAGGTGGAGACAAAATACCAGACATGAACCCACTTAGGAGAGTGGTATTGAAAACAATTAAGGATTTTGTAAGTAGCACGGAATTCCTAACTTAAAATTTTCTTTTTAGAGGTTACTTTATAGTTTTTAGAGCGCACAACAAGCCGATTACTGGCTTAGGTGTGTGTCCATAGTGGCATGGGGCGGATTAATATCTGCACCCTCTTTTCAACCTAACCTTAAGCAATTGTTTTAATGGCCTGGAGCAGAACAAGCCATAAAGTAAAAAATATACGTTTAAAATTGCCACAAATGTACATTAATATGTTATAATAAAAATGTGAAACTGTTTCTTCCAAGGTTAAACATTTTTAATATTAAATCAGCAAAGAGTGTTTGCTGTTATCACAAAACTTATTTCTGTGGGTTAAAGACAAAATATATTGAAGGCTTCATAGATTTTTCAGAGTCTACATTCCTGAGTAATAAAATTAATATGGTCAGATCCAAATATATCTGGGATAAGATAAAGTTGGATCTAGTTAGATCCAAATCGCTCGGCCACATCCAATTATATATAATTATATTTGATGCTACATATAATAATAATATAAAGAGATATATATTTTGGGCTATATATATGTATATCTTGCTCTGCAAATAACCGAATTTTGCTATTCCTGTGTTCTAAAGTAGAAATGCTTATTTTTCATTTAAAATTATACAGCAAATAATAATATTTTTACTTTAGTAATTCTTAAGTATTAGGCATATTACCAACTACCACATACTTATTTGATCAATATGTGGTAGTTGGTGTTAATAATTGGTAATATATGGTGTATGGGAGTTTTATTTTTCCAATGTAATATGCTTACAGAATGTAAAAAATATTAAAAAAAAAATTAATAGTTTTAATTACATTTGCATGTAACATATTCCCAATGTCTCCCTTTAAATGTTCTATGGAAGTGAGGTCAGGAGACTGAGCAGGTCACAGCTTAACGTGAAACCCATTGATCTAAAACCACCCCTTGCCAACTTACCAGTATGGTTCCTATCATTATCTTGTTAGCATACCGATTTCAGAAGCATTTTCTGTCTACTATGCTAGATTATTACTTGCTCCGAGGTTGTAACATATCCATCTTCCCACTGTATCTTACCACAACGTTGTGAACCGTTGTACAAAAAGCTCCATCGTATCATTACTTTTGGCCCACCATGTTTGATTGCCTTTTCTGTAAATTGTGATTTATGTATTGTTTTGGGAAGGCCGGCGGAAAAATGTCTCGGCCATGTTTCAGCATATAATAAAATTAAAAAATTCGTCGGTCAGCAGTATGTTCCTCAATTTTTTAACCCGCCAATCGATACGTCCTTTAGCAAACTAAACTGACTGTTTCATTGTCAGTAATAGTACCATTTTTGGACTATTTTCGATTAAGTAACCTTCTAACAATGGATCGCTATAGTGGGACCTAAAGAACCTATAGTCAGATTTAACTCTTCTTAAATACTTTTTGTAGATGTAGTAGGGTTTGCTTTGTTATATCAAACAATCAACGCACTATGGCGCAGATTCAGGTAACAGGTCGCAAAAATCAAAATTTTCGTGTGAGTCTACAAAATTTTGAAAGAACCTATCTTTTGTAAAATACTCCAACGATTTCAAAAATGTCCCCAAAAATGTCAGATTTTTAGTTTGGGAGATACGGCCGTTCAAAATTGACTTTTTTCGATTTTCAAAAAAACACACAATTTTTAAGGAACTTGTATTGTAGCCGTGTAGTGGAGCGGACATATTTTTATTTCGCTCCTCAAAGAAGAAAAATATATATCCGTATCTTGGAATAGGTACTACCTATTAGGAAAAAAAATTTAAACCATTTTGGAGTAGGCTAGCAATGGACTCCAAAGACTCAACATCAGCGGTGGTGGCGTCAGACCGTAGCTTGTTGTCCTCCCCTCCTATAGGTGTGGGTGCCTTGGTACCCGTAGTCGAGAGTAATGGTTCAAGCGCACAACTAGTCGTCAGACTAGTGTGCGGTGTTTCTGAATCGGATTCAGACAGCGACGGTGTCAATGAAACAGTCATCGCAGCCGAATCGAGAGATGAGGACAGCTGGATGACGGTAGAAGTGAGCGATGGCTTTGCTCACAAGCAGACCGGGAAAGCGATCCGATGCACGACGAGGGAGACAGAGGAGTATGTATCGGCAGCGCAATCGGGCGAAAGTGCAGGATGCTGGAAGGAATCGAACTGGCATTCCAACCACTTCTAGGGAAAATGAAAAAAAAAACAGATCTCCCGAAGAGCATAACACTGCTAATGCTGAAGAAGAAAAAGAACTCCCCCCTTTCAAGTACTCTGGGAAAACCAAGCCAGCCATCCCGCAATGGAGACTCCAGACAGTGTCCTGCGGAGGTAGACAAAGTCGGAACAGCAACGGAGGAAGCGCGCACGGTCCCTGAGTCTCCATGGAGTGTTGTGACTTCCAAACTGAAGCCACAGCCATCACGGAAAGGAAGATGGTCGTTAAGAATGGCAAGGAGCTGGCCTCTTACGCCAGAGTGACAAGGAAACACATAGAGATGAGCTGACTTATGCAGTCATCAATATCGGCAGTGAATCCGGTAGGATTCCACCAGATCATCGGTCTCAAGTGGTTAACGATCGGATTTTCGAGCATGTGTGGATCTCTGTAGAGGGTCCACCCGTACAAGTGAAGAGCTGCGAGTGTAGAGGGGACATATTTACTCTGCGTTTTGCGTCGTCGGAATGTATTGATACCGTAAAACAGCTTGTCAGAGGTATCCACGCTCCCTGGGAGGGCGCAAATGGATATTCCCCAGCTCTCAAAGTCGACGGTCTTCATCAAGGGACAGGGCAGTAAATTTGTGACGGAACGCATGTTGGGATTCTTGAGCAAGCAAATCCAAGGTTTGGTCGCAGAAAAGTGGGAGGTCTTCCACAGGGAGGAGAAGGAGGAAAGAACTCTCCTGGTGGTTGGTGATTGGGATAGGCAGAAATTCTCATTTTGAGACATCAGGACGTGCAGTGGCAGGACACGCAATAACGCTTAACGGACAATATTGGGAAGACTAGGATAAGTAAAGGTCCTAATACTAAAACATCAGTCAGGGCAGTGGCGAGAGACCCAACACAGCGTAACAAACAGGGACCCAACAATGGACCCATCACCGACTTCAACAAATGGAATAATGGGATAGGTAAGGATCCTAATATTGAAATATTAGGCAGCGCAGCGTCAGGAGTTTCAATGGAGCCTAACGACCAGGGAGCCGATGATGGTACCATAAACTACTCCTAAGAAGCCCATTTACTTAAGGTTTGGAAGACTAAGATAGGCAAAGATCCTAGTATTGGTACATCAGGCAGTACAGGGAATGAAACTAAATACAGCTTAACGAACAGGGTCCCGACGATGGAACCATTTCCGACTTTATAACGAGTCGGAAGACTAGGCAAAGAACCTAATACGATGACATCAGACAGTGCAGTGACAGTAAAGTCAATGCAAACTAAAGAACAGGGAGCAGACGATGAGATCATGACTTACTCCCAAGATGTCCATTTACTGGAGGACCAATGATTGAGGTAATCCAGAGAAACCTCCACCGAAGCGAGACTGCTACTCACGCTCTGATGGAAAAAATCGGCAAGGGCAAGATTCATATTGCCTTAATTCAGGAGCCATGGACGACCCGGAGCAAAGTTTCTGGACTGAACCCTATCAACTACCAATCAGTCTATGGTAACACCAATGACCTGCGTTATTTGTCATGCAAATTTGAATTATATATATTCCTCGAGATGTCAACGTCGGATGCGGCAGTGGTGAGATAGGGAGACGGTGGAGGATACCTGACATCACTTTATCTGCCTTTCGAATCTCCGACATCGCCACCCACGTCGGAACTGCAACGGCTGGAAAGCTGCAGCAAAACAGACAGGAAACGAGGTACTAATAGGGTGCGATGCGAACTCTCACTGGCAGAGTTCTTTAATACTAACGAGCTAATAACTCTTAATACTGGTAACACCGCTACCTTTGTAAATACGATTAGAGATGAGGTATTAGATGTGACGATGTGTTCGGAAAATCTAATCGATGAGGTTCAGGATAGGAGGGTCATGGACCACTCTTTCTCTGACCATCGCTACATTAGGTTTAGAATATCACGGCCAGCGCCGAATTCGATAAGCTTCCGGAATAAGTTGAAAACCAACTGGACAAAATTCGGAAGGCTACTCAGAAGAAGATTTGGGCAAGATAATTGAGATTGTCTAAGCATAGAAGAGATTGACGAAGATGTCAACAGGATTACGGCTGCACTGGTGGGATCCTTCGAAGATAGTTGTCCTCTTCGGGAAAGGAAATCAGCCCAGGAAAAACCCTGGATGACCTGGGAGATTCGCAATTTTGGGAAAGAGGTCCGCAGACTTTTTAACAGAGCACGTCATACAAAAGCGGAAGGTAAATGCGATGTGTATTACACAAGGCTCAAGGAATACAATAAGATTACCAGAGCGGCAAAACGTGCCTCCTGAAAGCTTTTCAGCTAACAGGTCGATAGCGTTAACGACGCCGCCAAGATTAAAAAGTTTCTTTCAAAAACCCATGTCCAAACTGAAACATGAGTAGACAACATGGGAGTGAGAGCAGTAACAAGGAAGGGCATGCTGAGTCTTTTGGTGAAAACCCATTTTCCAAAGGATACGGCGGGACTCACGGAGACACCGAGATCTTGGAATAATGAGGTTTATCGAAGGTTTATCATAATAGAGTTTATGGTCAGAGAAGCCTTGAGAAGCTTCAAACCATTTAAGTCACCTGGATCTAATAGAATATTTTCTGCGTTACTACAGAAGGAGGCAGACCATCTTGCGTCTCATCTGGCAACTATTTTCACAGCGTGCCTTGGACTTGCATATACTCCGAAAGCCTGGCAAGGGTGATATTTATACCCAAGCTCGGCAAGGCACCTAAAGCCAACAGGCCTATTAGCCTTGCGTAATTTCAACTCAAAACCATGGAACGTATTGTGGATACCATGATAGAGAGTAGGACATCCAGTGAACTGCTCGAATACAAACAGCATGCCTATGTCAAGGGAAGGTCGGTGGAAACTGCCCTGCACGAGGTTGTGCATAAAATAAAACAATCCTTCGATGCCAAGACGTACACGTTGGCGGTATGCATTGACATCGTAGGGGCGTTTTATAATGTGCGGACCGACACACTGATCCAATCCTTAAATCAATATCGGGTGGACCCAGTCCTTAGAATCTGGATAAACCATATGCTAAGGAACAGGTAGATAAATTGCGGGTTCCATGTCAAAATACAAGGGAGTAAGTGGCACAGGACACGCCACAGGGGGTGCATTTTATGGTCACTCCTTTGGGTGACCACAAGAAATAACCTATTACTGATGCTGATTGAGGAGGGATTTGTACTGGTCTGCTATGCAGACGATGTTAAAACACTTCTTAGGAGTAAGGATCTGAACCAGCTATGCAGAAGGGCCGAAAGGGTCTTGCATATGGCAGATGACTGGGCTAGACCCACGGGTCTCAATGTTAACCCAGAGAAGACAGAGATATGCCTGTTCACGAGGAAAACGAAAGTGAGCCAATTTGACGCGCCACGTTTCCTCAATAAAACGATTTCGATATCTGACAAGGTCAAATACTTAGGAGTGATCTTGTACAGGAAACTGGATTGGAAGTGTCACATTCAGGAGCGTACTGAGAAAGCTCACAGGTGTTTGGCACTATGTAGACGGGCCGTAGGCTTTAAATGGGGCCTGAATCCGAAGATAGTCCACTTGCTCTACAGGAGCGTGATTAGACTTACTGACGCTGCTGGCGGAGATCCGGGCGATGACGGAATGCGTGCAGTGGTGTGGTGCTAACGCGAGGACGTCGAGTGTGAACATCTTTACAAATTGCCATAATGGCAATAGCAACCAGGACGATAAGGTCACGAACAGTCTTGCAGTGTAAGAAGGAAATGAACGCCTTCTCTGAGGCTGCCAAAATCCGCGTCGTTTGGGTACCGGGCTATAGCGGAGTAAGGGGGAACGAAGGGCAGACAATTTGGCGGTAAAGGCCAGAGGACTGTCGTCAATAAACTTGGTTAACCCGAAGCCTTTTGGGTCGACGTTGTCTGATTTAAGGGCGTGGGCGCCGACAACACTGTGGAATACCGAAACCGTCGGTAGGACGGTGAAAATCCTATTGTGGGATCCAGATCGTGAGAAGACGAGGCTATTATTGAAAGGAAGTAAGAAGGAGGTCAGTATAGCTATTGGTATCATGACGGGAAACGAAGGACTACGAGCTCACTTATACAAAAATCGGTGCTTCAAGTGGTGTAGGGCATGCGAGGAAGATAATGAGACGTTGGTGTATTTACTTTGTCATTGTCCGTCTCACGCGTCTAACAGATTCCGGCACTTAGGTGGGTACAAAATACCAGACATGAACCAACTTAAGGGTTTGTCATGGAAACAATTAAGGATTTTGTAAGTAGAGGTTACTTTTTTACACCCAACACAACACATCGAAATATCCATTTCCGACCCTATAAAATGTATATATATTCTTGATCAATGTACAAATCTAAGACGATCTAGACATGTCCGTCCGTCTGTCCGTCTGTCTGTTGAAATCACGCTACAGTCTTCAAAAATAAAGATAATGAGCTGAAACTTTGCACAGATTCTTTTTTTTCCATAAGCAGGTTAAGTTTGAAGATGGGCTATATCGGACTATATCTTGATATAGCACCCATATAGACCGATCCGCCGATTAGGGGTCTTAGGCCACTAAAAACCACATTTATTTGTGATTGTTCTGAAATTTGGGACAGTGAGTTGTGTTAAGTTCTTCGACATCCTTAGTCAATTTGGCTCAGATCGGTCCAGATTTGGATATAGCTGCCCGATCCTCCGATTTGGGGTCTTAGGCCCATAAAAGGTTCATTTATTTTCCGATGTTGCAGATATTTGGGACAGGGAGTTAAGTTAAGCCCCTCCAAGATTTGCATATTGTTGCCATATAGACCGATATCTCGATTTAAAATCTTGGCCCCAAAAAAGGCGCTTTTACAATCCGGTTTAACTGAAACTTGACACAGTGACTTATGTAAGGCTTTTCGACATCCATGTTGTATATGGCTCAGATCGGTTTATGTTTAGATATAGCTACTAAAAATACCAATATTTTGTTCTACACAATTGAACAATGACCTGTACTTATTAGTATTTGGTCCATATCGGATCATTTCACTGGAATTTGATGAAAGGTGGTTTACATATATACCTGAGTTGGTGGTATCCGAACTTAACACCTTTTTACTTGTTTAGTATTGAGAGCGCACACCAAGCTGATTACTGGCTTAGGTGAATGTCCATAGTGGCATGGGGCGGATTAACATCCGCACCCTCTTTTCAACCTAACCTTACCTACCCATGGAGAATATAGATTGGTCTATATGGCATCACTATATAAATATGGTCCGAAATCGGATGAAAAATGCTCCTTTTATGGACTCAATTCTCTATTTCGGGAGATCGGTCTATATGGCTGCTATATCCAAATATTGTCCGACCACCTTCAACTAAAAGGTGTAGGGGTCTACCAAAACTCACTGTTCCAAATTTCATCGAAATCGGATACAAATGCGTTCAGTAATCTACACATGAAGGATATGTTGGGTGTGAGTGCGACCCAAACACAAAGAGTAAGAGCTAATTTCCAAGAGTAGGCAAAAAAAAAATAAGGAATATCGGCGAGAGCAAAGGACGATGGTGTTTTTTCAAAAAATGACCAATTTTATTTTTTTACCTTTAGCCGAGCACATTATAAACAAGTGGTTGGTTGAGTTGGTAGCTCATCTGTCTAGCAAACGAGAGAACCCATGTTTAAACCCCACTGGCGGCAAATAGGTCTTGAGAGAGAGGAACGATGTGTTCCTTGTCAGGTGCGCGCTGGGTTTTTTGGGGAAAGCATCCACTGTGGACAATGATTTGGTGAGAGGATGTCTGCAGGGCGGTATAAGTCCTGAGCGTTTGTTGGAGGTGCCGCACCGGCCGCCGGTGTTCCTTGCGGATTTGGAGGAACAGGGCCGGCTCTCTAGGGTTGACAGGCTCCTGTTCTATAATAGGAGGTTGGGATACACCGGTATTGAGGACCTGGTCTACAACACTGTCCAATAGGCAGTCTTCTGTGGGTGCATTGGGCTCCTTTTGTAAATATGTATATAGTCTCTAGTTTTTAAGTGTCATTATTTTAATTTAGTTTATAAGTATTATTAGATATTAATTTTCCTTTTAGGTACTGTAGTTTATAGAATAAAGTAATAGTTATGTAGCACCCTTTTGAAAAAGTGAATATATTTATTTAGATAAGTAATACGTATACAGACAACATTACTATAAGATTGTTTCTAATTGTATTAGCTATAAGTGTTTTCTGAAAATAAATATAGGTATAGAAAAAGTCTAAGTATCAACTGTAGTTAATAAAGTGTATATACCAAAAAGTAATTAGTTTTTCTTTGATCCTCTGACAATAGCTATGGGCCCAAAGCGCTTATAAGAGAGCGAAATGTTTTATAAGAGGAGAAGCAGGGTGTTCAAATCAATCCTTTACTGAATAGATCGGCTTGATGAGAGTAGTTACGATTCATGCATTCATAAAGAGTGTACTGATACACTCTGGCCTGTGGAATGTGGTGAATGGCACTGCCAAGAAGGACACTGACAGCTAATTGTGGGAGAAGTCCGATGAAAAGGTCCTAGCAACGATTACTTTGTGTGTTTATGCATCGTAACTACAATACATTAAAATGCGAAATCGTCAGCAGAGGCGTGGAAAATGCTTCAAGAGGGTTTCCCGTGAAAAAAATTTTAACTCTACAAGCAGCTGTCAAATCTAAGGATGATCAAGTATAGTGAAATGTCTCAAAATATCAATGCTTTCACATCAATTGCAGACAAGCTGGTGCAGGTAGGCATTGATATAAGCGACGAGCTGCTGGAAATAATTTTGATCTTGAGTCTGCCGTCATCATTCGAGCAATATGTTGTTGCAATGGAAACGAGGAATGCGTTGTCATCACTGCAAAATTTAATTAAAAATAATGATCCTGGAAGAAGCCGACCAAAAAGGTTCCGAATGAGCAGCCGTCTACGTCCCAGCAAGCCTTTAAAGCCCAAAACAAACCATTGTTCAGGAAGCGCAATAAAACAATTAAAGGTAGGCATCAAAACAGAATTTTGCTGAGAACTGCTATGCAAATAAACAGTGGAATAAAAAGGAACAACAATCATTTTGAGTTTTTTTCGGCGCCAGACGCCAATGAGCCAGATCCATCATTATAGTGCATAGACAGCGGTGCGACTGCGCACATGTGTGGCATCAAGGAAATATTTTCCCATTTGAAAACACACAGCGAAAGAAGGCATCGGCGACACAGATATATTAACCAAATAAGACAGTTTGGTTGTAGGAAATGTATTTATTATATGTGCGAGAGTTGAAAAATAAGCAAATGGTATGCGGCCTAGAAAAAATAGCTTTCGAGGGCAAGGTAAATTGTGATACCTGCATGAAAAGCGAGATTCACGTGCAGCCATTTAAGAAAGCCACCGAAAAGTTGGCGTCAAATGTACTAAACTTAATACACACTGATGTTTGTGGTCCATTCAGTACACCATTCCCGACGCATCCTCGTATACTTCCTGAACACAAAAGATGAAGTATTCGAAAAGTTTGCCGAATTTAAAACCTTGGTAGAGCGCCAAACTGAGCGAAAAATTAAGTCAATTCGGAGTGGCAATGGGAGAGAATTCATTAAAAAGTGAATTGATAAGTATCTCGCCGAACATGGCATTAAAAGGCAATTGACGACTCCGTATACTCCACAACAAAATGGCGTGGCTGAGCGCGCAAATCGTACGTTGCTTCAAATGGCACGAAGCATGATTTTACATTCAAATTTGCCTCAGTCGTAATGGGCTGAGGAGATAGCTTATGCAGCATACAACAGAAACCGGTCACCAACGAAGCTTGTAAAAGACAAGACACCATATGAAGCATGGACAGGTCGTAAACCACATATAAGCAATCTAAGAAAATTTTATGTAAAGGCTGTGGCGCTAGAAAAACAGCAGCATAAGAAGTTCCGTCCAAAGGGAAAGGTGTACAACATGGTTAGATATTCCGTTACATCGAAGCCATCGACCCAACAACAAGGCAAGTGGTGGAAAAGCGATTTGTACGGTTCGATGAAGAAGTAGGAATGAGACAACCTGAATAGCTAGCTGGATCAAATGAAAAATAAGCCATCACACTACAATTAGATGATCAAGAAGACAGAAATGCTGAAACTCAGGAGGAGCAAACTGGTGAAGAGGTAGTTTCAAGTGAAAGTGAGAGCGAATTCGAAAGTATCGAAAAGCCATACGTTTCAAGCAATGAAGCTGGCCACAAAATGCAACCAATAATCGACACAGGTAGGCCATAAATAGTTCGAACTGTTGCAGAGGGATGTTCTCAACAGTATGGTTTGAATTTCCTAAAAATATTTTCGTCAGTAGTGAGGGATGTTTGCACTGCATACTTAAATAGCGAGCTGCATACAGCAGCCAGAAAGATTTACACTTTCAAAATATCCACAAGGCGTTCTAAAATTAAACAAAGCGATATATGGTTTGGAGGCCACCGTAGCGCAGAGGTTAGCATGTCCGCTTATGACGCTGAACGTCTGGGTTCGAATCCTGGCGAGACCATGAGAAAAATTTTCAGCGGTGCTTTTCCCCTCCTAATGCTGGCGACATTTGTGAGGTACTATGCCATGAAAAACTTCTCTCCAAAGAGGTGTCGCACTGCGGCACGCCGTTCGGACTCGGCTATAAGAAGGAGGCCCCTTATCATTGAGCTTAAACTTGAATCAGACTGCACTCATTGATACGAGAGAAGTTTGCCTCTGTTCCTTAGTGGAATGTTCATGGGCAAAATTTGCAATTTGCAAAAAATTTGATATATAGTTTGAAGCAGAACGAAAATGGAATACCAAGTTAGGGGATATTCTGCGTTCAATGGATTATATTCCTTGCCAAAGTGAACCATGCACTAGTATTTTGAGTTTAATTGCATTGCTATCTATGTTGATGATATTATTCTTGCTTGCAAAAGGAAGGAAGACATTATTAAAATCAAGGCGATAATAGCAGATGAATTCGATTGTGTGGACAAAGGCCAACTACATTTTTTCCTTGGCATGCAGATTGAATGCGAAGGCGAACTTGCATTGATATCTCTACACCAAAGACAGCACATCGAAGATATTCTAAAACTATATCTACGCCATTTGATTCAGGATTTCAAATCGCATGTAACATAAATGACTGCGTAAAATAGACGAAACAGAATATCAACCCATAATTGGTATTTTGACATATTTGGCAATAACGTCTAGGTCGGATTCACAGCATTCGGTCTCCAAGTTAGCGCAATGAAACAAGGATCCACATAAAGAACATATCGCAGGAGGCGTAGCTTCTTCTCATAAAGAACCCATTGTATATATTTATAGAAAAAGTTCAAGCCTAAGTATCAATAGCAGTTAATAAAGTTTATATGCCAAGAAGTACTTAGTTTTACTTTAATCCTCTAACAGTCTTTAAAAAATTGTAATTTCAGCGAAAATTTCATTGAAATTAAGTCATTAGGAAATTTTGTCAATAAAAAATTTTATTTTTGTCTTTAGAAGACATGTCAAAAATCTCCAAAAAATTTCTTCAGAAAAAATTTCTTTTAAGTTTTGACTTTAGAAAAATAATTAAGAAGGTCCCGAGCCTGAGCCAAATTTTGTCTCTAGAAAATATTTTATTGAAATTCCACGGGGGCCCGAGCCCCCAATGCTCATCCGATTTGGCTAAAATTTTGGACAATGACTTCTGCTATGACCTTCAACATACATATGTGCTAAGTATGGTCTGAATCGGTGTGAGATGGTGTAGTCATTTAAATTTATATTTTGCAGTCCATGTTAAGGGCTTTTTTCAAGAAAAAATCATGTAAATCCAACTATAGGATGAAAACGACGCCACTCAGGGTATTAGGGAACATGGACTGCTTGAAGCTAGTGCAGATTAACCTGCACCACTCGGAGGTAGTCACTGATGAGCTGCTGAGAGCTATGGGGAGATATAGAACTGATGTGGCCTCGTTCAAGAACCGTCATTACCTCCTTGTGACGAATAGTGACTGGGTGAAGGTTTAGGACTGGAACGTTTCCACCGAGTGCTTCTTTTCGGATCACTATCGGATATGTTTTCGGGTCGAGCACGAGAGGAGGAGAAGGCTACCATACAGAAACCCAAGGAGGACCGACTGGGAGAAGCTCAGGGAACAGATGCAGAAATTGGAGCCCACTGGAACTGGAGACCGCAGTCGACCTTGTTACGGGATGTCTGAACGAGTCCTGTTTGAAGGCATGTCCTGCATGTTGGAGGCAGAGTACCGCCACGTAAAACCAGCCAGTCATGGTGGTTACCGGAACTGAAGGTGCTCAGGAGGGAGAGCAGAAGACTTTTTAATAAGGCCAAGAGGGAGAACACGGCAGAGGGCTGGGACGAGTATCGTGACGCCCTTGGCAAGTTCAAGAAGGAGACGAGGAAGGCGAAGAGGTGTTCCTGGGCGAAATTTTGTGGAGAATTGGACATCGTCGACGAGGAGAAGATAGCGTGGGCGGTCCGCACTTTCCGGCCATTTAAGTCTGTCGGACCTGACGGAATTATCCCGGCACTGCAGGAGTCACCATGCCCTGGCTTGGGCGGATCTTCCGAGCAAGCCTGACATGGTCCTACGTACCGAGGGCAAGGAGAGAAGTCAAGGTTGTCTTATCCTCAAGGCGGGAATAATAAACCACAGTACAACGAAGGATTATAGGCCTATAAGTTTGTCATCGTTTTTGCTGAAAACACTGATTGGAGTCCCTGGATTGGCTCCGGGCCCACGATGTGACGCTGACATAGGTTCCAGGTCATGAGGGGATTCCAGGAAATGAGAGGGCAGGCGATTTCGCCAGGAGGGTTCATCTGCGCCGGGCTACTGAACACAGTGGATGGGATGGATAGGACGGCGTCGGTGGCGAGGTGAGACTCGGTGGATGGTTGCCGGACTGCAAAGCCGCTACGGCCAGAGGAGGACGAGGGAGTTGATGGCGTTCGATAAGAAGTCGATGAGAACCTTGACAGGGGTCATAACCGGACACTATACCATAGGCCGCATGGCGACGCGCATGGGGATACCGCACAATGACTTCTGTAGGAGTTGCCTCGATAGGGATGCGGAGGAGACTATTGAGCACTTGCTGCGTTCTTGTCCCTGTCTGCAGAGACGTAGGCTCTCCTTTCGGGGGAGCCGTTTCTTCTGTGATCTAGGAGAACTTGCGAAGGTACCTCTTGTATGTCTCCTGATGTTTGTTGAAGGAACAGGATGGTTCCGACGGGGGTGCTATAACGCTATTCTTAACTTCAATGCAAAAAACGCTGAAAATAAAATAATAACTACGAGCAGTATGCCTCACCCTCAAAGAAAAGAGAGTTTGCTTCATAACACTGGTGTAAACATTGGTAAATACTTATGGTGGTTGTTTTATTCCGTTGGTTTGGAGAGACCAACACTCATACCTATTAACTCCAATAGCAAGCGGTTGCAGTTAGTGTCGGCGGTTCAAATTCTTTTTATCATTTAGTATTTTCTCATCGCGGTTGTGGTGCACCACAGCCGTTCTCTGCCGCCCATATATCTCGTTATTCATCACAGAATCATTATTTACTGCGAACATTTGAAGAGAATCGGTTACATCGTTTTTGCGTCGATATGGTCATACAAACAAAAATATATTGATTTTATTACATAAAAAAGCTATGAACACATCACATAGTGCTAAAAACTGCATACTTTTCTTTACTTCTTTCAACTGTCCACCAACTATTTCATTCATTAAGTGCATAGTACAGCCATAAAAAATTTTTCTTTGGCTGAGCCGAATCATTCATAACTGGGCATCTATCTAATTTTTACTTCCTGGTTTAATTACAAATAAATGACACCCACCAACCTCTGCTCTTACATTTTCCATACGACCTGTACTGTAATTATACAATTTTTTGTCTTGTTATGCTCGCAAACAGATATGCAAACATCAACAAAAATCCAAATGCCAACCATGCCAAGTCTATACATTCATGTCAAGTAGGCCACACACATTGCACTCCCATAGCATCCTCACCTAAATAGTTATATTCTTTCTCACGCACATATACCAGTTGCTTCTCTTACAATCACTTATGCTCCCACAATATGCAATGCCATTCACACAAATAACGGATGCCAACAACAATTTGTGTGTTTCTGCTTCTTCTTCCTTTATTGAAAATTAATTGCTAATTTTCCCGGTTTTTCTTTTCGAAAAATAACTTTTCGTATATATTCTTCGCATCTCTGAAAAAATATCTTCCGAAAATACTTCATTCCGCCCGATATTCTCATGATGTCTGCTTTGGCGGTGTTTTCGTAGGTGAGACACTTGGCCCTGAAAAAATATCAGCATCGTGCTCTTCTCTCAAATATCATTTATTTAAACCCCATATTGCCATTGGTTTAGGGGAGTTTACAGGATGAGGCGTCCCCCAAACACATGGCCCCAAAATAGGTTATCAAATTTGTTTTCTAATCTCAAATGCCTTTCATTTGAGCCACATATTAGCATGGGGGTATTTTGGGGATGGGGTGATGCCCTAAATACATGGTCCTACATTTGAATATCAAACTCGTTTATTTGAGCCCCATATTGCGATGGTCAGTAACAAATTGCTGTTTGTGGGGTATTTTGGGAAAGGGGTAGACCTCCAGAAAATTTGTCCCGAAAGTGGTTATCAATTCTTGCTCTACCACCCAATACCTTTCATTTAAGCTCCATATTGACAAGGTCGGCAATTATGCCCGATTTAGGGGAGTTTTGGGGATTGGGGTGGTCCCCCAAACACTAAGCGCGGAAAATATATCAGCAACGTGCTCTATTCTCATATAAATAACTATATATCATTTATTTGAAGCCCATATTGCCATTGGCCTCAAAATTGGATATCAAATGCGTTTTCTAATCTCATTTAAACTCCTTATTTGGCCCTAAAAACTATAAATATTTACTTTCACTCTCTTTAAGACCCAAATTGTCTTGGTGAGCAAATACGTCTAATGGGGGTTTGTTATGGTGGTGGGACGTCCCCTGAACAGTTGGCCCCTAATGTAGATATCAGATACGTGGTCTACTCCCAAACACCTTTAATTTGAGCCCCATATTTCCATAGTTCGCAAACATGATCGGCTTGGGGGTTGTTTTGGGCGATGGGCGGCCACTGAGTGAGTTGGTCTTGAAAATATATATCGGATTAGTGTTCTACGCTAAAAACCCTCTTATTTGAGTATCATGTTGCAATAGTCAGAAAATACTTCCTATTTGGGCGGTGTTGTGGGGGTGGGGTGGTCCCATAGACACTTTTCCCGAACATTGATATCAAATTCGTGCTTTACTCCCAAAGACCTTTCATTTGAGCCCCATATTGCTATGGTCGTAATTTTGTCACCTTTGGGCGATGTTTTTGTGAGAGGCGGCCCCCCAAACACTTGGTCCCATATTTTGATATCAGATTCGTATTCTACTCGCAAATACCTTTCATTTAAGCCCCATATTCCCATGGTCAGGAAATAAGTCCTGTTTGGGGGGTGTTTTTGGAAATGGGTGGACCCCCCAGAAACGTGGTCCCACATTTGGATATCAGATTCGTATTTTACTCGCAAATATCTTTCATTTGAGTACCATATTGCCATGGTAGGTAAATATGTCCGATTTAGGGGTGTTTTGGGGCTTGTGGTGGTCCCCCTAGCACTTGGTCCGATAATTGGATATCAGATACGTTTTCGTGTCCTAAATACCTTTCATTTGAGTCCCATATCATCGTAATTGTTCTAAATATATGTTTATTTTTAGGGTACTATATGATAGGACACAAAATTTCGCTTAAATCGCACCACCCATCTCCGAGATGTGGCGTTTCTAAAAATTTATATTTTCACCACGGGGTCATTAAAGAAAATCGGTTCAGCTGTAACAAGCATAGAAACAAACAAACACAAACAGATTTGTATATAAGATATATATATATATATATATATATATATATATATATATATATATATATATATATATATATATATATATATATATATATATAATTGCAGTTACAGTAAAAATTTTTGCTGTTTTTGAACAATTTTCTCAGAGTGTACTTTATTTGTCGCTCTCAAAAGAAATCCATTTTTAGTACTCCCGCTATTGTTTAGTTCTTTTTATACCCTCCACCATAAGATGGGGGGTATACTAATTTCGTCATTCTCGAAATATTCGTTGAGACCCCATAAAGTATATATATTCTTGATCGTCGTGACATTTTATGTCGATCTAGCCATGTCCGTCCGTCTGTCCGTCCGTCCGTCCGTCTGTCTGTCGAAAGCACGCTAACTTCCGAAGGAGTAAAGCTAGTCGCTAGAAATTTTGCAAAAATACTTCTTATTAGTGTAGGTCGGTTGGTATTGTAAATGGGCCATATCGGTCCATGTTTTGATATAGCTGCCATATAAACCGATCTTGGGTCTTGACTTCTTGAGCCTCTAGAGTGGGCAATTCTTATCCGATTGGAATGAAATTTTGCACGACATGTTTTGCTATGATATCCAATAACTGTGCCAAGCATAGTTCAAATCGGTCCATAACCTGATATAGCTGCCATATAAACCGATCTTGGGTCTTGACTTCTTGAGCCTCTAGCGTGCGCAATTCTTATCCGATCAGAATGAAATTTTGCACGACGTGTTTTGTTATTACATCCAACAACTGTGCCAAGTATGGTTCAAATCGGTCCATAACCTGATATAGCTGCCATATAAACCGATCTTGGGTCTTGACTTCTTGAGCCTCTAGGGGGCGCAATTCTTATCCGAATGGAATGGAATTTCGCACGACGTCTTTTGTTATGATACCCAATAACTATGCCAAGTATGGTTTAAATCGGTCCATAACCTGATATAGCTGCCATATAAACCGATCTTGGGTCTTGACTTCTTGAGCCTCTAGAGGGCACAATTCTTATCCGATTTGAATGAATTTTTGCACGAAGTATTTCGTTATGATATCCAACAACTGTGCCAAGTATGGTTGAAATCGGCCCTTAACCTGATATAGCTGTGATATAAACAGATCTGGGGATTTGACTTCTTGAGCTTCTAGAGGGCGCAATTCCTATCCGATTTGGCTGAAATTTTGCATGACGTATTTTATTTTTACTTTCAACAACTGTGTCAAATAAGGTTCAAATCGGTTCATAACCTGATATAGCTGTCATATAAACCGATCTAAGATCTTGACTTCTTGAGCCTCTAGAAGTCGCATTTATTATCCGAATTGCCCGAAATTTTGTACGACGGATTCTCTCATGACCATCAACAAACGTGTTTATTATGGTCTGAATCGGTCTATAGCCTGATACAGATCCCATATAAATCGTTCTCTCTATTTTACTTCGTGAGCCCCAATGGGCGCAATTCTTATACGAATTGGCTGAAATTTTACACAGGTCTCCAACATATAATTTAATTGTGGTCCGAACCGGACCATATCTTGATATCGTTTTAATAGCAGAGCAACTCTTTTCTTATATCCTTTTTTGCCTAAGAAGAGATGCCGGGAAAAGAACTCGACAAATGCGATCGATGGTGGAGGGTATATAAGATTCGGCCCGGCCGAACTTAGCACGCTTTTACTTGTTTTAAATGAGAATATGCAGTCTTGAAAATGACATCGGGTAAATTGCGACCGCCATTGCGCGAAAGTTATATACCGGTTATCTTGGCTTAATACCCGGGTATTTATCCATATTTACCCAAAAATTGGGTATTTATTATTTTGTAGATTTTTTTCGCAATCGAAAATATTGGTAAAAGTTTCTATTAATTTAATATTTTTTATATAAAACCGGCTTTGTGATCTCATGAAATAATACCATATATATATGTATAGTATTAATATAGACCGATCTCCCGATTTTAAAATCTGAGGCCATTAAAGCCTTCGATTCTACAGAAAATGTTGATAATCATCAATAAAATTTTTTTGAAATCAATTTCCAATTATGTTTCTAATTTGTTAAGTTGTAATTAAACTTTTTTATTTGGCATGCAAAGCGTTGTTTTGGTAGTAAACAGTTGCATGTTGACATCATTGGTACCACATGTCTGTCATATTAAAACAAATTTTTCTGAAAACTTGCATATTTTTATGTGAAAAAGTTCAAAGGAAAACCAGAGCATTTCTGGTTCAATTGCTTTATGGCAGATACAGCTGCCTTAACTCTTACAGAGCTAGGATTAATGCCATGTGTGTGTTGTGGATGGATGGATGTGTGTTGTGATTGTGACCTGCGACCTGCGACCACACGAAACCCAGCATCTATCTTTTTTTTTCTCCGACCTCGGGCCGAAGTCGAATGGAAGTCAGGGCAAGCATGCTCAACTGCTAAACGCTAACTCCGACTCCGCAGTCCTGAGACTGACAGCCCTTCCTATGGTTCAAAGAAGCTCTTTATGACCTGCGACCTGCGAACACACGAAACCCAGCATCTATCTTTTTTTTTCTCCGACCTCAGGCCGAAGTCGAATGGAAGTCAGGGCAAGCATGCTCAACTGCTAAACGCTAACTTCGACTCCGCAGTCCTGAGACTGACAGCCCTTCCTATGGTTCAAAGAAGCTCTTTACATCTTCTAGCCAGGCTCGACTTCACATAGTTCGTCGCTAGAGCCTTTAGAGCCAGTGGATGCACACTTCTTTGGTTTGGCTGATCCTTATCTATGGGCCATTGCCTTTGCACTTTTATGTAGAGGTCGTGGCGTTGAGGTCTGCCTTCTAACTGAGGGTGTCAGGGACATGACGTTCTTCCGATTTCGGGCATTCGGTTGTTCTGCGAAAGGCCCTGGAGTGGAACGATTACGTGGCTTTGGATCTTTCTTCGATGGCGACTTAAAATTTGTCTTGCCGGACAAGGAGCTTTTGGCTGGGAGTGTCCCGAGTTTCTCCGGTCCCTCTATTTGCATGGATGGATCCAAGTTGAATGGGGGCACTGGAGCAGGGATTTTTGTTGAATTCATAGAGTTTATGGAGTCACATAGAATTTTGGACGGGTGCAGTGCCTTTCATTATTCATGTTATCTCTACACAATAACAAAACAAATTAAAAAGACAACATTTGAAACTAACAGATTTTTAAGCAGCTGATTGTTATTGCTCGCTGGAATTTATATACATACATGTACATTTAAAATCAACGAAATTTGACAAAGCAACATGTTGAAATCATTTCGTAAAAAGAACTTAGAACAACTTATTTGAACAAATTTCGTAATCATTTCGCAATATTTTTTTATAGTTCCTTTTGACAGTTGTTCGGACGAAAACTCAAGGTCAGCACTAGGCTTTCAGGGGTTAATATATAGAAAGACCTGGCCAATCGAATAAGATGATTATTTTGAGTTGATCTAGCTCCCTTAACAAAGCACAAGTAAATTAACAACAAGTAGGTTAGGTTTAAGTGGCAGTCTGCCATTTGACGCACTTAGACGTTTTCGTCCATTGTGATACCACAGGAACAGAAGAAGGAAGATGCATCCTAGTTTCTACCTTTGAACAATCCAGATCGCTTTAAAAAGCCCAATAACTTGCGAATGTTCCCATCAGCTAAATCGGACAGGTTCTCATTGAAATGAGAACCTAAAGTGGAACCCTTTCTGACTGCGGAACACACACACAGAAGGTGTTCTATAGTTTTTTCCTCTTCGACGTCCTCACAGTTTCACTTCACGTTTAGATAAGGCCACATAGTTTTGGAATGCTCACAGCCCCCTCTTTGTAACTATTTATAATTCAATACCCTTCGGGTCTGATCCCGAAAAAAAACAGATTCCAGTTTCCCTGGAATGTGTAAGGTATTTCCTAGTCACTCAAGATCGCCCCTGAATATACGACTGTCGAGGGCGGTTTTTATGTTCAGAAATATGTTCTCTATGGATTTAATGGCTGCCTGGTTGTCTGAGAAGATATTTATGCCTATAGTCGTTATGACATTATATCATAGCCATTCCACCACTTCCCTAATTGCAAGAATCTCCGCTTGATACACAGTGCAGTGGTCGGGTAACCTTTTCGATATGACTACTTCTAGATTTTTAGCGTACACTCCAAAGCCCACCTGGTCGTTTAGTTTGGAGCCATCCGTATAGATGTCTATGTAACTTCTATTACCAGGGATATCGTAGTTCCAATCGGTTCTATCAGGAATAGTGGTACAGTACTTCTTATTAAAAATGCAGCTTAGGCGGGCTGTAATCCCCACTGCCTGGAACATCGGATAACACCGAATCATGTCCAAAGTGAAAGCTTCCCTAACCTCACGGCAGTGGTCGCAGCAATCAAATTGCTCTATTGATGCTTCACTAGCTGCTGCTTTCGAAGTACTTTTTGAGTTCATTGCATCCCCACTGGCGCACACCTTGAGCCCAGTCCAACTAGATGACCCACCCACACAGGGCTTGTCGGGTCCCGATTCGATACCATCCCCTCCTGTCTTGATTGTGGCAGGGGGATTTTCAGTCTCCTGCAATCCACCAGACTTTAGCGAAGTGGTCGATAGTTCCTCATTCAAGGTTTCAGCAACAACTGCTGAGTCGTCTCCTTTCACCACTGTTGCGTATGCCTCGTCTTCTGATTCTGCCAGGAGTTCATCCTAACAAGATTCGTTAGATCTTGTCATGATGAGCTTCCGTACGCATCCAGGGACAGGTGAGAAGCAGTGGAACCACTTTTCCTCAGGACACTGAAAACTTTCGGTGTGGACAATTCCTCTTTAGAAGCTTCACTAGCTGCTGCTGTCGAAGTACTATTTGAGTTCCGTGCTTCCCCACTGGCGCACACCTTGAGCCCAGTCCAACTAGATGACACACCCACACAGGGCTTGTCGGGTTCCGATTCGATGCCTTCTCCTCCTGTCTCGATTGACACAGGGGGATTTTCAGTCTCCTGCAATCCGCCAGACTTTAGCGATGCGGCTGATAGTTCCTCAGGCAAGTGTTCAGCAACAACAGCTGAGTCGTCTCCTGATTCCCCAACCCCACCGCTTCTATAGGCCTTCAGTTTCCACTTGTTGAATCCGTAGGATACAACCCCTTCAGACTTGTGCAGGTCTGCGAGACAGCCAGAGTTGAGTCACTTTCTAACCCCAATTCGGCATGGAATGTTGTATTACCCATCTGAAACCACCTGCCAATTTTTATTAAATTCTTGAGGACCTTCTTTCTACTTTTGACTTTATCGCAAATTGCTGTAGCATGTTGGGAGAATTTGTAAGAGCTGTCAAGTATTTTGGGACACTTGATGGTCGGAATTGTCACTCCGTAGATCATCACTTTCTTCTTCCTATGCACCTCACGCGTGTATGTAGTGAACAATGTGGCTGGAGATTTAGTGGCAGATATCTTCAGGTTTCTTGCAAGTTCGTTGTAGACGTTTAATCAATGGGCACCTGATGCCATGATCCTACAATCGTCCGCATATGATACGATCTCTATACCGTCTGCAGCGGGTGGAATGGAGAATAGTTAGGTGTTTAACAGTCCTGGAGATATCAGAAACAGGAAACTCCATGTTTCACTCTACGATGTTTCCATTTCGTATCCCTAAATTCCAAAAATGACTGGAGACCACACAGATAATTTGCGACCCAGCGTTTCAGGCCTGGCTGGAGGGTCGCGTAGGCGATGTCTTCAAATAGTTTGGCATAGCTGACTGTGTTGAAGGCCTTCGATAGGTTCAGTGCCACGAGGACCGTCCTTTCAGATGGCCTGGGCTAATTGAAGCCACGGCAAATGTGTGCGGTGATGGTATGTAGAGCAGTTGTTGTGCTATGCAGTCTTCGAAATACATGCTGATGCTCGGCGAATGGAAATTCTCCAACGAAGCTCGGGAAGAGTAGTGCCTCAAGCGTATTGGCTACTGGTGGGAGTAGGGAAATCGGTCTGTGCGACTCCCCTTTATTCGGGTGCTTTCCAGGCTTCAGTAGCGGGATCACTCTGCCCATCTTCCAGACATCTGATACTACAAGAGTGTTCAAAGGCAGGTTGAGGACGGTCGTTAGGTACTCAACTCCAGGTAAATCCATATTCTACAGCATCAGTGTAGAAATTCTGTCAGGGCCCAACGCCTTGGATGATTTGGCGCCACGGATGGCATTCGTAACTTCGTACGAGTTAAATTGTAATGGCTGTTCTTCGGCTCGAAGACCACAGATACGACGTATGCCTCTCCTCCTAGCCGTGCCACTCTCGGAATGCACAATAAATTGCCGGTTGAACAACCTGGCGCACCTCTTCGGATCATTCACGATTACGTTGACAAAAGTGACTGAGGTCCTTTCGTCCCGTCTATCGGTGTTCGAGAGTGGCATAACAGTAGACCACAGCTTGCCTAAACCGCTACCTAAGTTTCATTGTTCCAGCCACAAATTCTGCTTATGTTCATTGACTATAGTGTTAATTTCCACATTCAGCCCCCCGTTTCTGGGGTTAGCGGGGTCCGCGCAACGAATCCCATTACGCTATTCTGCGAGTACTACTGCCTACGCCAGGAAATCGGGCCGCACTTGGAATATTCGACCGGCTGGTATAAAGCGAGCGTTAATGATGTCTCGGAATTTCCACTCGGCAACTCGCAAATTTGATGGGGTGTTGTTCTTTACTTAGCGGCGATTGGTGTACACTCTGAAGCCGATCCAATCGGCCTTCTTGATAAACGTCCTGCGCTCGGAGGTAAAGAAGTCGGGCGGTCGATTGTGAGAATTTTGGGGAGGTGGTCTGATCCTAATTCGATAGTTTCGATGTGAGTCGCTCTAGTGAATATCATTAGAGTATTTTTCACTGATTTGTTTCCATTAAAAAATTTTAATTGATGTTTTCTCTTTAGAAAAAACAAAAATTTTAGAAAACAACATATATCGAAAAATGATAAAATTTTGCCTTCAGAAAAAATGTAATTGAAGTTACGATGTCCTTGAGATTTTATCTTTAAAAAATTCTTAAAAATTCGTTTAATTTTGGAGGCTGGGCTATGTGTTGTCTATATTTCGCTCAAATTTTACCGTTAGAAAAACTTTCATTGATATTTTACCTATTGGAAAAAATGCTTTGTGTTTTTATATTAAAACAAGTAAAAGTGTGGTAAGTTCGGTCGGGACGAATCTTATATTCCCTCCACCATGGATCGCATTTGTCGTTTATCTCCTTATTACACTGCAAGACTGTTCATGACCTTACCATCCTGGATGTTATAGCGCTTATGGCAGTTCTATTGTCCATAAAACTGTTCACACTCGACGTCCTCGCGTTAGCGCCACACCACCTCCCGCATTCCGTGATCGCCCGGATCTCCACCTGTAGGACCGTATTATGGTCAGGCTGACTAAAACAGATCTCAATTCTTGGGTTCTCCATGTAGACCTCCAGGCCCATTCTGTACTCTAGCTTTGATCCATCCGTGTAACCTGATCGTCCAGATGTCAATACTATGGTTCCGTCAATCAAAAAGTGTGTCGCTGGCAGCGGTGCCTCGCACTTGACCTCAAGGTTCATCTGAAGTATCCGATCGGAAACCCCTTTCCTTCCTTCCAGGTTTCCTATCGTCGCCTCGATTATACCGCAATGGTATGAGCTGCTCCCATCCTCAATCCATTCTCCCATCGCCTTAAGTCTCATAGCCGTAGTTGCTGCCTCATACTTAATCTGTATGTCTCCAGTGCCCTAGTGGGCGTGGTCCTCATCGCTCTGCCTATGAGAAGAAACATGTTCTCTAAACCTGTTGTATGGTCCTAATGTTGCACTTTTTCTCCATAGCAGTCCACCAAACTACTGAGGCGTAAATAAGTATTGGTCTTATGACGCTCCTATTGAGCCAGTGGACTATCCTCGGATTCATGACCCATTTCGAGTCTACGGCCCGTCTACATTACGCCCAACATCTGTGAGTCTTCTCAGTACGCTCCTGAATGTGGCACTACGAATTCAGTTTCCTGTCCAAGATCACACCTAAGTATTTGATATCGTTTCGTTAAGGGAACGTGGTGCGTTACATTGGCCCAACTTCGTCTCCCTCGTGAACATGCAAATTCAGTCTTCTCTGGGTTAACATTGAGGTCAATGGGTCTAGCCCAGTCACAGCTGGTTCGGGTCCCAACCCCTAAGAAGTATTATAACATCGTCTGCGTAGCAGACGGGTTCAAATCAATCCTCAGTCAGCATCCACAATAGGTCATTAATAGTGGTCACCCATAGGAGTGACGATAATATGCGTCCCTTCAGCTTGCCTTGAGCCACTTTCTCCATTATATTTATGCCATGGGACACACAATTTATCCACATGTTGCTTAGTATATGGGTTATCCAGTCTCTAAGGCCCGGGTCCACCCGGTACTGATCTAAGGATTAGATTAGTGTGTCGGTCAGCACATTATTAAAGGCCCCCTCGATGTCAATGCATATCGCCCCCTCGATGTCAATGCATATCGCCCCTCGATGTCAATGCATATCGCATATCAATATGTACCATGGTTTTGAGTAGAAAGGACGTAAGGCTTATAGGCCTGTAGGCCTTTGGTGTTGCATAACTTGCCCTGCCGGGCTTGGTTATAAACACCACCCTTGTCCCTGCCAGACTTTCGGAGTATATGCAAGTTTAAGACACGCTGTGAAAATAGTGGCCAGATGGGACGCCAGATAGTCTACGTCCTTCTGTAGTAACGCTGGAAATATTCCATCAGGTCTTAATGGTTTGACTTAATTGGTTTGAAGGTCCTCAAACCTTCCTTGACCATAAATTCCGTTATGATAAACCTTCGATCAACCTCATTATTCCAAGTTCCGATGTCTCCGTGAGTCCTGTCGTATCCTGTGGAAAATGCGTTTTCATCAAAAGCCTCAACATGTCCTCCGTTGTCTCTGCTCTCACTCTCACGTCGGATACTAATGTTTCAATTTGGACATGGGTTTTTGAATAAAACTTTTTTATCTTGGCGGGGTCATTAACGCTACTGACCTGTACGCAGAAAAGCTTCCAATCAAGCTTCCTCAATCATTGATCCTCCATTAGATGGGCTTCTTGGGAGTAGGTGATGATCTCATCGTCTGCTCTCTGTTCTTTAGACTGCATTGACTTCCCTGTTACTGCACTGCCTGATGACATCGTATTAGGTTATTTACCTATCCTAGTCTTCCGAATCTTTATAAAATCGTTAATGGTTCCATCGTCGGGTCCCTGTTCGTTAGGCTGCATTGAGTTTCCATTCTCTGAAACACCAGGCAGTAGTGTTTCAATACTAGGATCTTTGCCTATCGTAGTCTTCCAAATCTTATGTAAATTGGCTTCTTGGGAGTAGGTGATGGTACCATCGTCGATTCCCTGTTCGTTAGGCTGCATTGAGACTCCTTTCGCTGCTCTGCTTAATGTTTCAATATTAGGATCTTTATTTATCCTAGTCTTCCGAATCTTGAGGTCGGTGATGGGTCGTCTCTGCGACCAAACCTTGGCTTTGCTTGCCCTACATGGGTTTCATCGCAAATTTACTGCTCGATCCCTTGATGAAAACCATCGGCTTTATGACCGTCGCCATCTTTCTCGAGCTTTGCGCCCTCCCTGGGAGCGTGAATACCTCTGACGAGCTGTTTGACGGTATCAATAGATTCCGCTGACACAAAACGCAGCGTAAATATGTTCCCTCTATACTCGGAGCTCATCATTTCTATGGGTGGACGCTCTACAGAGTTCCACACATGTTCGACTGCTTAGTCAGCACATCTCTGTTGTGCTTCTGTGCCACTCTGGCGTAAGAGGGCGGCTTCTTACCATTCTAAGCGATCATATCCCCCTTCTGTGATGGCGGTGGCCTTCTTTTGGAAGCCACAATAATCCATAAGGACTCAGGGGCCGTCCGCGCTTCCTTCGTTCCTGTTCCGACTTTGTATACCTCCGCAGGACACTGTCTGGAGTCTCCATTGCGGGACGGCTGGCTTAGTTTTTTACCAGAGTACTTGAAAGCGGGGAGGTCTTTTTCTTCTTCAGTGTCTTGGCAATGCTATGCTCTCCGGGAGATTTGATTCTCTTTCCAGCTTCCGTAGAAGTGGCTGGAATGTCAGTTCTATCCCCTTCTGCGCGTTCGCCTGATTGCGCTGCCAATACGCACTCCTCTGTCTTCTTCGTCATGCGCCGGATCGCTTTCTCGGTCTGCTTGTGAGCTTAGCAAAGCCAACGCTCACTTCTGCCGTCATCCAGCTGTCCTCATCTCTCGATTCGGCTGCGATGACTGTTTCATTGACACTTTCGCTGTCTGAATCCGAGTCGAAAACACCACCTTCACTTAAAGGCTGGGGACGAACTGTGCATCACTCTGGTTTATCCGTCCCTTCCTCATTAATTAGTCTGACGACTAGTTGTGCGCTTGAAGCATTACTCTCGACTACAGGTGTCAAGGCACCCACACCTATAGGAGGGAGAAATTGTAACCACCCTCGATTCCCTTGTCCAATTTGGATGAAATTTCATATATTCATAATTTAGAGCATTTATATTGACAAAGTTATTTTTATACCCTCCACCACAGGATGGGGGTATACTAATTTCGTCATTCTGTTCGCAACTCCTCAAAATATTCGTATATATACTGTATTCCCATACAGTATATATATTCTTGATCGTCATGACATTTTAAGTCGATCTAGCCATGTTCATCCGTCTGTCCGTGCGTCTGACTGTCGAAAGCGCGTTAACTTCCGAAGGAGTAAAGCTATCCGCTTGAAATTTTGCACAAGCACTTCTTATTAGTGTAGGTCGGTTGGGATTGTAAATGGCCAACACCTTTCATTTGATACCCATATTGTGCCTATCGGTCCGGTTTTGGATGGCGTTTTTGGGGTAGGGGGGAGGGAGCGCCCCCATCTGATATCTTAATCAGAATTTTGATCTGATTTTGTATGCCAGATTCTTACTCCAGAATACCTTTCATTTAAGGCCCATATTTTACTTAGACTTAAATTTTTTAATACCATATACGTATTCTATTTTCCAAAACCCTTCTTTTGATACCCATATTGTCCCGATCGGTCCACTTTTGATTTTGAGTGGAGTTTTTGGGTAACGGGGGAGGGTCCGTCCCCTTCCGAAATCAACAAATTATAAAGCCTTTTTCTCCTTCCTGACCAAATTCGCAATCTATTCCCAAATAACTTTCATTTCAGTACCATATTGTCATGATTGTCCAAAAAACCTATTTTAGGTGGTTTTGGGCATGGGACTGCTCCCAGTTACTTGGACCCAATTTTTATACCCTCCACCATAGGATGGAGGGTATACTAATTTCGTCATTCTGTTTGTAACTACTCGAAATATTCGTCTGAGACCCCATAAAGTATATATATTCTTGATCGTCGCGACATTTTATGTCGATCTAGCCATGACCGTCCGTCTGTCCGTCCGTCCGTCTGTCTGTTGAAATTTTGCACAAATACTTCTTATTAGTGTAGGTCGGTTGATATTGTAAATGGGCCATATCGGTCCATGTTTTGATATAGCTGCCATATAAACCGATCTTGGGTCTTGACTTCTTGAGCCTCTAGAGGGCGCAATTCTCATCCGATTTGACTGAAATTTTGCACATAGTGTTTTAGTATCACTTCTATCAACTGGTATAGCTGCCATATAAACCGATCTTGGGTCTTGACTTCTTGAGCCTCTAGAGAGCGCAATTCTTATCCGATTGGAATGAAATTTTGCACGACGTGTTTTGTTATGATATCCAACAACTGTGCAAAGTATGGTTCAAATCGGTTAATAACCTGATATAGCTGCCATATAAACCGATCTGGGATCTTGACTTTTTGAGCCTCTAGAGGTCGCAATTATTATCCGATTTGCCTGAAATTTTGTACGACGGATCCTCTCATGACCATCAACATACGTGTTTATTATGGTCTGAATCGGTCTATAGCCCGATACAGCTCCCATATAAATCGATCTCTCTATTTTACTTCTTGAGCCCCCAAAGGGCGCAATTCTTATTCGAATTGGCTGACATTTTGCACAGGTCTCCAACATATAATTTAATTGTGGTCTAAATCGGATCATATCTTGATATCGCTCTAATAGCAGAGCAAATCTATTCTTACATCATTTTTTGCCTAAGAAGATATGCCGGGAAAAGAACTCGACAAATGCGCTCCATGGTGGAGGGTATATAAGATTCGGCCCGGCCGAACTTAGCACGCCTATACTTGTTAATATGAAATTCGTACTCTACTCCAGAATACCTTTCATTTGAGTCCCATATTGTCCCGATCGGTCCACTTTTATTTTGGGTTGTACTTTTAGGGTAAGGGGGAGGGTCCGCCCCCTTCCGATATCAAAAAATTTTACAGTCTATGTTTCCTTCCAGACGACCCCACACAATCTGTAAAAATTTCAAGGTAATCGGTTCAGCCGTTTTTGAGTCTTTATGGAACAAAAAACAAACCGACAAACAAACACAAATTTAATTTTATATATATTGAACTAATTTTCAGAAACGCTTGATCTCGGAGATAGGTGGTGCGATTTAATTTGCTCTCTTATAGTAACCTAAAAAAATTGGTATCCAAATTTTGGATTGGGTACGTGGGGGGACGCCCCACCACCAAAACCTACAAAACATACTTATATATAGACAAATAACATATATATAGGACTCAAATGCAAGGTATTTAAGATTAGAAAACGTATCTGATATCTAATTTTCGGACCAAGTGTTTGGGGCACCACTCCAACCCCCGAAACACCCCTAAATCGGACATATTTACCCACTATGGCAATATGGGACTTAAATGAAAGGTATTTACGAGAAGAATACGAATTTGATATCCAAATGTCGCACCAAGTTTCTGGGGGCCCACCCCTTCCCCAAAACACCCCCCAAAGAGGACTTATTTACTGACCATGGCAATATGGGGATTGAATAAAAGCTATTTGAGCGTAGAACACGATTCTGATATTCAAATGTGGGACCAAGTATTTGGGAGGCCGTCCCTCCCTAAAAACATCCCCAAAGAGTTCAAATTTATGACCATATCAATCAATATGGGGATAAAATAAGAGGTATTTTAAAGTAGAACACGAATATGATATATACTTTAAAGGCCAAGTCAATAAGTGGCCGCCCTATCCCCCAACACATCCCCAAACGGGTCATGTTTGCCGACTGTGGAAATATGGGGCTTGAATGAAAGGTATTTGAGAGTAGACCACAAATGTGATATCAACATTCGTGACCAACTGTCTAGGAGACGTCCCACCACCATAACAACCCCCAAATAGGACGTATATGCTTACCAAGACAATTTGGGTCTTCAAGACAGTGGAGTTCGATATTGATAGCTTTTTGGGGCCCATACATATATATATGCAGACTTTGCAATAAGGGGTTTAAATGAAAGGTATTTGAGATTAGAAAACGAATTTTACATCTAATTTCGAGGCCAACGGCAATATGGGATTCAAATAAATGATATATAGATACATGAGAATAGAGCACGATGCTGATATATTTTCAGGACTTAATGTTTGGGGGCCCATCCCACTCCCCAAAACACCCCTAAATCGGGCATAGTTACCGACCATGTCAATATGGAGCTTAAATGAAAGGTATTGGGGGGTAGAGCAAGAATTGATACCCACTTTCGGGACAAATTTTCTGGGTGTCTACCCCTATCCCAAAATACCACACAAACAGCAATTTTTAAGTGACCATCGCAATATGGGGCTCAAATAAAGGTATTTGGGAGTAAAATACGAATTTGATATCCAAATGTAGGACCATGTATTTAGGGCATCACCCCTTTCCCAAAACACCCCAAAGGGAAAAAATTTTTCGACCATATTTGAGATAAGAAAACGAATTTGATAACCTATTTTGGGGCCATGTGTTTGGGGGATGCCTCTTCCTGTAAACTCCTCTTAAGCCAATGGCAATATGGGGTTTAAATAAATAAACCCCCATAAAAAAATACATAATGTGATGGGGCCAACAATTGAGACGTTTGCTAAATAATAATAAAAAATTGTCAATTTTAGGCGTTAATTTTTAGTTTAAGAGTATAAATATTATAGTAGTATATATTTTGTTAAATTCGTTCAAAAATAAGCAAATTGTAGAAAATTGGAAACAAGTTTACATATATGAGATGGAATTTAGCATTGACATTTTTGAGATTTTTCAACTTGTTCACATTTGAAAGCAGCAGAAAATATTTACTGTTTCAGCAAAAAATGACTGCTGTCCCATTTTCAGCACACTTTCTGCTGTTACAAGAACAAATTTTGCTAACAAATTTCCCTGAGTGTACAGATTCTACCAGTAAAAGAAAATCAAGAAGTTTTCCCTGTGTATCGAATGTGTGCGATTTTCGGGCTAGATGCCGGCAGAGTTATAACAGTTTCAGCCTTAGGGTGGTAGTTTCTTATATCGTTCAATGGACAAAAATTTGTGGAGTCGAAAATTCTTACTGTGCGACAAAATTGAAATACAAACCTCTGAATTAACATCCCCATGAACTATACAAACTAGTTCAACATCGTAGCCTTCCGCTGCATGAACCCAAGATTTCTCTACAGTTATCTCTGGAGGTGCTGTAAATAAATAAATCGATATACATATATTGAACAGTAAAAGCTACGCAGAAATTTGTATGTAATCATGACTTACACAAAATGGTTAATTGAATATCCATGGACACTCTTTCCTTTACTCCATTATCCGCCGAACATTGATATATTCCTGCATGATGCCTATCAACATTTTCCAAAATTAATGTTGAGCTATCTGATAAATGCGTTGGGCCAGAAAACATGTCTTTCTTAAACCAATAAATAGTTGGCACTGGATTTCCGGATGCCTTGCATTCTAATGTGACTGTACTTCCTTTCCTTGCCGTTACTTGGCCATTATGCGGAAGGGCTCGAAGGGTAGGTGGCACTAAAATTGCATTAAGGAATGGATCAAATTAATTCAAAATAATGATTCTTTAATTCATAAATTTCGATAACAGTGAATTTAGCTGCTTTAACAATAGAATTGGGCAACAACACTTCATCAAATCTGTTTTTTGATCTGAGCATTTCGCACAAAGTAGAGTGGATTCGATGTGTTTTAATTTCGCTCCCCTAGGATATCCATTCATCTCGTAAAAGGAACATCTCTTCGTGACGAAACTTTCGACAAGTATACTTATTTTGAAACAAACTTCTACGATAAATTTGCAAGAAACTCAAACCGTTACTTGCAACCTTTAGTCTGTCAGCATGTTTTCCGACCAGATATTGTGCTGTCATGATGGACACAATGACTGCAACGTCTGATTAAGCTAGCGACAGCAAAGCGGTAGACCTCTTCTAGTTCCTAGTATCGCAATATTGTCTGCTCTACAATTCCCTGGGATATCTCTGTGTGCCGGCACCTAGAACAGGTGAGTTTTCAACTGTTCCGCCATCTCGTTGAGAGATCTGCGACAGTCTACGGCGGTTTGAAAACCGTTCTGCGTACATTTCGTACGCATATAGAGTACCTAAACAAAGCAACTATACAATATGAAACATACTGAAGCATAGTTTATTTTTATTAGATACTAACTGAACGGGGCCCGCTCCGCTGCGCCTCCTTTTACTTAATGTGGACCAAATTATATTTTGAATATTTATTTTCGACAACTAACAACTAAAGAGCTTTTAGTGAAATACCATGTTACGAAGATAGTATATGCATATCGCTTGACTAATAGTATAACAATATAAGTGCCTTTATCCGAATTTCATATGATCTTTTTTGGACCACGAAATCGCTCGGAGGGTTTTAATGCCATTAATCGGACATATTCTCATGATACTCGATTTAGGAGTGTTTTCGGGGATGAGGTGGTCCCTAGACACTTAGCCCTGAAAAAAATATCAGCATCGTGCTTTTGTCTCAAATACCATTTAATTAACCCCATATTGCCATTGGATTAAGTAGAGTTTATAGGATGAGGCGTCCCCCAAACACTTGGCTCAAATACCTTTCATATTGGCATGCTCGGCAAATTTTTACCATTGGGGGGTTTTTGAAGAAAGAGCGGTGCCCCAAATATATGGTCCCACATTTGGAAATTCGTATTCTACTCCCAAATACCTTTATTTGAGCCCCATATTGCCATGGTCAGTAAATAATTGCTGTTAGTAGTCCATTTTTTGAAAGCGGTAGACACGAAAGTGGATATCAATCTCGTGCTCTACCCTGCAATACCTTTCATTTGGGCCCCTCATTGACATGGTCGTTAAATATGCCCGATTTAGAGGTGTTTTGGGCCACTAAGCCCTGAAAATATATCAGCATCGTGATCTACTCTCATGTATCTATTGGGTTGACAAATTTTTTCACAGCTTGTGACTCTGTAATTGCATTCTTTCTTCTTTCAGTTATCAGCTGTTACTTTTAGCTTGCCTTAGAAAAAAAGTGTAAAAAAAGTATATTAGATTAAAGTTCATTCTAAGTTTTATTAAAAATGGATTTACTTTCTTTTAAAAAATCCGCAATTACTTTTTGGGCAGCCCAATATATCATTTATTTGAATCCCATATTAGCGTTGGCCTCGAAATTAGGTATAAAATTCATTTAAACCCCTTATTGCAAAGTCGGCATATATGTATGTATGGACCCCAAAAAGCTATCAATATCGAGCTCTACTGTCTTGAAGACCCAAATTGTCTTGCTAAGTATTGTAAATACGTCCTTTTTGGTGGTTGTTATGGTGGTGGGACGTCCTCCTAAACAGTTGGTCCTGAATGTTGATATCAGATTCGTGGTCTACTCTAAAATAACTTCCATTTGAGACACATCTTTCCATAGTCGGCAAACATGACCGGTTTGGGGGTGTTTTGGTGATGGGGCGGCCACTCATTTACTTGCACTTGAAACTATATATCATATTCGTGTTCTACATTAAAATACCTGTTATTGTTGGGTCAGCAAATACTAACTATATTGGCGGTGTTATGGGGGCGGGGTGGCGCCACAGACACTTTCCCGAATATTGATATCAAATTCGAGCTATACTCCCTCTCATTTGAGTCCCATACTGCTATGTTCGTAAATAAGTCCTGTTTGGGGGTGTTTTGGGGAAGGGGTGGGCCCCCAGATACTTGGCCCCACATTTGGATATCAAATTTATATTCTACTCGTAAACACCAGATTTTGGAGATGGGTGGTACCCTAAAAATAAAAATTTGTTATCCAAATTACGGATGGGGTACCTAGGGGACTGCCCCACCCAAAAACCCACCAAACATATATTTAGAACAATCACGACAATATGGGACTCAAATGAAAGGCATTTAGGACACGAAAACGTATCTGATATCCAATTGTCGGACCAAGTGCTAGGGGGACCACCCCAAGCCCCAAAACACCCCTAAATCGGACATATTTACCGACCATGGCAATATGGGACTCAAATGAAAGGTATTTTCGAGTAGAATACGAATCTGATATTCATATGTGGGACCACGTTCCTGGGGGTCCACCCCTTTCCCAAAACACCTCCAAACTGGACTTATTTACTGACCATGGGAATATGGGGCTTAAATAAAAGGTATTTGAATGTAGAATACGAATCTGATATCAAAATATGGGACCAAGTGTTTGGGGGCTGCCTCTCACCAAAAACATCCCCCAAAGGTGACAAATTTACGACCATAGCAATATGGGGCTCAAATAAAGGTCTTTGGGAGTAAAGCACGAATTTGACATCAATACTCGGGAAAAGTGTCTACGGGGCCACGCCACTACCACTGGACGTCCCACCACAATAACAAACCCCCATTGGACGTATTTGCACACCAAGACAATTTGGGTCTTAAAGAGAGTGGAACTAAATATTTATAGTTTTTAGGGTCAAATAAGGAGTTTAAATAAGATTAGAAAACGAATTTGATATTCAATTTTGAGGCCAATGTCAATATGGGGTTCAAATAAATGATATATAGATATATGAGAATAGAGCACGTTGCTGATATATTTCCGGGCTTAGTGTTTGGGGGACCACCCCAATCCCTAAATCGGGCATAATTACCGACCATGTCAATATGGAGCTTAAATGAAAGGTATTGGGGGGTAGAGCAAGAATTGATACCCACTTTCGGGACAAATTTTCTGGAGGTCTACCCCTTTCCCAAAATACCCCACAAACAGCAATTTGTTACTGACCATCGCAATATGGGGCTCAAATAAACGAGTAGAATACAAATTTGATATCCAAATGTAGGACCATGTATCTAAGGCATCACCCCATCCCCAAAACACCCCCCAAAGGGTAAACATTTTTTGACCATGCCCATATGTGGCTCAAATGAAAGGCATTTGAGATTAGAAAACAAATTTGATAACCTATTTTGGGGCCATGTGTTTGGGGGACGCCTCATGCTGTTAACTCCCCAAAACCAATGATAATATGGGGTTTAAATAAATGATATTTGAGAGAAGAGCACGATGCTGATATTTTTTCAGGGTGTCAAGGGTTTTCAAGTGTCTCACCTACGAAAACACCCCTACAGCAGACATCATGAGAATATCGGGCTGAAATAAAGTATTTTAAGAATGGAGTACACCATACATCCAAACTTAAATTTGTAGACCAATAAAGATCATATGGGACTCAGATAAAGGCACTAATATTGTTAAACTGTTTGTCGAGCGATATACTATTTTCGTGGCATGTTAATTCATTCTTTAATTGTCGACAATAAATATGCCAAGGAAACTTCTGATCCATATAAATTAAAAGAAGGCACAGCGGAGCGGGCCCGGGTCAGCTAGTATATATATGTATATACATATATATATATATATACATATATATTGTAGGTTTTGGTGATGGGGCGTCCCCCCAGTTCCTATAAGAGAGCACACAAAATTTCGCTTAAACGGCAGCACCCATCTCCGAGATCTGGCGTTTCTGAGAATTAGGGTAAGGGGGAGGGTCTTCATGAGCCTCTAGAGCGCGCAATTCTTATCCGATTGGAATGAAATTTTGCACAACGTGTTCTGTTATCATATCCAACAACTGTGCCAAGTATGTTTCAAATCGGTCCGTAACCTGATATAGCTGCCATATAAACCGATCTTAGGTCTTGATTTCTTGAGCCTCTAGAGTGCGCAATTCTTATCCGATTTGAATGAAATTTTTCACGTAGTATTTTGTTATGATATCCAACAACTGTGTTAAGTATGGTTCATAACCGGATATTTTGGGTTGCCCAAAAAGTAATTGCGGATTTTTTAAAAGAAAGTAAATGCATTTTTAATAAAGCTTAGAATGAACTTGGGCAACCCAATAGCTCTCATATAAACAGATCTGAGGACTTGACTTCTTGAGCTTCTAGAGGGCGCAATTCCTATCCGATTTGGCTGAAATTTTGCAAGACGTATTTTATTCTTACTTTCAACAACTGTGTCAAATAAGGTTTAAATCGGTTCATAAACTGATATAGCTGCCACATAAACCGATCTGGGATCTTGACTACTTGCGCCTCTAGAGGTCGCAATTATTATCCAATTTGCCTGAAATTTTGTACGACGGATTCTCTCATAACCATCAACATACGGGTTTATGGTCCGAATTGGTCTATAGCCCTATACAGCTCCCATAAAAATCGATCTCTCTATTTTACTTCTTGAGCCCCCAAAGGGCGCAATTCTTATTCGATTTGGCTGACATTTAACACTGGTCTCCAACATATAATTTAATTGTGGTCCAAACCGGACTATATCTTGATATCGCTCTAATAGCAGAGAAAATCTTTTCTTATACCCTTTTTTTGCCTAAGAAGAGATGCCGGGAAAAGAACTCGACAAATGCGATCCATGGTGGAGGCTATTTAAGATTCGGCCCGGCCAAACTTAGCACGCTTTTACTTGTTATAAATAAGAAGATATTAAAAATATCAAATACGTGTCTAAATTTGTTACCCGGTCATGTTTCTTCGTCGTTTGTTATCCATAGTATGCGCAAAAACTAAAATAATTGAAAGCATCAACTATAAAACTAATGCTTGGCTGCTTTTTTGTTGCGTTAAAAAAAATTCTTTACCGATACATATTGAAATAGTATACAATGCTAAAATTTAGTACCGCGGCATTTTGAAACATGATGCATTGTTCGAATACTAAGCAACTAATATTTTGAAAGTCAGCCTATATCTTAGACATTCCTCCACTTCTTTAATAATAAGGATCTCCTCTCCGCTTGTTACACACTACAGTGGTCGGGTAACCATTTCGATATGACCATTCCTAGCTCTTCAGAGTACATCCCAAAGCCCACCTGGCCGTCTAGTTCGGAACCATCCGTATGGAAGTATAAATAACTTCTACTAACAGGGATACTGTAGGTCCAATCGGTCCTTTAATGAATGATGGTACAGTACTATCATATCAAAAAGCGTCTCAGGGTATGGGTAGTCCATACTGCCAGGAACATCGGGCATTGTAGCAAGGACTTAAACTCTAAAGTTTTACAGGACATGGGCTTGACGTTTGAAATGTTTTCCTTGGGGCTTTTGCCTGTCAATTCATCATTTCCCACGCATTTTTCCGCATCCTCCAGCACGCTTCTCGATCTGTACTTTTTTAGTGACACTTCTAAAGTCCTCCTATACGACCAACTGTCAGCCTCATGTTTTTCGAACCATGACTTGATATTTTTATGTTATGAATTTGAGCTCACCAGGACTAGGGAAACTTATTCATATAGAGATATTGCCAGTCTCGACCATGATTTTTTGCTTTCGAGTGCTGTGCTCATCGACTGGGATCTGATATTTCGTATGGAAACTATCAACGAACAAACTGACTTTCTACAGAGGAATATCCGTATACTACAGGAACTTACGGTTCCACTCAAGACTAGAGAAGTGTCCTCCAGATCGAAACCGTGGTTCTCCCGGGATATTCGTTCGGCTATTCACGAGGGGAATATTTCGCATCGCAGGTGGAGACGTTTCAAAACGCCTAAATTATATGATGCCTTTCGCTCAGCAAGAGCCCACGTCAATAAGTTGATTAAGACAGCGAAGAAAGACTACTATTACAGGCGCTTTACTTCTGCAATAGGCTCCAAGAAAACGTGGACGGTTATTCGAGACATAGGAATTGGGAAAGATACTAATAGATGTTCAACAAACTTGGGCATCAATGGGCTTAATGATGCCTTTGTTAATGTCCCACAGATCCCATTTGATCCCAATTTCTATAGCTTCAATATCTCCCCTCTCTCGATGACGACTCTGGTTTTGGTTTCAGCTGTATTGGTCCTGCCGATGTCCTTAAGTGTGTCGCGACTGTAAAGTCTAACGCTGTCGGATCTGATGGCATTGATCCTAGATTTATAAGACTTTTGCTCCCACTTATTATTCCTTATGTAACCTTTGTTTTCAATAGGATTTTGATCACGAGTTATTTTCCATTAGCGTGGAAGCATGACAAGGTCATCCCACTGCCTAATAATTCCAAGGAATATAGACCATTGTACAGTAACGACTTGGCGAGTCAATTGTCTTATTGTGAGGTACATATTTACACTGACGATGTACAAATATATATCAGCAGTCCGAGGGATGAGATTGTTGAAAACATACATCTGCTTAATAATGATCTGTCAAGAGTCAGCACGTTGGCGAAACCCAATGGCCTGTGTCTCAACCCTGTAAAGTCCAAGTGTGTTGTTATCAGAAACAGGCTGTCTCGTTTTTCATGTGATGTCGTATATTCATTAACGACTCTAGAAATCGTTCCTCATGCAAAGAACTTGGGCGTGGTTATTAACAGCACTCTGACTTGGAGTAATAATATCGACTCTGTCGTTGGTCATGGATATTTAAAATTGCGTGCTCTCTGGGCCACTCAGTCGGTTACTCCGCTGCGGGTTAGGTCTCTCTTGGCAAAGACTTATCTTGTTCCTGGCATTCTCTACGGATGTGAGTTGTTTGGATATGGATTTATTGATTTCGCCAGATCAATTAGAGGTAAAATAATCATTCCCAAAATTTATCGGAGGCTTGTTTCTGAATGGCATATGTTCATATTCGCTGTACGTCTCTGGAACTCACTCCCGAACTGCAATTACTCAGTAACTCGGCAACATTTAAAACCAGCCTTTGGAAACATTTCACTGCATTAAGTTGATGAATGTTAAGACTCATTTATTTATTTTTATTCTTACATCTTAACTCAATTTCTTTTTTTCGGATCAACTAAGTCTATTAACTCCTTTTTAATTGATAAATTCATTTTTTGTTTTTTTCTTTTAAATTCAAATCTACAAAGCCACAAAAGTTAGTTTTTTTCCGTTAGTAAGTTATTCATTCAAAATCTGTGATGTATTGCATATCTATAGATTCTTAGTTTTAAGTGTTTACTATGCACAATTGGTGGAGATATTACCCGCACTTTAATTATAAGAATTTTATATTCTTGTTGTGCGGGTGTAAATAAATAAATTACAAATAACACAGTGTCCGTAGCTGCCACATGACCAAAGAGAAGGCTCCCTTAACCTCACGGCAGTGGTCGCTGCAATTTGTCTAGCCACAGTGTCCAGAGACATAAGATGTAGCATTAAATTCAATGCATCAGATGGTGTCGGCTTCAGTTGCACAAACAACAACTGCATTATATACTCAGTGCATGATACGCGGCTTAAACCCCCAATTTTGGCCAAAATCTCCCTTGCATGTGTATAGGGCAAGATTTGCCTTTCTTGTCCTTTCCAAAATGTTCGATTTGAACTTTAATTTTCTATCCAGCAAAACGCTCATTTATTTCACTAAATAAGACATTCTCTCCTCCGAAGAAAACAGGTGCCACTGCAGGTAACTTGTATCTTCCGCTGAAAAGAACTACGTCTGTCTTACACTGATGTACACCTAGACCACTTTCGGCAGTCCACTTGGCTGTGGTACGTAGAGCATCCTGAAGTATGTCTCTAAGAGTGATGGCAAACTTACTCCTAAATGCAATTTCCACGATATCAGCATACGTGACCACTTTTACACTCTTTTCTTCCAGATACTTTCCAAAGTAGAGGAGACAGCACACCTCCTTGCTGCTGACCGATCTTTTAGATCCACCGATCCCAAGCCATCTGTAAAGCATCATTTAGTAAGTAAGTTACTAATAAACTTTCTGACGGTAGTGTGGATACCTAGAAACTCCAACTCCCTTATGATTGACGTCGGTTTTGCATTGTTGAAAGCACATTAAATGTCAATAAATGCTATTGTATGCATTGTATGTTCCTTGACAGCGAGAGATCCCTCTATGTAGTCGACTAGGACGGCTACCGACTATGTCATTTAAGGCCCTTACTATGTACATGCTGTGTGGTAAGGTTTACTTGCTTTTGAAATGAAAATGGCCCTTGTGTCCCTCCACCCAACAGGTTTCTATGTCAATTGGTCGGACCCTAGCGGGCGTGGTCCTCATTCCAAGACAACATATTCTATGAACCTGCTGCATGAGCCTTACGTTGCACTTTTTCTCCATAGCAGTCCACCAATCTACAGAGGCATAAATAAGTTTTGGTCTATTCACACTCCAGTAAAAACAGTAGACTATTCTCGGATTCGAGCCCCATTTTGAGCACCCGTCTGCATAGTTCCCAACATCTGTAAGCCTTCTTAGTACGCTCCTGAATATGAATACTTGATCTTGTCAGATATCAAAATCGTTCAATTGAGGAAACGTAGTGCGTCAAATTGGCCCACCTTCGTCTTCGTGAACATTCAGATTTCAGTCTTCTCTGGATTAACATTGAGATCCCTGGGTCTAGCCCAGTCGTTTGCCACCTGCAAGACCCTTTCGGCCCTTCTGCATAGCTGGTTCGGACCCTTACCCCAAAGAAATATTATAACATAGCAGACGAGTTCAAATCCCTCCTCAGTCAGCATCCATAATAGGTCATTAATGGTGGTCAGCCATAGGAGTGGCGATAAAATGCCCCCCTTTGGTGTGCCATGTGCCACTTTCTCCCTTATATTTATGTCATGGAACCCACAATTTATCCACCTGTACCTTAGCATATGGTTTATCCAGACCCTACAGACCCGGTTCAAACGGTACTGGTCTACGCCAAGGTGTATGTTTTGGGTATAAACACCACCCTTGCCTGCTACCAGGCTTTCGGAGTTTATGCAAGTTCTAGGAACGCTGTGATTATATTGGCCAGATGGGGCGCCAGATAGTTCTTTAGTTCCTTTTGTAGTATCGCCGGATTCCATCAGGCCCGCCTGACTTCAATTGTTTGACGCTCCTCAAGACTTCCATCACCATAAATTCCGCTATGATAAGCCTTCGATCAACCACATTATTCCGAAATTCCGGTGTCTCCTTGAGTCCTGTGCTGCGGAAAATGCATTTTCATCAAAAACTTCAACAAGTCCTCGGTTGTCTCTGCACAAATTCCAATGTCGTCTTCTAACGTTTTAGTCTGAACATGGGTTTTTGAGTAAAACTTTTTCATCTTGGTGGCGTCATTAACGCTTTCGACCTTTTAGCAGAAAAGCTTCCATGAGGCACATTTTGCCTCTCTCGTAGTCTTATTGTACTCCTTGAGCCATGTGTAGTACACATACCAATAAACGTACTCTTTTTTAACGACGTGCTCTGTTGTAAAGTCTACATACCTATTTCCCAATGTTGCAATCTCCCCGGTCATACCGGATTTTTCTTGGACTGATTTCCTTTCCATTGTCGTCAATATCTTCTATGCTTGGCCAAGTCTTCTTCTGATTAGCATTCCGAATTTTGTCCAGTTGGTTTTCAATTTATTGCGGAAGGTCATCAGATTCGGCCCTGGCCGTGCTATTCTAAACCTAATGTGGGGATGGTCGGAGATGGAGTGCTCCTTGGAGACCCTCCAATTCTGAACCTTTTCGATCAGATTTTCCGCATATATTGTCGCATCTAAAACCTCCTCTTTAATCCCCTATTAACAATGGCAACGGTGTTACCAATATTTAGTGTTATTAGGTCCTTAGTATTCAAGAATTCTGCCAGGGAATGAGTCATTTTATTAATGTTGGTGCTACCTCGCGAAATGTGGTGAGAGTTCGCATCACACCCCTATTAGTATCTCATTCCCTGTTTGTTTTGCTTTCCTCACCAGTCGTTGCAGCTTCGACGCGTGGCGGTGCCGGAGAGTCGAAAGGCAGATAAAGTGATGCCAGGTATGCTCTACCGTCTCCCTGTATCATCATTGTTGCATCCGACTTAAAGATATGTAATTTAAATTTTTATGACAAATAACGTAGGTCCTCGGCCGAGTACCAGTGTAAGCATTGAATAATTGGTAGTTGATATGGTTCAGTTCAGAAACTTTGTTCCGGGTCGTCCATGGCTCCTAAATTAAGGCAATATGAATCTTGCCCTTGTTGAATTTCTCCATCAGAGCGTGTGTAGCTGTCTCGCTCAGGTGGAGGTTTATCTGGATGACCTAAATCATTAGTCCTCCACTAAATGGGCATCTTGGGAGTGGATGGTGTTTTCATCGTCTGCTCCCTGTTCTTAAGACAGCATTGAGTTTCCCGTCACTGCGCTGCCTGATGTTTTAATATTACGATCTTCGCCTATGCAAGTCTTCCCAATCTTAAGAAACGTTGGTAATGGTTCTATTGTCGGGTTCCTGTTCGTTAGGTTGTATTGAGTCTACAGTCCCTGCACTGCCTGATGTTCCAATATTATAATCTTTGCCTATACTTGTCATCCCAATCGTGAGTAAATGGGTTTCTTGGGAGTAAATGATGGTATCATTGTCAGCTCCCTGTTCGTTAGGTTGCATTGAGTTTTCTATCACTGCACTGCCTGATGTTTCAATATAACGATCTTTATCTGTGGCTGTTTTGAATCACTCGTCTCTGCATTGTCTGATGTTTTAGTATTAGGATCTTTGCTTATCCTAGTCTTCGCAATATTGAGAGAGTCGGTTATTGTCTCGTCGTCGACATCTTTTCATTATTCGTTATTGGTTCTTATGCCACTGCACTGCCTGATGGTGGCTCAGTATGGCAATAATTACCTATCCTAGTCTTCCTAGGCTTGGCCCGTAGTACGCCATGCCATCAGTCTTAGCCAAACTTGTCACGGACACTTGATCAATGCCCATCGCAAAGAGAATTCCTTCCTCCTTCTCCTTCCTGTGGAATACTTCCCATTTCTCCACGGCCAAATCTTAGTTTTGCTTGTTTAAGACTTCCATCATACGTTCCGTCGCGATTTCGCCGCCCTCGCCCTTGATGAAGACCGTCGCCTTTGTGATCTGTGGGATGTCCATCTTTCTCACAAGGTCGAGCTTTGCGCCCCAGCGAGAGTTGGAGACTTCCACTAAATCAATACATTCTGCTGACGCAAAGTCCAGCGTTGAGATGTCCCCTCTATACACGTAGCTCATAATTCGTATGGGTGGACTCCCTTCAGTGTTCAAACATGTTTGAAAACCCGTTTGTTTACTAGATGTTCCACTTGAGACCGATGAACTGGTGGAATCCTACTGGATGCACTGCCGATATAGATGACTGCATAAGTCATCTCAACTCTGTTGTTCTTCCTTGCCACTCTGGCGTAAGAGACGACCATATTCTCCTTCCGTGATGGCTGTTCAAACATGTTTGAAAACCCGTTTGTGTTAGATGTTAAACTTGGGACCGATGAACTGGTGGAATCCTACTGGATGCATTGCCGATATGGATGACTGCATAAGTCATCTCATCTCTGTTGTTCTTCCTTGCCACTCTGGCGTAAGAGGCGACCATATTCTCCTTCCGTGATGGCTGTGGCAGCCTTTTGGCAGTCACTGTCCTCCATGAAGACTTAGGGGCCGTGCGCGCTTATTTCGTTCCTGTTCCGACGCTGATAGCGTGTGGGTGAGAGGCTGGGTGACCTAAGAGGGTTGTATAATTAAAATGTGTCCGCCATTCTCCATTTGGATGCTCCGAAGAGTTCGGAAACTCCAAGTTTTTTTCAACAATTTTACCTTTTAGTTTCAATTCTCGTTAGTTCATATTTTACGTGTGAGTAGTAGCTGTTATGAAATTATTAAACCCGTAATGAACACATAATTCTTTAGCCATTATTTTCCAAATTTAGTTCGTTTAACTAGTGTTGAGGTGCACCATTTTTTGCGTGTACACTCGACGTCCTCGGGGTAACACAATACAACCTCACACATTCATTGATCGCCCAAACCTCTACTTGCAGAACCGTTTTATGAGCAGATAGTCGGTATCAGATCGCAGTCCCCGGATTGCAATGTTGACCCTCGGTCCCACTCTGTCTTCTTGCTTTGTCCCATCCATGAATAAGTGTACTATGAATATGCAGATGGCAATTCCAAAGTTCCATCAATCTATCATCTGAGGCGTAAGTGAGCATTGGTCTAATAATTCTGCTGTAGAGCCATTGAACTATTCTCAGGAGTGTGTCTCCATTTCGATCCTACGACCCATCAAAAGAGTGACCAACATTTGTGACCCTTCTCGGTACGTTGCCGACTAAGGCTTAAGTCGTTTCCTGTTCATAAGCACTCATAAGTATTTTACCTTGACAGATATCGAAATCGTTCTCTTAAGGAAACGTAATGCGTCAAATTGGCCCACTTTCCCTTTCCTCGTGAACATGCTTTCAGTCTTCTCTTTCCCAGTCGTATGCCATCTCAAAGACTTTTTCGTCGTTGCTGCATAGCTGATTCGGACCCTTACCGTTTAGAAGTATTATAATATCATCTGCTTTGCAGACGGATTAATATCCCTCCTCAGTCAGGGAGGTCAATGAACGGAATTTGTGGCTGGAACACTTGGAGCAATGTAACGTAGGTACCGGTTTAGGCAAGCTGTGGTCTACCGTTAAGACACTCTCGAACCCTGGAAAAGCGGATGATAGGACCTGGCGACGTTACAGTAACTGGCCTGAAGAGATGCACCAGGTTGTTCGACCGTCAATTTATTGAGCATCCCGAGAGTGACAAAGCAAGGAGAAGAGCCATACGTCATATACCTGGCCACGGCTTGGAGGCTATCATAACTTACCGTGGACGAAGTTACGAATGTCATCCGTGGAGCCAAATCATCCACAGCGTTGTGCCCCGGTGGAAGCTCCACACTATACCTACGAACGGTATAGAGATCGTATCATATGCGGACGGTTGTACGATCATGGCATCAGGCCCATTGGTGACATCTGTGATAGGTTAAGCGTCTACCTCAACGAAATTGCCTCTTATTTCACAGCAAGAGATCTGAAGATATCTACCACCAAATCTTCAGCAGCATAGTTCACTACATACACTCATGAGGTGGGTAGGGAGCTGAATTTTGACCACATACAAAGCAATTGACCGGTCGGTGGTAAGTTATGCAGCAGTCGCAGGACACTGGCTGGAGTCTCCATTGCGGGGAAGCGGGGAACTCTTTTTCTTCTTCAGCGTCAAAGCAGTGTTGTGCTCTTCGGGAGATCTGATTATTTCCAGCTTCCGTTGAAGTGCCTGGAATGTCGGATGCCGAATTACCGCATACGTGATTGAGTACGCTTTTGTATCGAAAATTTTCTAGTATTTACCGATTAGTTTTGCAAATCAGAGTTGATTTGAACATATGTTTGTGGCAAAACAAAGCAACACAAACACTCAAATGACAACATCTACCCAGCTTCTGTACAAAGTGTGTATTTATTTCAGTTTTTGAAAACAAACCTGAATTTATAAATAAAAAAACAAACATCTAATTCTGAAGCGGACAATAACTTTCTGCTAATAGAAATAATGATGATACAAGTGATCCAATGTCATTCCGATTAATGCGTACATAAATAATCTAAATAAACACATTTATATTATTAATATAATAAAGTGGAAACACTCAAACGCCCACATTCTTGTTTGTTTTGTGTTTTATATTTTTTTATTAATTCAAAACACAATAATGTAAAGAAATCTTCTTTATATAGGTTGTTTGTAGGTTTGTTTGTATGTTCCTTATAGACTCAGAAACGGCTGAACCGATTTTCTTGAAATGTTCACAGATGCTGCATAATAATCCCGTGGTGAAAATAGGGTAGTACATTTTTTGATATCTGTAGGGTGGGCAGACCCTCCCCCTTACCCTAATTTTCAGAAACGCCAGATCTCGGAGATGGATGGTGCGATTTAAGCGAAATTTTGTGTGCTCTCATATAGTACCCTACAAATAAAAATGTGGTATCCAAATTAGGTACCCACCTAGGGGGGCTGTCCCACCCTAAAACCTACCAAACATATATTTAGACCAATCACGACAATATGGGACTCAAATGAAAGGTATTTAGGATAAGAAAACGTATCTGATATCCAATTGTCGGCCCAATTGCTAGGGGGACCACCCCGATTCCCAAAACACCCCTAAATCGGGCATATTTACCGACCATGTCAATGTGGAGCTTAAATGAAAGGTATTGGAGGATAGAGCAAGAATTGATACCCATTTTCGGGACAAATTTTCTAGGGGTCTATCCCTTTTCCAAAATACCCCACAAACGCAATTTTTAAGTGACCATCGCAATATGGGGCTCAAATAAAGGTATTTGGGAGCAGAATACGAATTTGATATCCAAATGTAGGACCATGTATTTAGGGCATCACCCCTTTCCCAAAACACCCCCAAAGGGAAAAAAATTTCGACCATGCCAATATGTAGCTCAAATGAAAGGTGTTTAAGATTAGAAGACGAATTTGATAACCTATTTTGGGGCCATGTGTTTGGGGGACGTCTCATCCTGTAAACTCCCCTCAAAACCAATGGCAATATGGGGTTTAAATAAATGGTATTTGAGAGGAGAGCACGATGCTGATATTTTTTCAGGGCCAAGTATCTGGGGAATACACCTCTCCATAATGAGAATATCGGGCTGAAATTAAGTATTTTAAGAATGGGTACACCTTACATCCAAACTTAAATTCGTAGACCAATAAAGATCATATGGGATTCAGATAAAGGTACTTATATTGTTAAATTGTTAGTCAAGTTAGCATTGTATTTCACTAAAAGATCTTTAATTGTCGAAAATAAATACTCCAAGCAAACTTTTGTTCCATATAAAGTAAAAGAAGGCGCTGTGGAGCGGGCCCGGGTCAGCTAGTAAACCTATATTTTTGAACACATCCACGTTTGCTCGATATGAACACATTTTCCCTTAACTTTTGTTCTGAGTAGTTAAAGAAACCAATTGCAAGCAGCTCGAATGTGATCTGGCGGTATATTGGCCCATTCCTGTACAATGAATTTCTTCAGCGCATCCATACGGGCGTAATTTTTATTCCCACCACAATAGGATGAGAGTAACCTAATCTAGTCATTACGTTTGTAACACCTCGAAGTATTCGTCTAAGACCCCATAAAGTAAATATATTCTTGATCGTTTTAACGTTTTAAGTCGATTTAGCCATGTCCGCCTGTCTGTCGACATCACGATAGCGGTCGAACGCGCAAAACTAGCCGCTTGAAATTTTGCACTGATACTTCTTATTGATGTTGATCGTTGGGGATTGCAAATGGGCTATATCGGTTCAGGTTTAAAGCTGGTACTACGGTCTTTTATGTGGAAAAATTTTCGAAAATCGTTCTTTCTGTGGTTTGACAAGGTTACCATATTTGAGTTTTTTTGGGTTTCTTTGACCAAAATGTTGCTATTTATATAAAAAAATTAATATGGCAACAAACAATTTATCAGCTGCTTACGTGCATGTGTACACACAAATTAGAGTGTTTGGGTCGTACTGAAATTCATGTATGTTGTTGTATTTTACAACCAAAACCCACCCCTTCGTAACTAATAAATAATGAAACACAAAACAAGTTAAAATGAGACAAATTCAGCATTTATTTGTACAAATAATTAGATTTTGTAGTATTTTCATTGTTATAAGTTATATAAGCGCAACTTTCCAAAAGCCTTTGTCAGCATCGTCCACTTTTATCGAAATATTGTTGTTGTAATTGCAGACCAAAAGCACAACACATTCTTTCAAAAACCTTTTTATTTCGTACAGATTGCTTGAGTTGCTGGTTGTGAAAGATGTGTTAATTTTTCTTTCGAGTATATTTATTTATATTTAAAAAATACTCTCTTATTTATGCATCCACAAACACTTTACTTTTTTTCCACCCAGAGTAAAAACATGTGAGCAACATCACTAACATTAACCAACACTCAGTTACAATTAGAAGTTTGGCAATCGCGTGAGAAAATGACTTGTTGCACAGCGGCTGTAGTTGTGCTCTCAATGGGCGTCCCGAAAAGTAAATTTTCCCTAGATGAAAAAACAAGTTATGATGAAACGAACACATTTCCGCAAATTTTTCTCCTTTTTTTATATAGAGTTTCAACGCGAAAACCGAATATAGTACTAGCCTTTTGATATTAAGGTACTAAAACGTACATTAAGGTACTAAATGCACCATAATTTACGAATTGAGCTCAAAATCCCAAAATTGCGATGCAGTTACATCACGGCAATATGTATTGAGCGACTAGACGATACCGGCAGTAATTATCGGGCAACCAGAATATTTTTTTGAAATTCTTATATTGACTAAAACGAACAATATGGTACTTTCGTTAAAGACTTTCCTACAGGTCTGAAATTAAGGCTACAGGTACACCTTGACAATATGAAATTTGGAATACAGTTACACGTTGACGGTATATGTTTGGCGAAAACGTACAAAATGGTAATTTCATTGCAGACTGTGTTACAACTCTAAAGTTTGGGGTACAGGTACATCTTGGCAGTGTGTGCCGGGTGACTAGAAGATATTTTTGAAGTTTGTACATTTAGATACTAAAACGTACAAAATGGTACTTTATTTACGGATTGAGCTAAAGATCTCAACATTGCTATGGTGTAAATGAAGGCGTAGCCACACCTTTACAGTATATATCGGCCGACTAGAGATTTTTTTTTTGTTAATTCGTACATTTAAGCACTAAAACTTTCAAAATTTTACTTTTTTACGGGTTTGGCTAAAGCTACTAAAATTATGGTACAGTTACACCTTGGTATTGGGTGTACCATCAGCGGGAGCGAAGCGACGGGGCATATGCTAGTCTTCTCTATATATAAACTAGCATCCCGGTGGTCCGTTTCGCTGCCCCTGTTTTTGATATCCGCTTTTTAGTGTTGGACTTCCAAAACCTAGCTAGACACTCGATTTATAAAATTATGAATTTTGTAAGTACCAATAATTACAAAACATCAAAAAATTATCAAGTCGCCCAATATATATTGTCAAGGTATAAATGAATCCCAATTTTGAGCGTTTTAGCTCAATTCGTAAAGAGAGTGCCATTTTGAATGTTTTAGTAACTAAATATACGATTTTGAAAAAAAATCTTCTGGTTGCCCAAAATTTATAGTCAAGTGTGTGCTTGTATTCTAATTTTAAGAGCTTTAGTTCACTCGCTTAAAAAAGTACAATTTTGTTAGTTTGCGTACCTAAACATACAAATAAAAAATTACTTTAAGTCGCCCAATATATTCCTTCAAGGCACCAATTACACCACAATTAGAACGTTTTCTTCCACATGACGTATTTTAGTCAAGACTGGGAAAATGTTTGTCAAATTGCTTAATTTTATCAGCCATCGTTCGCTTTAGGCGAAGCTAAGCTATTTCGTACTATTTTGCACTTTTTGGTACCAAAAGTTACTAATTTTGAATAGATCATTTAGCCACCTATTATATATTTCCTTTTTGTACCTACATGCCAAATTTCAGATCTCCAGATCCATCTGTAAAGAAAGTACCAAGTGGTAACATGTACGAGTTGTGAGTAAATTGTTAAGTCACCCTTCATATTTTTCCTAGTAGAACCTGCATGCAAAATTTTAGACCTCTAGCTCCATCTGTAAGAAAGCAACAAATGGTACCAATTTTGGTACCAAAATATATGAACCCTTTATAGATCATTTCGTCACCTATCATATATTTCTCAGTTGTACCAACATGCCAAATTTCAGACCCCCATCTCCATACATGAAGAAAGTACAAAATGGTACCAACGAATGGTAAATAGATCATTTAGTCATCCATCATTTATTTCATGACAAATTTCGGACCTCTCGCTCCTCTAGCTTGCAACCAAAATGTAAGAGTTGTGAAAAAATTATTTAGTCTCCCACCATATATTTCAAAGTTTTGCCTATATGCCAAACTTCAGACCTCTAGCTCCATCTGCTCAGAAAGTACAAAATTGGAACAAAATATATGAATTGTAAAAAGCTCATAGTCACCCATTATAATTTTCCTTGTTGTACATACATGCCACATTTCAGACCTCTAGCTCCATCTTTAAAGAAAGTGCCAAACGGTACCAATTTCGCTACCAAAATTTACAAATTTTTAATAGATCATTTAGTGGCCCATCATATATTTCCTGCGGTACTAAACGTACGTTTTCTCACGTTACCAGTACTATTTGTCCATATTTTCTTTTCACCCTCATCATTTTGCACCAGATGTCTGGTGCAAAATGATGAGGGTTCATCCATTTCGTGCATTTTTGGCTCTTTTTTAGTATCTAAATGTAAAAATTTCCAATAACTCTTATAGTCACCCAATTAAGGTTCCAAATTCAGAGCTCTAGTTGAATTTACAAAGAAAGTACCAAATAGTACCAATTGCGGAACTAAAAGTACTATTCCCAATACTTCCGGTACGATTTTCCAATTTTTTTTAACGAACCTCTTTTTGAGACGCTTTTTAATTTGAACACAAGAACATAATTCTAGCCCTTTCTGTTCGCGCTGGACAAATATGTACCATTTCTTACTATTTGGAACTTTTTAGTACCTAAACGTACGAAAATCATCAAATCCAGTCCGACTGACTGATCACTGCCCAGCCCAAACAGCTAAGACAAGAATTATGAAATTTTGTACGAATGTTGGTCTTGGGTCGGAGGCGCGAGATAAGGCCTGGTACATTTAGGTACTAAAACGTACAAAATGGTGCCTTATTTACGGATTGAACTACAGCTCTGAAACTTGGGATACAAGTACATCTTGGCAGTATGTACCGGGCGACTAAAAGATTTTTCGATATTTGTTCCTTTTAGTACAAAATGGTACTTTCATTGCAGACTGAGCTATAGCTCTGAAATTTGGGATACAGGTACATCTTGGCAGTATGTACCGGATAACTAGAAGATTTTTTGAAATTTTTACATTGAGGTACCAAAACGTACAAAATTACACTTTATCTGCGGATTGAGCTAAAGATCTCAAAATTGCAATACAGTTACACACCGGCAGTATATATTGGGCGACTAGACTATTTTTTTGAAAGTCGTACATTGAGGTATTAAAACATACAAAATGGTACTTCTTTACAGACTGGTCTCGAGGTCTGAAATTTGGGCTAGTACTTCTTGACAGTTTTTATTAGGTGACCAGAAGTTTTTTTTTAAACTTACATTTAACTGAAACGTACAAAATGTTTTCTTTATGTATGGAGCTACAGCTGCCAAAATTGAAATACAGTTACATGCCGGCAGTATTTATCGGGCGACCAGAAAATTTTTTGCAATTCGTACATTTAGGTACTAAAATTAACAAAATGGTACTTTCTTGGCCTAGAGGTCTGAAAATAAGGCTACAGGTGCACCTTGAAACATGTATTGTGCAACTAGAAAATGTTTATGAGAATGCTACTAAAAGATTTATGAAAATATGCCTGTTCACGAGGAAGATGAGGGTGGGCCAATTTAACTCACCACATTTCCTCAATAAGACGTTTTCGATATCCGACAAAGTCAAAAACTTAGGTGTGATCTTGGACAGGACACTAAATTGGAAGTGTCACATTTAAGAGCGTACTGAGAAGGCACTCAGATGTTGGGCACTATGTAGACGGGCCGTAGGCTAGAAATGAGGTCCGAATCCGAGGATAGTCCACTGGCTCTACAGGAGCGTGATTAGACCAATACTTTATTACGCCTCAGTAGTTTGGTGGATTGCTATGGAGAAAAAGTGCAACATAAGGACAATACAACAGGTTCAGAGAACATGTTGTCTTCTCTAGGCGGAGCGATGAGGACCACGCCCGCTAGGGCACTGGAGACTATTCTATATATCCGATGAACCTTGAGGTCGAGTGCGAGGCACTGCTGCCGTCAGCACAGTCTTGGATTAACGGAACCCTAGTATTTCAATCTAGAAGATCATGTTCCACGGATGAATCAAAGCTGGAGCACAGAGTGGGCCTGGGGGTCTACATTTTGAACACCAGGGACTGAGATCTGTTTTAGACTGCTTGACCATAATACGGTCCAGCAGGCGGAGATCAGGGCGATCACGGAATGAGTGAGGTGGTGTGGTGCTAACGCGAGGACGTCGAGTGCGAACAACTTTACCGACAGTAAAATTGCCGTAAGGGCAATAGCAACCAGGACATCACGAACAGTCTTGCAGTGTAGGAAGGAGATTAACGCCATCTCTGAGAATGGCAAAATCCGCATCCTTTGGATGCCGGACCATAACGGAGTAAGGAGGAGTAAGGGCAGACGATTTGGCGGTGAAAGCCAGAGGACTGCCATCAATAAACTTGGTTAACCCGAAGCCTTTCGGGTCGACGCAGTCCGAGTTAAGGGCGTGGGCGACGAATGCGCATGCAACCCTGTGGAATGGCGAAACGGTCGATAGGACGGAGGATCCAGATCGTGAGAAGATGAGACTATTACTGAAAAGAAGTAAGAAGGCGGTCAGTAAATATAGTGGTATCATGACGGGACACATTGGACTACGAGATCACTTATGCAAAATCGGTGCGACAAGTGATTGCATGTGTAGTCCGTGCGGGGAAGATGATGAGACGTTGGGACATTTCCCTTGTCATTGCGCGGCTTTTGGGCGCCCCGGTAGCCGTGTTGGTAGCGTGCTTGGATTACCAGTGCAGGAGTCGTGGATTCGATTCTCGCCAGAAACCTTGGTCTGTCTCTGCTGTGGTATCACAATGGGCTTAAAATTGTCTAAGTGAGTCTGTAGAGGACTGCCACTCTTATTTAACCTAACCTTGCCCGGCTTTTGCGTCTAACAGATAGCTGCACTTAGGTGGGAAACAATACCAGATATGAACTAACTTAGGGGCGTGGCATGGAAAACAATTAAAATGTCCATAGTGGCATGGGGCGATTAATATGTGCACCCTCTTTTTAACATAATCTAAAAGATTTATTTGAAATTCGTGCATTAAAGTGCTAAAACGTACAAAGTTGTAATCTCTTTGCAATTTGCAACAACTCGACAGTATATATTGTGCAACTGGAAGTTTTTCTTGAAATTCGTAGATTTTGGTACTAAAATGTACAAAATTGTTGTTTCTTTATGGATTGAGTTAGAGCTCTGTAATTTTTGTACAAATTGACCTTAAGCTTTAAAATAGGGATACAGGTAGACCTTAACCGTATATAGTGGGCACCTGGAAGTTTTGTTTTTGAAATTTGTTCATCTCTATGTACATAAAAGAGACGCGTGACTGACTTATTGTTGACTGACTGATCATGGCCCAGCCCAAACGGCTAAAGCTAGAATCATGAAGCTTTGCACAAATGTTGGTCTTGGATCATAAGCTCGTGATAATGCGAGATTTGGTGATTTTCTCACATTAAGATACTAAAAAGTACCAAATAGTACGAAGTGGTGAATATTTGCCCAGCACGAACGGAAAGGGCTAGGAGGCTATGACTTTGAAAAACAAAAATCTTCTGGTTGTCCAAAATTTATAGTCAAGGTGTACTTGTATCCCAATTTTTTGAGCTTTAGTTCACTCCGTTAAGAAAGTACCATTTTGTACGTTTGAGTACCTAAACATACGAATAAAAAATGTCTTTAAGTCGCCCAATATATTCTTTCAAGGCAAGACTGGAAAAATATTTGTCAAATTGCTTAATTTTATCAGACATCGTTCGCTGTAGGTGAATTTAAGCTACTTCGTACTATTTTGCACGTTTTGGTACCAAAATGTACTGATTTTGAATAGATCATTCTGGCCACAGGAACGGCAGAAGGAATATGCCTTCTAGTTCCTACCGTTGAACCATCCAGAATGTTCACATCCGCTAAATCAGACAGGTTCTCAAAGAAATAAGAACCTTAAGCGGAATCCTTCTGACTGCCAGTGCGGGACACACCCACAGAATGTGTTCTATAGTCTCTTCTCCTCCGATGTCCTCACAGCTTCTGCAAAAGTCGTTAATGACAATCTTCAGTCTGTCAGCATGTTCTCCGATCAGACAGTGACCTGCCATGACGGACACAATGACTGAGACGTCTGTTCTAGACAGCAAAGCAGTAGACCTCTTCAAGTTTATATTAGGTCACATAGTTTTGGAATGCTCACAGCCCCCTCTTTGTGGTCTGAAAGCATAGCTTATATGTATACATATCGCTAGAGGCATTCCCACATATTCCAGTTTCCCTGGAATGTGAGTCTCGCAAGCTCGTCGACTTTACAATTCCCTGGTAAATCTCTGTGGCCCGGCACTCAGAACCGGTGACTTTTGAACTCTTAAGCCATCTCGTTGCGTTTCTAATGGGAAAAATTTGCAAAAAGAAATTGCATTTCATTTTAAAGGAGCACTACAACCTTAACTTTACACCTTTATGAGTTTGGGATTTGAACTCAACAACTATTAAGTTTAGTGATACAAATCACACGTGTGATTTGAAAGAACAAGTAACCATATATTGTACATATAAATTATAACTTGTGCCGCTTTTACTTACCCAAAATTTCTACCGTATGAACTTGATCTCTATTCTCCTGATCACCTAGTTGGCAGATATAATCACCAGCGTCTTGCGTTTTAACACCATTTATTTGTAAATTATAATCTCCAACAATTTTGAATCTGGGATCTCTGCTGATCTTTAGATGTCCAGCTGTCAATACCGAAGAACCCTTCCGCCACAAAAGAACAAATGACCCAAGATTTTGAACCTTACATGGCAACTCAATTGTTTCACCTACTATTACTTTGTACAGGTGGCCTCGGGATAAAAATTTTGGTGCAACAGACGGTGTTTCGTTTTCCGCTCCCTTATATGTTCCATCGGTATGCGAATCTGAAAATACATAAGCAAGTAATGTTAATGAACTATAGAACATCGGTTGTGTGTATTTCCCGCACTGGCATTCGGAATGAGTTCTACTTCAGGTTTTTATTTCTTTGAGAACTTGTCTGATTTGGCGGATGTGAACATTCGCAAGCTGTTGAGCTTTTTAAAGCGATCTGGATGGTTCAACGGTAGGAACTAGAAGGCATCTTCCTTCTCCTGTTCCTGCGGTATCGCATTGGAAAAAAAACGTCTAAATGAGTCTGATGGCAGACTGCCACTTAAACCTAACCTAATGAATTCTTCTTATAATGCATGCAAAATAAGTTGAAGGATATCGTCAGTCATTGTTCCATAAGCCATTTTCGAGTTTTTTGAGTTAGTACAAACTTTCTGTTTAGTTTTCGAGATATTGAGATGCAATTTTGTTCCAGTCCCAGTTTTGCCCATCGCGAATGGGAAGGGCTAGCAGAATGAATTCGCGGTCAAATTAAAGAGCGTCTCTAAAAATAAGATTTGAAGGGATTTTGTGATATTCGTACGTTTAGGTACTAAAAAGTACCGAATGGTACGAAATGGTGAATGTTTTACCATCGCGGACGGGAAGGGCTAGGAGAATGAATTCGCGGTCAAATTAAAGAACGTCTCAAAAAAATAAGTTTTGAAAACAACAATTTTCCAAAAAAGTACCAGAAGTAGGAGAAAAAGTACGATTAGTGCCGCAATTGGTACATTTGGTACCTTCTTTACGAATTGAGCTGGAACTCTGAATTTTGGTACTTAGGCATACTATGCCAAACTAAATTGGGTGACAATTTTCAAAATTGCAAATTTTGTCCATGAACATTCCTCTAAGGAACTCGGGAAAAATTCACATATCAATGAATGCAGTACGATTTCAGTTTATTTCAATAATAAGGAGACTCCTTTTTATACCCGAGTACGAACGGCGTGCCACGTGCGACACTTCCAACTAGAGAAGTTTTTACATGGCATAGTACCTTACAAATGTTGTCAGCATAAGGAGGGGAAAACCACCGCTGAGAAAATTTTTTAATGATCTCGCCAAGATTCGAACGTAGGCTTTCAGCGTCATATGCGGGCATGCTAACCTCTGCGCTACGGTGGCCTCCGATGGGTGAGGATATGAGCTTTTGGAAAAATTTTCTTAATAGATTACTTTCTTAATAGATTAAGCTGAAGTTCTTAAAATCGGGATGCAGTTACTCCTTGACAGTATATTTCGGGAAACAAGGTGATTTTTTTTAATTCGAATAATTAGGGATTGAGCTGCAGGAACACCTTGACTGTCTATATTGGAAGGCTAGGAGATATTTTTGAAATTCGTACATTTAGGTACTAGAAAGTACAAAATTGTACTTTTTCTACGAACTATAGAATACGGGTACACCTTGAAAATATATATACCGGCCGACTAGAAGAATTTCTTGCAATTCGTACATTAGGTGCGAAATGGCACTTTTTAACAGATTGACCTACAACTCTCAAAATCGGGATACAGTATCTCTTTGACAGTATATATCGGGGGACAAGATGATTTTTCGAAATTCGTACATTTATGTAAAGGGTGATTTTTTTGAGGTTAGGATTTTCATGCATTAGTATTTGACAGATCACGTGGGATTTCAGACATGGTGTCAAAGAGAAAGATGCTCAGTATGCTTTGACATTTCATCATGAATAGACTTACTAACGAGCAACGCTTACAAATCATTGAATTTTATTACCAAAATCAGTGTTCGGTTCGAAATGTGTTCAAATTTTGACAAATTTTGTTCAGCGATGAGGCTCATTTCTGGTTGAATGGCTACGTAAATAAGCAAAATTGCCGCATTTGGAGTGAAGAGCAACCAGAAGCCGTTCAAGAACTGCCCATGCATCCCGAAAAATGCACTGTTTGGTGTGGTTTGTACGCTGGTGGAATCATTGGACCATATTTTTTCAAAGATGCTGTTGGACGCAACGTTACGGTGAATGAACACATTTCGAACCGAACACTGATTTTGGTAATAAAATTCAATGATTTGCAAGCGTTGCTCGTTAGTAAGTCTATTCATGATGAAATGTCAAAGCATACTGAGCATCTTTCTCTTTGACACCATGTCTGAAATCCCACGTGATCTGTCAAATACTAATGCATGAAAATCCTAACCTCAAAAAAATCACCCTTTACTATAACGTACAACATGGTACTTTCTAATGAATTGAGCTAAAGCTCTCAAAATTGGAAAACGGGTACACCGTAACAAAATATATTGGACGACAAGAATAGTTTTTTGCAATTCATACATTTAGGTACTAAAACGAAATTGGTATACAGTTACTCCTTAACAGAATATATCGGGCAACTTGAAGATTGTTTTGAAATGCGTACATGTAGGTACTAAAACGTACAAAAGTACTTTCTTTGCGAATTGAGATAAAGCTCTCAAAATTTGGATGCAGTTAAACTTAGACAGTATTTATTGGGCAACTAGAAAATTTTTTGAAATTATTTAGTATATCTAGGTACTAAATCGTACAACTTGCTACTTTTATTTACGGATTGAGCTAAAACTCTCATAATAAGGATATAGCTAGGTTAGGTAAGGTTAAAGTGGCAGTCTGCCATCAGACTTAGACGTTTTCGTTCATTGCGATGCCACAGGAACAGAAGAAGGAAGATGCCTTCCAGTTCCTACCGTTGAACCATCCAGCCCAACAACTTGCCAATGTTCACATACGCTAAATCAGACAGGTTCTCAAAGAAATGAAAACCTGGAGGAGCTCCTTCCGGTTGCCAGTGCGGGACACACACTGAAGGTGTTCTTCAGTCTCTTCTTCTTCAATGTCCTCACAGTTTCTGAAAAAGTCGATACTGGCAATTTTCAGTCTGTCAGCATGTTCTCCGATTAGACAGTGATCTGTTATGACGGACACAAAGACTGAGACGTCTGTTCTAGCGAAAGACAGCAAAGCAGTAGACCTCTTCAAGTCTAGATTAGGCCACAGAGTTTTGAAATGCTCACAGCCCCCTCTTTGTGACCATCTATCATTCGTTATCCTTCTGGTCTTAGCTTACATGTCGCTAAAGGCATACCCACAGATTCCATTATCCCTGGAATGGGTAGGGTAGTTCCTAGTCTTGCAAGCTCGTCCGCTTTACAATTTCCTGGGATATCTCTGTGACCCGGTATCCAAAACAGGTGAATTTATAACTGTTCAGCCATATCGTTGAGAGATTTGCGACAGTCGAGGGCGGTTTCTTGTTTAGAAATACGTTCTCCAGGCATTTAACGGCTGCCTGGTTGTCTGAGAAGATATTTATGCCAATCGTCGTTATGACATTATATCTTAGCCATTCTACCGTTTCCTTAATTGCCATGGATCTCACCAGGGATATCGTAGTTTCAATCGGTTCTAACAGGAATAATGGTACAGTACATTGTCATGGATAACACAGTGTCCGTAGCCGCCACATGACCTAAGAGAAAGCTCCCTTAGCCTCACGGCAGTGGACGCAGCAATTTGTCTAGCCACAATGTCTAGAGGCATTAGATGTGGCATTAAATTCAGTGCATCATATGGTGTCGTCCTCAGTACGGCTGTGATACACAAACAAGCCATCCTTTGGATCCGGTTGGGTATTGAACAGTAGGTGGAGTAGGTGAAGCGTCGTCCGCCAAACCACAACACCATATAGCATTATAGGTCTGACAACTGCAGTATATACCCAATGCATGACGCGCGGTCTAAAACCCCAACTTATGCCAATGGCTCTCTTCCTAGTATAAAGGGCAAGAAAGTCAACTCTTGTTGGATTTTAAGTTATATTTCCTGTTCATTCTGTAAATGGAACATTCTCTCCTCCCAAAATGACAGGTTCCACTGTAGGCAACTTGTATCTCCAGCTGAAAATAACTACTTCTGTCTTGCACGGATTTATACCTAGATCACTTTTGGTAGCCCACTTTGCGTAGAGCTTCTCTTAGAGTGCTGGGAAACTTTCCCCTAACCGCAATTGCCACGTCATCAGCATACGCGACCAATTTTTACACGTTTTTTTCCAGAGACAATAATAAATCTCCTTGAAGTGTTCCTCTGATGACCCATCTTTTTAGATCCGTAGACCCCAAGCCAGCTGTAATGCATATTTTAGTATGTATGTTATTAATAATATTTCTTACGGAAGAGTTGATGCCTAGAAACCCCCTCCAACCCCTTCGTGATTGACGGCGGTTTTATATTATTGAGAGCACCTTTAATGTCAAGAAATTCGTTGTCAGCGACAGAACCCTCTATGTAGCCGACTAGGTCTAGAAGGGCTGTGTCAGTGCAATTGCCTTTACTATATGCATCCTGATGACGAGACAGGCGACACCCAGGGATCTTTGTGCTAAGATACGATTCTATTAACTTCTCAAGAGACTTCAGCATAAAGGATGACAGACTCATTGGACGAAAATCTTTCGCCTTCGTGTGGTAAGGTTGTCCTGCTTTCGGAATAAAAATGACCTTCGTGTCCCTCCATCTCACAGGTATATATTAATGCTGATACCCGGCACGGGATAGCTGTGAGCTCCACACAGACTGGAACTTTGAGGACCGATCTGTGCGATATTCATCGCTATCACGAGAAGCTTAGCTGTGAGCTACCGGGCGCGACCACAAGTTGCGGATAGTGGAATGCTCCATACGGCGTAGCTGCAACGGCAGTCGCGGACAATCAGGTATCGAGCGGAGAGTCTCAGTGAGAGGCCGAGTGGCACCGGCTCTTGCGTAAATTCAGAGTGCCTCTGATGCTCGATACAACAAGGTGAGTTATTGTCGCCTTTAAATAACCAATGACCATCATGTTCCCACAGCTTGACGAGGATCTCCACCGCCACATGCAAATATGGCTACGACAACAATGTGATACATGCAGATTATACCTCCCTTAACCAAGGAACCAGTCTATCAGACACAGCTTGTAATTCAACAGGCGATACATCAGCAGGACGTAGCGACTTAAAAGAGTCAAACTTCTTATCACCCAAAGGATTTTCGGCTCAGACACCTTTTCCCCAATAACCTCCGACGAATGCATGCCAGTGACAATCTCTTCTGGCTCCACGTTGTCCGTTGGAGAATTTCCCGTGAAATGTGTATCAACGAGTAGTTCTAGTGTTTCCTCACTAGACATTGTCCATACATTCCTTGACTTCTGAATATAAATCACCGCAATACGTCTCGACGACAGAATCTTTCTTAGCCGAGAGGCCTCAGATGTATTCTCCACGGAGCTGCAGAATTCCACCCAAGATTTGTTCTGAGCCTTTCTCACCTCGCCCTTATATTTTCTTAGCTCAGCCTTATAAAGGGTGATTTTTTTGAGGTTAGGATTTTCATGCATTAGTATTTGACAGATCACGTGGGATTTCAGACATGGTGTCAAAGAGAAAGATGCTCAGTATGCTTTGACATTTCATCATGAATAGACTTACTAACGAGCAACGCTTGCAAATCATTTTCAGTGAATGGGCCCTAGAAAAGTTGGCAGAAAATCCGCTTTTTTATCGACAAATTTTGTTCAGCGATGAGGCTCATTTCTGGTTGAATGGCTACGTAAATAAGCAAAATTGCCACATTTGGAGTGAAGAGCAACCAGAAGCCGTTCAAGAACTGCCCATGCATCCCGAAAAATGCACTGTTTGGTGTGGTTTGTACGCTGGTGGAATCATTGGACCGTATTTTTTCAAAGATGCTGCTGGACGCAACGTTACGGTGAATGAACACATTTCGAACCGAACACTGATTTTGGTAATAAAATTCAATGATTTGCAAGCGTTGCTCGTTAGTAAGTCTATTCATGATGAAATGTCAAAGCATACTGAGCATCTTTCTCTTTGACACCATGTCTGAAATCCCACGTGATCTGTCAAATACTAATGCATGAAAATCCTAACCTCAAAAAAATCACCCTTTAGATGTCCCAGCTCTTGCGGTTTTCGCTTTGTTGAAGAGTTTTCTGCAGTCCTTCCTTAGACCAACCAGCTCTGGGCCACCATGGCGGCCGCTGTTTGCCCTTGGGTTGGCACTAGGACATGCTGACACAAGCGAGTCATTTAGGGCCTTCGTGATCTACATGACCATTTTGTTTATATCTTCCTTTTCTGGTACAGAAGGGATAGACGTGCAGAATTTGTGCCGAAATTTATCTCAATCCGCCTTTATTCTCTTTAGCCGAGGGACCACTTCTGCAGTATTTTATCCAAGGTTAAAACTAATATAACGATGACCAGAGAAGCTGTGGTCATCCAACGCATTCCAGTCGCATATTCTTTCACTTATATCCTCCGATATAAATGTAGTATGTAGTACCTCCTGCCTGTTCCTGGTAATAAAGGCCGGTTTATCCTATTTGACATCCGAATTCCCCATATCTGGTGATGTGCACTATCATTACAATGGTAGAGATTTATATTAGGTTGCCCAAAAAGTAATTGACGGTAATATAGTAGTAATAAAGTCGGCGTTGACAAATTTTTTCAACGGCTTGTGACTCTGTAATTGCATTCTTTCTTCTGTCAGTAATCAGCTGTTACTTTTAGCTTGCTTTAGAAAAAAAGTGCGCGAAATTGTGTTCATATTTGTTTGTTTGGCGTCAATTTTAATATGGGTACCACATGTATTGAAAGAAATTCATTCAACAAACCGAATCAACGCTTGTGATATGCACCTTAAACGCAATGAATTCGATCCGTTTTTAAAACGAATCATAACTGGAGATGAAAAATGGATTGTTTACAACAACGTTAGTCGAAAACGATCATGGTCCAAGCATGGTGAACCAGCTCAAACACTTCAAAGGCTGATATCCACCAAAAGAAGGTTATGCTGTCTGTTTGGGGGATAAAAAGGGTGTGCTATATTTTGAGCTGCTTCCAAGGAACCAAACGATTAATTCGGATGTTTACTGTCAACAATTGTACAAATTGAATACAGCCATCAAGGAGAAGCGACCAGAATTGGTCAATCGTAAAGGTGTCATATTCCACCAGGACAACGCTAGACCGCACACATCTTTGGTCACTCGCCAAAAACTGAATGAGCTTGGCTGGGAACTTTTGATGCATCCACCATATAGCCCTGACCTTGCACCATCAGACTACCATTTATTTCGATCTTTGCAGAACTCCTTAAATGGTAAAACTTTCGGCAATGATGAGGCTATAAAATCGCACTTGGTTCAGTTTTTGCAGATAAAGGCCAGAAGTTCTATGAGCGTGGAATACTAAATTTGCCAGGAAGATGGCAAAAGGTTATCGAACAAAATGACAATTATATATTTGATTAAAATTCATTCTAAGTTTTATTAAAAATGCATTTACTTTCTTTATAAAAATCCGCAATTACTTTTTGGGCAAACCAATATGTAGAAACTGGACCATAGTCAGGAATCAGAAGTTCCACCACTGTTGTTTTAGCCTCGTCTCCTGATTACGCCAGGAGTTCAGCCTCACAAGATTCGTTAGATCTTGTCATGATGAGCTTCCGTACGCATCCAGGGGTAGGTGAGAAAGCAGTGAAACCACTCTCCCTCAGAACACTAGACACTTGCGATGTGGACGATTCCTCCTTAGATGCTTCATTAGCTGCAGCTGTCGAAGTTCCCTGCTTCCACACTGGCACACACCTTGAGCCCAATCCAACCGTCTATTATTCCAACCTTTTAAAGAGCGTGCTGGTTTGCCGGGGAAGGCTGATGGCCTAGGCAAATTGTAGGCATGCGAAAATAGAATAAGTTCGGCCTTGTCTTTAAGACTCGAACCAGATGTCTTCGTCAAAAGCCTCTGCTGACCAGTCGTCTGTCAGCTGTGGAGCGAGGCGAGCGAGCTGCCGCTCCAACAGTCAAGGTTTTAGTAACAGACGACATGCTGCAGCCTGATACCACCAGCGCAGCTGTTGGGTCTTTGGAGTCCATTCTAAGCCCACTCCCGCGCACTAGATCTGCCGCTCCACTGAAACAGAAGCAGATCATCAAACGCCTAATATATACCACTATCGTAGCTATCCTTAAGTGAAAAATTTAATTCTTACAAAAATAATGATCTATTACGCGTTACATAGAAATTTCTTGCGGAGCGAAATGACAAAACGATAGCCTCACGGCTTAAATCGGGTTTCTACCATAATGTTAGAATTGTGAAAAAATTGTTAAGTCGTCCATCATATATTTCAATGCCAATTTTCAGAACTCTATCTGCACAGAAAGTACCAAATTGTACCAATTTTGGTACCAAAATATACGAATTTTGAATACATCATTAAGTCATCCATCATTTCTTTCTTAGTTGTACCTACATGCCAAATTTCGGATCTATAGATCCATCTATAAAGAGAGTGCCAAATAGTAATTTCGTTCGAATTGTGAAAAACTCATTAAGTCGCCCATCATATATTCCAAAGTGTTACCTACATGCCGATGGAGCCAGAGGTCTGAAAGAAAGTGCCAAATGGTATCAATTTTGCAACCAAAATGTATGAATTGTAAAAAGCTTATCGTCACCCATTATATTTTTCCTAGTTGTATATACATGCCTATTTTCATATCTCCAGCTCCATCTTTAAAGAAAGCACCAAATGGGACCAATTCTGGTACCAGAATTTACGAGTTTTGATTAGATCATTTAGTCATCCATCACATATTTCCTGCTGTACTAAACGTACGTGAAATTTTAAAATTGCACCTCTATCCATCAGCCCTGTGCAAAGTTCATCCATTTTGTACATTTTTGATACTTTTTTTAGTATCTAAATGGACAAATTTCCAAAAACTCTTATAATAACCCAATTAATGTTGCTAGAAAGTACCTAAAATCCAAAATTCAGAGCTCTAGTCCAATTTACAAGGAAAGTACCAATTGCGGTACTAAACGTACTTTTTCTAACACTTACGATTTTCCAATCTTTCAACTTTACCAAATTTCAGGATTCTTGTTTAGCCGTTTGGACTGGGCAATGATCTGTCAGTCACGCAACTCTTTTATATAGTCATCGGCATAAGTATTTTGACAAACTAATATTCGAACAGTTTAGCTTACAGAATTTTTATACCCATCACCATAGGATGGGGGTATACTAATTTAGTCATTCCCTTTGTAACACCCCGAAATATTCGCCTAAGGCCCCATAAAGTATATATATTCTTCATTGTAAACATGACAGAGGTCTAACGCGTAAAGCTAGGCGCTTGAAATTTTGCACAGATACTTATTATCGATGTAGATCTTTGGGGATTGCAAATTTGATCTCCAGATTTTACTTCTTGAGCACCTGGAAGCCGTAATTTTTCTCCGATTTGGCTAAAATTTTGCATATAGTGTTCTGTTATGATTTCCAACATTGCGCTTGAATCTCGATTCCCTTGTCCAGTTTGGATGAAATTCCATTTATTCATTATATAGAGCATTTTTGTTTGTGTGTTTCTCTTTCGAGAAGAGCTCAATGATCGGAGATTGCAAATGGAAAAGGAAAGCCAAAGATACCAACTCACACCAACCATTATGGGACGCGTTTCGTTTTTGGTTAAAAGACTTTTCAACCATATTAGGTGTGATGGCTTCAAGGACCGTGCGTTGGTATGTTGTATTTGAATCGTATTTATTGCGAAACGCATCTATGATACAATTACCACATTAACCACACTCGACAACCCTGTCTATAAGCTGTACTTTTTCCCAATGCATGTGTTTTTGTGTAATGGCAGACTTTTTTCTGTGGCAATTACACTACCTCCGTGGTGCACATGATTCTGAGCATCTGTTGGAAGCTGTATTGATGGCTTCGGACGCTAGACAACGGCAACGACTCTCGCTTTTGCTCCGTGTGCCCAAGTTCGAATCCCGGCCGGGCTCTGCCGAATTTATATTGACGTAGTCATTTTTTTTTAATTTTTTTTAACAACATTTTTTTAAAAAATGTTTACAAAAAATTTTGAAAATATAAAAATAATTTTATTTTCTACGTCACTATGTATTTGCAACAAAAAAAAATGTTTAATACTTTATCACTATTTAGCGAAAAAGGTGGAATTTCATTACATTAACATTAAAAAGCACCTGCTGGCTTATCACCGTAAATTTATTTTTTTATATAGAAACCATCAAATGCAACAAGACACTAAAATGGATTCCAGAAATATCACTCCTAACAATTTTGGGAAAAATTTTTGTGGGATATTTTTGTATGTAAAAAACTACCGACTTTCGACAAGCCAATTTCCCCCAAATATGACCTTTTATTACGGGATATGGATGCAATTCTTAACGGAAATATTTTTATCAAAAACGGATTTTCGATCGATGTTAATAAAGTTTGAAGGGTAAAAACATCATCATTTAAGCAGAACATAGATAGCTCGTTGTAAATATTATTCAAAATTTGTTTTATTGAAATAATTAACATTTTTATTTGCTTATATTTTCAATTTGTTTGCGAAAAATTTTATGAAAATAAAAGTCATTTAAAACCAATTGACCGACACAAACAATTACATGTTGAGGTCATAAAACTAGTATGAGAGAAAATTAAAATGAGCGCCCCCAAATAACATCCAGGCTACGTCCCTGAAGGGAGCTATATCCAAATCTAAACCTATATAGCCCATTTGCAATACCCAACGACCTACATCAGTATTAAATACCTGTGCAAAATTTCAAGTGGCTAGCTTTACGCGTTCTATCGCTATCAAGATATATTCATTTACAGGTTGTGGCAGTTGCCCAACAATAAAATATTGAGTGCACTATCTGTCAAAATCGGTGATTAGTGCAACTCTGAATTTGAGTATGTTACTAGTTCGTGCAATATTTCGTTGTTTGTGTGAGTTATGGCTCTTAACTGTTAAGACACACAACCTTAACTGTTAACACACACAACCTAAACACCTTGACAGATAGTGCACTTAACGAGAAACAATTTTACTCATCTGTTTACGGTATACTACCTGTAATTATGTCATGACCGCTATCTTGATTTCGACAGACGGACGAACGGACATGGCTAGATCGACTCAGAGCGTCGAGACGATCAAGAATATATATACTTTATGGGGTCCTCAATCAATATTTCGAGATGCTACACACGGAATGACTTTATTAGTATACGCCCATTCCATGGTGGTGGGTATAAAATTTGGTCCTTAATGGCAAAGAGCAGTGCCTAGCTGTAAAATAAATAGCCCCCCAATAAATCTATCACTGGAGGAAAGTGAAATTTTGTAAAACATTTATCAACATTTTATCTTTTTCCACTCTTCAATTCATTTGGTCCAAGTTTCCACGCCCTTTATATGTAACTTATACCCAAGGCACTACTTCGTCACCTTTATAATAGTTGGCATGGGCATTTCGACATAGTGCATTTAAATGTTTCGTTTTCTTTTATTTTGAAATGTGTGGGCATGTCATTATCATTTGGAAATAATGAATCTTGGTCTGGCTAAAGTAATTTTTTATATCAAAATATCTAAAATATGTTTTTTAAATTAGAATTTGGAAAAATTAAGTAAACCAATGGCCGCCATTTAGGAAAGGATAAGACAACGAGTTGGCTCAGTAACAGAACACCGCATGCAAAAGTTCAGCTAAATCGGCCAAAATTGCGGGTTCCAGGGCTCAAGAAGTCAAATCTGGAGATCGGTTTATATGGGAGCTATATCTAAATCTGAGCCGATATAGCCCATTTGAAATCCCCAACGCCCTACATCAGTATGTAGTATCTGTGGAAAATTTCAAGCGGCTAGCTTTACGCGTTCGACCGCTATCGTGATTTCGATAGAAGGGCGGACGGACATGGCTAGATCGACTTAGAGCGTGGAGACGATCAAGAATATATATACTTTATGGAGTCTTAGACGAGTATTTCGAGGTGTTACAAACGAAATGACTAAATTAGTATACCCCCATCCTATGGTGGTGGGTACAAAAAATTCTGTAAGCTAAACTGTTCAAAAATTATTTAGTCAAAATACTTATGCCGAAGACTGTATAGAGAACGTTGCGTGACTGACTAATCACTGCCCAACCCAAATGGCTTAAACTAGAATTATGAATTTTTGCATGAATGTTGGGCTGGGGTCGGAGGCGCGAGATAAGGCCGGGCTTGATGATATTCGTAAGTAAAGATGCGAAATGGTGAATATTCGTCCAGCGCGAACGGATAGGGCTAAAGTTATGATTTTGGGATCAAATTAAAAAGCGTCTCGAAAAACTAACAACAATTTCACAAAATCGTACCAGAAGTGGACGAAATAGCCCGTTTAGCACCGAAATTGGTTCTTGTTGGTACCTTTTTTGTTAATTGAGCTAGAGCTTTGAATTTTAGTACTTAGGTACACTATGGCAACCTAAATTAGGAGGCCAAATTAGTGTTTGGACATTTATAAATAGGAGAATTTTGCACAGGGCGAACGGGTTGAGCTAGAACTTCGAGATTTGGCACAAATGACTGTTTATGCTAAAAGGGGTAAACATGTTGAAGATCATAAGAGAAGCCGATGAAGAAATTTTCTTCCACATCGGACGAGAATTACGCCCTCTAGAGGCTCAAGAAGTGAAGATCTCAGATCGGTTCAAATGGCAGCTATATCAGGTTATGTACCGGTTTGCGCCATACTTAGCACAGTTATTGAAAGTCATAACAAAATTTCAGCCAAATCGGATGAGAATTTCGAGCTCTATTGGCTCAAGAAGTCAAGATCCAAGATCGCTTTATATGACAGCTATACCAAATTATTAACCGATTTTAATAATACTATAAACCGTTGTTGGAAGTAACACCAAAACACTACGTGCAAAATTTCAAAAAAAAAATTTCAAATTTCAAATTGGACGAGAATTGCGCCCTCTAGAGGCTCGAGAAGTCAAGACCCAAGATCGGTTTATATGGCACGTACAAAGTGCTAGGCTCTTTGCAATTTGAGCTAAAGTTCTGAAATTTCGAATACAGGTACACCTCGACCATCGCCAGATTGCAGCTGATAATGTATTCGATAAGCAGCTCACCCCTTTCGTTGAAATCCGAACTTTCCCATATCCGGTGATGTGCATAAGCATCACTTCCCTGCAGAAGCGGCTTCCACCAGCAACTTAAGGATTGAAGGTGGCACCTCTGAATCGTATGCCATATATAGGGAAGTATGCGGCTTTAGACCTGGTAAATCCACCCTAGACCGGATATTCACACTGCGCAAAATCTTTATCTTTGTTGACTACAAAGCCGCTTTCGATACCTCTTTACGTTCAAAGGTATTTTAAGCCATGTCTGAGTTTGGTATCCCTGCAAAATTAATAAGACTCTGCAGGATAACACTTGCTGCTACGCGTTACTCAGTAAGAATAGGAAAGAACCTCTACGAACCATTCAATACCAAACGAGGTTTCAGACAAGGAGACAGCCTATCGTGTGACCTCTTTAATATCCTGTTGGAGAAGATTATACGAGATGCAGAAGTGAATAGATATCGACATCATAGGTCTGTCAGACGAAGTATTAACTTCAGCCTTTGAAAGAATCGAAAGAGAGTCAGTGATTGACGGCGGTTTTATATTATTGAGAGCACCTTTAATGTCAAGAAATTCGTTGTCAGCGACAGAACCCTCTATGTAGCCGACTAGGTCTAGAAGGGCTGTGTCAGTGCAATTGCCTTTACTATATGCATCCTGATGACGAGACAGGCGACATCCAGGGATCTTTGTGCTAAGATACGATTCTATTAACCTCTCAAGAGACTTCAGCATAAAGGATGACAGACTCATTGGACGAAAATCTTTCGCCTTCGTGTGGTAAGGTTGTCCTGCTTTCGGAATAAAAATGACCTTCGTGTCCCTCCATCTCACAGGTATATATTAATGCTGATACCCGGCACGGGATAGCTGTGAGCTCCACACAGACTGGAACTTTGAGGACCGATCTGTGCGATATTCATCGCTATCACGAGAAGCTTAGCTGTGAGCTACCGGGCGCGACCACAAGTTGCGGATAGTGGAATGCTCCATACGGCGTAGCTGCAACGGCAGTCGCGGACAATCAGGTATCGAGCGGAGAGTCTCAGTGAGAGGCCGAGTGGCACCGGCTCTTGCGTAAATTCAGAGTGCCTCTGATGCTCGATACAACAAGGTGAGTTATTGTCGCCTTTAAATAACCAATGACCATCATGTTCCCACAGCTTGACGAGGATCTCCACCGCCACATGCAAATATGGCTACGACAACAATGTGATACATGCAGATTATACCTCCCTTAACCAAGGAACCAGTCTATCAGACACAGCTTGTAATTCAACAGGCGATACATCAGCAGGACGTAGCGACTTAAAAGAGTCAAACTTCTTATCACCCAAAGGATTTTCGGCTCAGACACCTTTTCCCCAATAACCTCCGACGAATGCATGCCAGTGACAATCTCTTCTGGCTCCACGTTGTCCGTTGGAGAATTTCCCGTGAAATGTGTATCAACGAGTAGTTCTAGTGTTTCCCCACTAGACATTGTCCATACATTCCTTGACTTCTGAATATAAATCACCGCAATACGTCTCGACGACAGAATCTTTCTTAGCCGAGAGGCCTCAGATGTATTCTCCACGGAGCTGCAGAATTCCACCCAAGATTTGTTCTGAGCCTTTCTCACCTCGCCCTTATATTTTCTTAGCTCAGCCTTATAAAGGGTGATTTTTTTGAGGTTAGGATTTTCATGCATTAGTATTTGACAGATCACGTGGGATTTCAGACATGGTGTCAAAGAGAAAGATGCTCAGTATGCTTTGACATTTCATCATGAATAGACTTACTAACGAGCAACGCTTGCAAATCATTTTCAGTGAATGGGCCCTAGAAAAGTTGGCAGAAAATCCGCTTTTTTATCGACAAATTTTGTTCAGCGATGAGGCTCATTTCTGGTTGAATGGCTACGTAAATAAGCAAAATTGCCACATTTGGAGTGAAGAGCAACCAGAAGCCGTTCAAGAACTGCCCATGCATCCCGAAAAATGCACTGTTTGGTGTGGTTTGTACGCTGGTGGAATCATTGGACCGTATTTTTTCAAAAATGCTGTTGGACGCAACGTTACGGTGAATGAACACATTTCGAACCGAACACTGATTTTGGTAATAAAATTCAATGATTTGCAAGCGTTGCTCGTTAGTAAGTCTATTCATGATGAAATGTCAAAGCATACTGAGCATCTTTCTCTTTGACACCATGTCTGAAATCCCACGTGATCTGTCAAATACTAATGCATGAAAATCCTAACCTCAAAAAAATCACCCTTTAGATGTCCCAGCTCTTGCGGTTTTCGCTTTGTTGAAGAGTTTTCTGCAGTCCTTCCTTAGACCAACCAGCTCTGGGCCACCATGGCGGCCGCTGTTTGCCCTTGGGTTGGCACTAGGACATGCTGACACAAGCGAGTCATTTAGGGCCTTCGTGATCTACATGACCATTTTGTTTATATCTTCCTTTTCTGGTACATAAGGGATAGACGTGCAGAATTTGTGCCGAAATTTATCTCAATCCGCCTTTATTCTCTTTAGCCGAGGGACCACTTCTGCAGTATTTTATCCAAGGTTAAAACTAATATAACGATGACCAGAGAAGCTGTGGTCATCCAACGCATTCCAGTCGCATATTCTTTCACTTATATCCTCCGATATAAATGTAGTATGTAGTACCTCCTGCCTGTTCCTGGTAATAAAGGCCGGTTTATCCTATTTGACATCCGAATTCCCCATATCTGGTGATGTGCACTATCATTACAATGGTAGAGATTTGTATTAGGTTGCCCAAAAAGTAATTGACGGTAATATAGTAGTAATAAAGTCGGCGTTGACAAATTTTTTCAACGGCTTGTGACTCTGTAATTGCATTCTTTCTTCTGTCAGTAATCAGCTGTTACTTTTAGCTTGCTTTAGAAAAAAAGTGCGCAAAATTTTGTTCATATTTGTTTGTTTGGCGTCAATTTTAATATGGGTACCACATGTATTGAAAGAAATTCATTCAACAAACCGAATCAACGCTTGTGATATGCACCTTAAACGCAATGAATTCGATCCGTTTTTAAAACAAATCATAACTGGAGATGAAAAATGGATTGTTTACAACAACGTTAGTCGAAAACGATCATGGTCCAAGCATGGTGAACCAGCTCAAACACTTCAAAGGCTGATATCCACCAAAAGAAGGTTATGCTGTCTGTTTGGGGGATAAAAAGGGTGTGCTATATTTTGAGCTGCTTCCAAGGAACCAAACGATTAATTCGGATGTTTACTGTCAACAATTGTACAAATTGAATACAGCCATCAAGGAGAAGCGACCAGAATTGGTCAATCGTAAAGGTGTCATATTCCACCAGGACAACGCTAGACCGCACACATCTTTGGTCACTCGCCAAAAACTGAATGAGCTTGGCTGGGAACTTTTGATGCATCCACCATATAGCCCTGACCTTGCACCATCAGACTACCATTTATTTCGATCTTTGCAGAACTCCTTAAATGGTAAAACTTTCGGCAATGATGAGGCTATAAAATCGCACTTGGTTCAGTTTTTGCAGATAAAGGCCAGAAGTTCTATGAGCGTGGAATACTAAATTTGCCAGGAAGATGGCAAAAGGTTATCGAACAAAATGACAATTATATATTTGATTAAAATTCATTCTAAGTTTTATTAAAAATGCATTTACTTTCTTTATAAAAATCCGCAATTACTTTTTGGGCAAACCAATATGTAGAAACTGGACCATAGTCAGGAATCAGAAGTTCCACCACTGTTGTTTTAGCCTCGTCTCCTGATTACGCCAGGAGTTCAGCCTCACAAGATTCGTTAGATCTTGTCATGATGAGCTTCCGTACGCATCCAGGGGTAGGTGAGAAAGCAGTGAAACCACTCTCCCTCAGAACACTAGACACTTGCGATGTGGACGATTCCTCCTTAGATGCTTCATTAGCTGCAGCTGTCGAAGTTCCCTGCTTCCACACTGGCACACACCTTGAGCCCAATCCAACCGTCTATTATTCCAACCTTTTAAAGAGCGTGCTGGTTTGCCGGGGAAGGCTGATGGCCTAGGCAAATTGTAGGCATGCGAAAATAGAATAAGTTCGGCCTTGTCTTTAAGACTCGAACCAGATGTCTTCGTCAAAAGCCTCTGCTGACCAGTCGTCTGTCAGCTGTGGAGCGAGGCGAGCGAGCTGCCGCTCCAACAGTCAAGGTTTTAGTAACAGACGACATGCTGCAGCCTGATACCACCAGCGCAGCTGTTGGGTCTTTGGAGTCCATTCTAAGCCCACTCCCGCGCACTAGATCTGCCGCTCCACTGAAACAGAAGCAGATCATCAAACGCCTAATATATACCACTATCGTAGCTATCCTTAAGTGAAAAATTTAATTCTTACAAAAATAATGATCTATTACGCGTTACATAGAAATTTCTTGCGGAGCGAAATGACAAAACGATAGCCTCACGGCTTAAATCGGGTTTCTACCATAATGTTAGAATTGTGAAAAAATTGTTAAGTCGTCCATCATATATTTCAATGCCAATTTTCAGAACTCTATCTGCACAGAAAGTACCAAATTGTACCAATTTTGGTACCAAAATATACGAATTTTGAATACATCATTAAGTCATCCATCATTTCTTTCTTAGTTGTACCTACATGCCAAATTTCGGATCTATAGATCCATCTATAAAGAGAGTGCCAAATAGTAATTTCGTTCGAATTGTGAAAAACTCATTAAGTCGCCCATCATATATTCCAAAGTGTTACCTACATGCCGATGGAGCCAGAGGTCTGAAAGAAAGTGCCAAATGGTATCAATTTTGCAACCAAAATGTATGAATTGTAAAAAGCTTATAGTCACCCATTATATTTTTCCTAGTTGTATATACATGCCTATTTTCATATCTCCAGCTCCATCTTTAAAGAAAGCACCAAATGGGACCAATTCTGGTACCAGAATTTACGAGTTTTGATTAGATCATTTAGTCATCCATCACATATTTCCTGCTGTACTAAACGTACGTGAAATTTTAAAATTGCACCTCTATCCATCAGCCCTGTGCAAAGTTCATCCATTTTGTACATTTTTGATACTTTTTTTAGTATCTAAATGGACAAATTTCCAAAAACTCTTATAATAACCCAATTAATGTTGCTAGAAAGTACCTAAAATCCAAAATTCAGAGCTCTAGTCCAATTTACAAGGAAAGTACCAATTGCGGTACTAAACGTACTTTTTCTAACACTTACGATTTTCCAATCTTTCAACTTTACCAAATTTCAGGATTCTTGTTTAGCCGTTTGGACTGGGCAATGATCTGTCAGTCACGCAACTCTTTTATATAGTCATCGGCATAAGTATTTTGACAAACTAATATTCGAACAGTTTAGCTTACAGAATTTTTATACCCATCACCATAGGATGGGGGTTTACTAATTTAGTCATTCCCTTTGTAACACCCCGAAATATTCGCCTAAGGCCCCATAAAGTATATATATTCTTCATTGTAAACATGACAGAGGTCTAACGCGTAAAGCTAGGCGCTTGAAATTTTGCACAGATACTTATTATCGATGTAGATCTTTGGGGATTGCAAATTTGATCTCCAGATTTTACTTCTTGAGCACCTGGAAGCCGTAATTTTTCTCCGATTTGGCTAAAATTTTGCATATAGTGTTCTGTTATGATTTCCAACATTGCGCTTGAATCTCGATTCCCTTGTCCAGTTTGGATGAAATTCCATTTATTCATTATATAGAGCATTTTTGTTTGTGTGTTTCTCTTTCGAGAAGAGCTCAATGATCGGAGATTGCAAATGGAAAAGGAAAGCCAAAGATACCAACTCACACCAACCATTATGGGACGCGTTTCGTTTTTGGTTAAAAGACTTTTCAACCATATTAGGTGTGATGGCTTCAAGGACCGTGCGTTGGTATGTTGTATTTGAATCGTATTTATTGCGAAACGCATCTATGATACAATTACCACATTAACCACACTCGACAACCCTGTCTATAAGCTGTACTTTTTCCCAATGCATGTGTTTTTGTGTAATGACAGACTTTTTTCTGTGGCAATTACACTACCTCCGTGGTGCACATGATTCTGAGCATCTGTTGGAAGCTGTATTGATGGCTTCGGACGCTAGACAACGGCAACGACTCTCGCTTTTGCTCCGTGTGCCCAAGTTCGAATCCCTGCCGGGCTCTGCCGAATTTATATTGACGTAGTCATTTTTTTTTAATTTTTTTTAACAACATTTTTTTAAAAAATGTTTACAAAAAATTTTGAAAATATAAAAATAATTTTATTTTCTACGTCACTATGTATTTGCAACAAAAAAAAAATGTTTAATACTTTATCACTATTTAGCGAAAAAGGTGGAATTTCATTACATTAACATTAAAAAGCACCTGCTGGCTTATCACCGTAAATTTATTTTTTTATATAGAAACCATCAAATGCAACAAGACACTAAAATGGATTCCAGAAATATCACTCCTAACAATTTTGGGAAAAATTTTTGTGGGATATTTTTGTATGTAAAAAACTACCGACTTTCGACAAGCCAATTTCCCCCAAATATGACCTTTTATTACGGGATATGGATGCAATTCTTAACGGAAATCTTTTCATCAAAAACGGATTTTCGATCGATGTTAATAAAGTTTGAAGGGTAAAAACATCATCATTTAAGCAGAACATAGATAGCTCGTTGTAAATATTATTCAAAATTTGTTTTATTGAAATAATTAACATTTTTATTTGCTTATATTTTCAATTTGTTTGCGAAAAATTTTATGAAAATAAAAGTCATTTAAAACCAATTGACCGACACAAACAATTACATGTTGAGGTCATAAAACTAGTATGAGAGGAAATTAAAATGAGCGCCCCCAAATAACATCCAGGCTACGTCCCTGAAGGGAGCTATATCCAAATCTAAACCTATATAGCCCATTTGCAATACCCAACGACCTACATCAGTATTAAATACCTGTGCAAAATTTCAAGTGGCTAGCTTTACGCGTTCTATCGCTATCAAGATATATTCATTTACAGGTTGTGGCAGTTGCCCAACAATAAAATATTGAGTGCACTATCTGTCAAAATCGGTGATTAGTGCAACTCTGAATTTGAGTATGTTACTAGTTCGTGCAATATTTCGTTGTTTGTGTGAGTTATGGCTCTTAACTGTTAAGACACACAACCTTAACTGTTAACACACACAACCTAAACACCTTGACAGATAGTGCACTTAACGAGAAACAATTTTACTCATCTGTTTACGGTATACTACCTGTAATTATGTCATGACCGCTATCTTGATTTCGACAGACGGACGAACGGACATGGCTAGATCGACTCAGAGCGTCGAGACGATCAAGAATATATATACTTTATGGGGTCCTCAATCAATATTTCGAGATGCTACACACGGAATGACTTTATTAGTATACGCCCATTCCATGGTGGTGGGTATAAAATTTGGTCCTTAATGGCAAAGAGCAGTGCCTAGCTGTAAAATAAATAGCCCCCCAATAAATCTATCACTGGAGGAAAGTGAAATTTTGTAAAACATTTATCAACATTTTATCTTTTTCCACTCTTCAATTCATTTGGTCCAAGTTTCCACGCCCTTTATATGTAACTTATACCCAAGGCACTACTTCGTCACCTTTATAATAGTTGGCATGGGCATTTCGACATAGTGCATTTTGAAATGTGTGGGCATGTCATTATCATTTGGAAATAATGAATTTTGGTCTGGCTAAAGTAATTTTTTATATCAAAATATCTAAAATATGTTTTTTAAATTAGAATTTGGAAAAATTAAGTAAACCAATGGCCGCCATTTAGGAAAGGATAAGACAACGAGTTGGCTCAGTAACAGTACACCGCATGCAAAAGTTCAGCTAAATCGGCCAAAATTGCGGGTTCCAGGGCTCAAGAAGTCAAATCTGGAGATCGGTTTATATGGGAGCTATATCTAAATCTGAGCCGATATAGCCCATTTGAAATCCCCAACGCCCTACATCAGTATGTAGTATCTGTGGAAAATTTCAAGCGGCTAGCTTTACGCGTTCGACCGCTATCGTGATTTCGATAGACGGGCGGACGGACATGGCTAGATCGACTTAGAGCGTGGAGACGATCAAGAATATATATACTTTATGGAGTCTTAGACGAGTATTTCGAGGTGTTACAAACGAAATGACTAAATTAGTATACCCCCATCCTATGGTGGTGGGTACAAAAAATTCTGTAAGCTAAACTGTTCAAAAATTATTTAGTCAAAATACTTATGCCGAAGACTGTATAGAGAACGTTGCGTGACTGACTAATCACTGCCCAACCCAAATGGCTTAAACTAGAATTATGAATTTTTGCATGAATGTTGGGCTGGGGTCGGAGGCGCGAGATAAGGCCGGGCTTGATGATATTCGTAAGTAAAGATGCGAAATGGTGAATATTCGTCCAGCGCGAACGGATAGGGCTAAAGTTATGATTTTGGGATCAAATTAAAAAGCGTCTCGAAAAACTAACAACAATTTCACAAAATCGTACCAGAAGTGGACGAAATAGCCCGTTTAGCACCGAAATTGGTTCTTGTTGGTACCTTTTTTGTTAATTGAGCTAGAGCTTTGAATTTTAGTACTTAGGTACACTATGGCAACCTAAATTAGGAGGCCAAATTAGTGTTTGGACATTTATAAATAGGAGAATTTTGCACAGGGCGAACGGGTTGAGCTAGAACTTCGAGATTTGGCACAAATGACTGTTTATGCTAAAAGGGGTAAACATGTTGAAGATCATAAGAGAAGCCGATGAAGAAATTTTCTTCCACATCGGACGAGAATTACGCCCTCTAGAGGCTCAAGAAGTGAAGATCTCAGATCGGTTCAAATGGCAGCTATATCAGGTTATGTACCGGTTTGCGCCATACTTAGCACAGTTATTGAAAGTCATAACAAAATTTCAGCCAAATCGGATGAGAATTTCGAGCTCTATTGGCTCAAGAAGTCAAGATCCAAGATCGCTTTATATGACAGCTATACCAAATTATTAACCGATTTTAATAATACTATAAACCGTTGTTGGAAGTAACACCAAAACACTACGTGCAAAATTTCAAAAAAAAAATTTCAAATTTCAAATTGGACGAGAATTGCGCCCTCTAGAGGCTCGAGAAGTCAAGACCCAAGATCGGTTTATATGGCACGTACAAAGTGCTAGGCTCTTTGCAATTTGAGCTAAAGTTCTGAAATTTAGAATACAGGTACACCTCGACCATCGCCAGATTGCAGCTGATAATGTATTCGATAAGCAGCTCACCCCTTTCGTTGAAATCCGAACTTTCCCATATCCGGTGATGTGCATAAGCATCACTTCCCTGCAGAAGCGGCTTCCACCAGCAACTTAAGGATTGAAGGTGGCACCTCTGAATCGTATGCCATATATAGGGAAGTATGCGGCTTTAGACCTGGTAAATCCACCCTAGACCGGATATTCACACTGCGCAAAATCTTTATCTTTGTTGACTACAAAGCCGCTTTCGATACCTCTTTACGTTCAAAGGTATTTTAAGCCATGTCTGAGTTTGGTATCCCTGCAAAATTAATAAGACTCTGCAGGATAACACTTGCTGCTACGCGTTACTCAGTAAGAATAGGAAAGAACCTCTACGAACCATTCAATACCAAACGAGGTTTCAGACAAGGAGACAGCCTATCGTGTGACCTCTTTAATATCCTGTTGGAGAAGATTATACGAGATGCAGAAGTGAATAGATATCGACATCATAGGTCTGTCAGACGAAGTATTAACTTCAGCCTTTGAAAGAATCGAAAGAGAGTCAGTGAAAATGGGTCTGGCAGTAATGGAGATAAAACGAAATTGATGGTTTCAACTCCCAAAACGCCTTGTACAACCGAGCAGATAAGGAATATGGAGAAAGTTGGGAACCACAACTTTGAGATAGTCAGTAACTTTATTTACCTCGGCACCGCCGATACCGAAACGAATGGAACCTGCTTTGACATAGAGCGAAGAATAAAGGTAATACTGGCAAACAGATGCTTCTTTGGATTAAGTTAGCAGTTTACAAACAAGGCCACCTCTCGACAGACGAAGAATTCCTATATATAAATATCAATTTGTGTTTGTTTGTAGGTTTGTTTGTATGTTTGTGTGTTCCTTATAGATTCAGAAACGGCTGAGCCGATTTTCTTGAAATTTTCACAGATGGTGCATAATGACCCCGTGGTGAAAATATGGTACTAAATACATTTTTTGATATCTGAAGGGGGACCGGACCCTCCCCTTTACCCTAATTTTCAGAAACACCAGATCTCTGAGATGGGTGGTGCGATTTAAGCGAAATTTTGTGTGCTCTCATATAGTATATAGTAAGGTATAGTATATAGTATATAGTAAGGTATTTAGAATGAGAGAACGTATCTGACATCCAATTGTCGTACCAAGTGCTAGGGGGACCACCCCAAGCCCCAAAACGCCCCTACATCGGACATATTTACCGACCATGGCAATATGGGACTCAAATGAAAGGTATTTGCGAGTGGAATACGAATCTGATATTCAAATGTGGGGCCACGTTTCTGGGGGTCCACCCCTTTCCCAAAACACCTCCCAAACAGGACTTATTTACTGACCATGGGAATGTTGGGCTTAAATAAAAGGTATTTGAATGTAGAATACGAATCTGATATCAAAATATGGGACCAAGTGTTTGGGGGGCCGCCTCACACCAAAAACATCCCCCAAAGGTGACAAATTAACGACCATAGCAATATGGGGCTCAAATGAAAGGTCTTTGGGAGTAAAGCACGAATTTGATATCAATATTCGGGAAAAGTGTTTATGGGGCCACACCAACCCCACAACACCGCTCAAATAGGAAGTATTTGCTGACTATAGCAATATGAGGCTCAAATAAGAGGGTTTTTAGAGTAGAACACTAATCCGATATATGTATCGGCCGTCCATCCTCCAAAACACCCCCAAGCCGGTAATGTCTGCTGACTATGGAAATATGGGGCTCAAATTAAAGGTATTTGGGAGTAGACCACGTATCTGATATCAACATTAGGGGCCAACTGTCCAGGGGACGTCCCACCACCATAACAAACCCCCATTCGACGTATTTGCACACCAAGACAATTTGGGTCTTAAAGAGAGTGGAAGTAAATATTTATAGTTTTTAGGGCCAAATAAGGAGTTTAAATGAGATTAGAAAACGAATTTGATATCCAATTTTGAGGCCAATGGCAATATGGGGTTCAAATAAATGATATATAGTTATATGAGAATAGAGCACGTTGCTGATATATTTTCCGGGCTTAGTGCTTGGGGGACCACCCCAATCCCCAAAACACCCCTAAACCGGGCATAATTACCGACCATGTCAATATGGAGCTTAAATGAAAGGTATTGGGTGGTAGAGCAAAAATTGATACCCACTTTCGGGACAAAATACCCCACAAACAGCAATTTGTTACTGACCATCGCAATATGGGGCTCAAATAAACGAGTAGAAAACAAATTTGATATCCAAATGTAGGACCATGTATCTAAGGCATCACCCCATCCCCAAAACACCCCCCAAAGGGTAAACATTTTTTGACCATGCCAATATGTGGCTCAAATGAAAGGCATTTGAGATTAGAAAACAAATTTGACAACCTATTTTGGGGCCATGTGTTTGGGGGACGCCTCATCCTGTAAACTCCCCTAAACCAATGGCAATATGGGGTTTAAATAAATGATATTTGAGAGAAGAGCACGATGCTGATATTTTTTCAGGGCCAAGTGTCTCACCTACGAAAACACCCCTACAGCAGACATCATGAGAATATCGGGCTGAAATAAAGTATTTTAAGAATGGAGTACACCATACATCCAAACTTAAATTTGTAGACCAATAAAAATCTTATGGGACTCAGATAAAGGCACTTATATTGTTAAACTGTTTGTCGAGCGATATACTATTTTCGTGGCATGTTAATTCAGTAAAGGCTCTTTAATTGTCGGCAATAAATATTCCAAGGAAACTTTTGATCTATATAAAGTAAAAGAAGGCTCAGCGGAGCGGGCCCTGGTCAGCTAGTACTCTATAGAAGACACTGATACCACCAGTGTTGTTATATGGTTCTGAGGCACGGGTACTTGTGAAGGCAGTGCTTGGAGTATTTGAGAAAAAGATTCTTCGTAAAATATATGAACCAGTTTGGGTTAATGGAGAATATAGGCGTCCTATGTACCACGAGCTCTATGAGCTGTATGACGACGATAGCATAGTTACGCGTATCAAAATACAACGGCTGCATTGGCTAGGTCATGTTGTCAGAATGGATGAAGAAGCTGCAGCAAAAAAGTCTTTTGAAGGCAAACACGGTGATACACTCAAACCGGGAAGACCAAAAGCCCGATGGAAAGATCAAGTGGTGGAAGACATCTGAAACTTGGTGTCAGAGATTTCAGAATGAGCACAGAAGATCGAGGCGCTTGGAACGCTATTCTACGTTCGGCTAGTGGAACAAATGTTTTGTCATAGCCGATTTAAGTAAAGTAAGTATGGATGTATTGTTTTTTGACATTTGTCTTAAATCTCTGGATGTCATAGTGGGTGGGAAAAACATTAGCCGGAAGTTAATTCCACCAATACGAATGCTTCTTTCGACATTTCAAATACATGTTTAGCCTAACGGACATCACTTTGTATTTTCATGCTCAGGACATCAATAGCTCAACATTTATACCGTTGGTAGGCAAAGATGATCGTAATGGGTCAGCGAATCGTTTGTGTGACAACAAGCAGCGCTGAGTCTTCCGTGCATTATAATCTTCTCGATTCATTTGACTCCACTTAGAAATGGACAGTAAATCCCGGCAGAGTGTCTCGACCTATGGTTGAATGAGCACGAATGACAGAGATTTCTGTCATCCGCAAATGAGTCGATCGGATTCGATGTCTGACTCAACAGTTCGTTGATGATAATAAGAAAAAGGGAAGGAGAAGGGAATCCGTAGAATACAACTCCTTCAGACTTGTTGTGATCTGCGAGACAGCCGGAGTTTAGTACGAATACTGCATGTCTCCGGTCACCATCAGCCTCATCCAATCTACCAATCTTCCAGTCGATGGTTGAGAGATTGGGATTACATTCCCTAAGTCTTCCAAATATGGATTCAGGATCTGAGGGAATCCTTGGTATCCAAGTATGCGCCTTTGGTCAAAAAGTAATATCTTCCTTCTTGACTACATCTAGTGCTGCACCTGACCAGATCTCACCAATCCTTTTTAGCGCACAACGATACATAGTCTGTATCGACCCCGATACCAGCCTGCATCGTCAAAAACTTCAGGAGACCTAGGAAATTCCGCAAGAACATCGGAGTATACTAACGACAGTCCATTGACTTCCCTACGCCAATTATTCCTAGGTATACAGCCCTGTTCTTCTCCCATGTAGACTACTGCCATCACCAAACATTAGAAAGCTGTCATAGAGAGTGGACGTGTTCTTTTAAAGCAGGCATTAAGAACGCAAGTTTTTATAGTTCCAGTTGTGATTACTACGACCAACAATAAAAATACAAGTTTGAATCGATCTGGTGACACAATTTTTCCGTTCAATATATTGAAAAGTGCATTAAATGACATAACAAATCAAAAACAAGTAAAAGCGTTCGGCCGGGCCGAATCTTATATACCCTCCACCATGGATCGCATTTGTCGAGCTCTTGCCACGGTATCTCTTTTAAGGCAAACAAAGGATACAAGAAAGCAATTGCTATGTTATTGGAACAATATCAAGTTATGGTTCATTTCGGACCATAATTGAACTTAATATTCGGACCATAGAGAAGTCATTGTGTAAAATTTCAGCCAAATCTAGTAAGAATAGCAAACTTTAGGGGCTGAAGAAGAAAAATAGGGAGATCGGTTTATAGGGGAGGTGCATTAGGCTATAAACCGATTCATGCCGTTTTCGACACGTATGTTAAAGGTGATGAGAGAAGCCGTTGTACAAAATTTCAGCTAAATCTGATAATAATTGCTCCTCCTAGTTGTTTAAGAAGTCAAGACCCCAGATCAGTTTATATGGCAGCTATATCAGGTTATGGACAGATTTGAACCATACTAAGCATATTAGTTGGATGTCATAACAAAATACGTCATGCAATATTTCAGCCAAATCGGATAGGAATTGCTCTCTGTAGAGGCTCAAGAAGTCAAGACCCCAGATCGGGTTATATGGCAGCTATATCAGATTATGGACCGATTTAAACCATACTCAACACAGTTGTTGGAAGTCATAATAAAACACCTCATCCAAGCGGCTCAAGATATAGCCCATTTACAATCCCAACCGACCTACACTAATAAGAAGTATGTGTGGAAAATTTCAAATGGCTAGCTTTACTACTTCGAAAGTTAGCGTGCTTTCGACAGACGGACGGACGGACAGACGGACGGACATGACTAATTCGACTTAAAATGTCATGACGATCAAAAATATATATACTTTATGGGGTCTTAGACGAATAGTTCGAGGAGTTACAAACAGAATGACGAAATTAGCATACCCCCATTCTATGGTGGAGGGTATAATAAAAGTTCATATAAAGTATTTGCAAAGTTGGAAAAAGAAGACTACAAACAAAACAACAAAACACTAATAAAAGAGTGTCTAGTGAAACTGCCGTAGTTCTCTCACAAATAAATAGAGAGTTTCCTTGTTGTAATTTCAATGAATAGAGCTTTTCAGTAAACATTTATTGCGACCCAAAATTTACCATCTATCCCTAAAACTATACTTCACTTTTTAACATTAATTGAAATAAAAGTGTATCCCAATAGGATCATTTGTCCACCATTTATCTCAACATGGTCTGTGTGAAATCGAAATGTTCAATTAAAAAAATCGAAGAACCTATGGTATCTTATACGAGATATCACGCAAAGTGCGTCAAACTTTCTATAAGGAATGCCGACAACATAAGAGAAGACAAAGGACTTCGTTGGTGTTGTGCAAAGTGTAAAGTATTTGATGTTGAGTTTATGCATTTTATAAGAATACTCGCAGTGAATTCGAAACTATTTATAATGAACTCATCGCCTTAATGGAAAAATTCGCAAGATACAAAACGGTTTTCGAAAATGCATCATGCCTGGAGAATTTTCTGCACTCACCCATCGATTCAATGCGTAAACGAAAAACACCATTGAATCCATAAACGCAGTCCCGTCTAAAATTTAAATTCCAATGGATCAGCAACCATCAACCAGTTTAGTCGCCGATTACACGAGACTTTACACTCTGCCGCCTTCTGGCGCATTGACTCCATCGAACACAGCTGCATCATCAAGTGCTCATAGTGCTTCTGACTTACCGCCTGGCACAACAAGATTTTACACTCCACAAGTTACACCCAAACTACAAGCTACGACTCCTTAACCACTAAAAGTTGCCCCGAATAAGAAAGCTATTTTTGCAGCGAAATTCGCTGCTGAAACATGTTATTTTATATAAAATCAAAGATTAACATTGATGTCGAATTGAGTTTTTACAAATTTAAGTGCCATGTTAAGAAAAATATACCTTATTGGTTTCAGTCCCTCTTTACTAAAGTGGATCAGATCATATCAGACTGGACGTACTCAAGGAGAAAATTTGGTACTGCAGTTTCCAAATCAATTGTTATCTCTTCAGGTGTTCCACAGGGTAGTCATCTTGGCCCTGTGCTGTTTGGTTTGTTCATAAACGACCTCCCTTTAACTTTAAAGCACTCGAATATTTTGATGTATGCAGATGATGTCAAGATCTTCAGATCGACGAGAGACTCTCATGAACAGTGTTATCTTCAGTATGACCTTGAGTACCGATTAAATCTTATAAAGCTTCCTACATTAAAAAGTCGTAGAACCATGCTAAACATTACGTTTTTGACTAAATTATTCATGGTCAAATAGATTCTTGCTATCTTTGAGTCGAATTTTCTTTAACGTTCCTGAATGGTTACAAAGAGGGACTGTGACCTAATCTAGGCTTGATAAGTTCTATCGCTTTGCTATCACTGGCTAGAACAGACGCCTCAATCGGACACGGACACAATCCGTAATGACAGGACAATGTCAAATCCGAAAACATGCTGACAGACTGATAGTAGCCAGTAACGACTTTTGCAGTAGCTGTGAGGACATCGAAGAAGAAGAGACTATAGAACAACTTCTTAGTGTGCGTCCCGCACTAGCAGTCAGAAGGAGTTCCACTTTAGGTTCTCATTTTTTTGAAAACCTGTCCGATTTAGCGGATGTGAACATTCGCAAGTAGTTGGGCTTTTTAAAGCGATCTGGATGGTAGGAACTAGAATGCATCTTCCTTCTTCTGTTCCTGTGGTATCACAATGAACGAAAACGTCTAAGTGAATCTAGTGGCAGACTGCCACTTCAACCTAACCTAACCCAGATGCTTCATTAGCTGCTGCTGTCGAAGTACCTTTTTGAGTTCTGTCCTTCCCCGCTGTCCTTCATAAACCTATTTGGATAAAAATTGGTTGAGGCTTTCCATACCGAATTTCGTGCAAATCCATCGAAAATTGTTGTAACTACGCCCTTTTAAGTGTAAACCGAGCGAATTATATATATAGGAGCTATATCTAAATCTGAACCTATTTTTCCCAAAATTCATAGCGTTTGTCTTTGGACTTAGAAAGTTATATATGCAAATTTTCGTGATGATTGGATAATAAATGCGATCTCTATCTTAATGGCAGAAAACAACAGACAGACTACCTATCACGTTTTTAAGGACATTGGTACTACTTACGTTCTTCGTTATTGAACATAAAATGTTAAAAAGCGTATAGCCTTTAATTTGATGTATGGTACGGGCAGCTTAAGCCGTTTGAGTGATATGGGTTGCCGAAGTCATCAAAGTCGTCAAATAGCGAAAAAAATCGAGATTTTCACAACTTTGAGGCCCCAGCAGCACGTGTGAACATCCTCCAATTGTACTTAAAATTTGGGAATCTTAAAACCTTACAATTTTTTTCCTTCGAGATAAAACCACCCTAGTGTGGTGGTACTTACCTGTTCGCGGTAAATATATAAGCATTGTGAGCGACAATAGGAATCCGCATATTGAATATTGACAAAACAGCCACGAATTTCTCATCTGAAAAGAATGTATATATGTTAGCATTATTTGCGGCAAGTACAAGTTATTTTAGTGCGAAATATCAATCAAACACGCAATAAATGAAATTCTCGACAAATAAACATAATTTTTAAAAAAAATTAGGAGTTTGTTTACGACAAAATTGCAACATGCTTTATGACAAATTCATGCAAGAATTTGTGGCGAATACAAATTTTTTGTTGCTAGAACATTTAGGATAGGTTTAAGTGGCAATCTGGCCTCAGACTCACTTAGACGTTTTCGTCCTTTGAGATAAGACGGGAACGGAAGAAGTAAGATCACTCTAAATAATTCAACAACTTGCGAATGTTCACATCCCATAATTCAGACAAGTGTTCAAAGAAATGAGAATCTAAAGTGGAGCTCCTACTGGCTGCCAATACGGGCACACACACAGCAGATGTTCCAAAGTCTCTTCTTTCTCGCCGCCCTCACAGCTTCTTCAGAAGTTGCTACACATTGCAAACCTCAGTCTGTCAGCATGTTTTCCGATCAGACAGTGACCTATTATGACAGACATAATGACTGAGAAGTTTGTTCCAGCCTCGCTCAGTCTAGTTCAAATCAAGACTGAGAGAGGTTGTAAAAGCGGAGGGCGATTTTGCAATCCAGAAAAAAGTTCTCCCGAGATTTAATGGCTGCCTGGCGGTCTGAGAAAACATTTCTGCCAATTGTCGTTATGACTTTATATCTTTGCCATTCCACCACTTATTTAAGCAAGATCTCCGCTTGATGCACACTACAGTTGTCGGGTAACCTTCTCGATATGGCCAGTCCTACTTCTTCAAAGTATACCCCAAACCCTAATCGTCTAGTTTGGACTCATCCGTATAGAAGTCTATGACATCTAGAACTTATTTTGTCCAGGATATGGATGTTTCAATCCTTTCTGTCAGGAATAGTGGTGCAATACTTTTTATCAAGAAGCGGCTGAGGAAATGTGTAGCCCACACTGCCTGGAACATCGGGCATTTTATCAAGAATAACACAGTGTCCCTAGCCGGCACATGACCAAAAAGAAAGCATTCTTAGCCTAGCAGCAGTGGTCGCAGCAATTTGTGTATCCACAATGTCCGGAGCCATTAGGTGTTGTAAAAATTCAGTGCATCAGATAGTGTCGTCTTCACTGCGGCTGTGATGCACAAACAAGCCATCCTTTGGACCCGGCTGATTATTGAGCAGTAGGTGGACTTTTGAAGCGCCGTCCACCGAACCACAACTCGATATGGTTTTATAGTTCTGACGACTGTACCCACTTTTGCTCTTCACTGTTTGTGCCTTCAACATTCTTTATTCTGGCTATTAAACTCAAGTCAGCATTATTTACTTTTCTTTTATTTCAGTTGTAGTTCAACAAAATGACTTGAGTCAACGTAACATTGACTTTGAAAATGAAATTAAATAGACTCTTTAACGTAAGCATTGTCCCATATACTATTCAGTCAAAACTTCACTTGACTGACTGTAATTTGTAATTCGAATCCTCAAAAATTGCTTACTTACCATAATATAAAGGGTGATTTTTAAGCTATTATCATTTTGGCAACACTGCGTTAAGCAGCTCACGCACATTTCGTGTTTTGTTTCATCAACATTTCAACTTGTCAAACATTTTCAACTTGGTCTATAATTTAATCATGAATCGTATTACAAACGAGCAACGCTTTGTAATTAATGAATTTTATCATCAAAATGCGGGCTCTGTTAAGAAAGTTCATCGCGCGCTTCTTCCATTTTATGGACGAAGCTCATTTTTGGCTCAATAGGTACGCTTAATAAGCAGAATTGTCGATTTTGGAGAGAAGATCAGCCAGAAGAAAAAGTCACAGTTTGGTGCGGTTTATGGGATGGTGGCATTATTGAACCGTACTTCTTCAAAGATGATGCGAATTGTAACGTAACTGTGAATCGTGAGCGCTACCGTGAAATGATATCTTACTTTTGCCTAAAATACAAGAGCTCGACTTGCGTGAGACGTGGTTTCAACAAGACGGTGCCACAAGCCACACAGACTATTTGTTGTGGGGCTATATTAAAGCTTATGTCTATGCAGACAAGCCCGCTTTAATCGACACATTGTAAGACAACATTGAAACATTTATTCGTGAGATACCGGCAGAAATGTTGGAAAGAGTATACAAGAATTGGACTAACGTATGGACCATTTGAGGCGCAGTCAATGTCAACATTTGCATGAAATAGTCTTCAATCTTGACTCAGCCTAAGCAACTTTGTATTGGAAGGGCTGATCATCGAAAACAATTGAAAACCAATAAAATTACATGATATAATTCTATATGGCCGAATGTGCAAGAATGAGCAATCTCAAATTCCATAGGAAATAAGAATTTTAGCATAAGCAAAATTATGACCAAGCAAGGGTATAAATACTCAATGCTTGATCAATAATAAAGGAGATCTTGTTTAACATCAACGCCAAATTCGTTCGTTAACTCTTGCCTAGACCACTTTCGGTAGCCCATTTCGCTGTCGCACTTAGAGCTTCCTGAAGTATAGCTCCAAGAGTGCTGGAAAATTGTCACCTAACCTCAATAGCCACGTCATCAGCATACGCGGCCACTTTCAAGGTTTTACTTCCAGAGACAATAATATATTGTGAATGGCTATATTCCAAAGTAGGGGAGACAGTCCACCTCCTTGAGGTGTTCCTCTGCTGACCCATCTGTTTTAGATCTAAAGACCCTCCGTAATTCTTCTTTTAGTAAGAAAGTTATTTACAAACTTTCTAACGTTAACAATGATGCATATAAACTCCAGCTCTAAATGGTTGACGTCGGTTTATCATAACTAAAAGCACCCTCAATGGCAAAAAATGCTACCATTGTGTATTCCTTGAAGGGCTGTTCCAGTGGACTTGCTCTCACTATATGCATGATGTTGCCAAGACAGACGATCTACAGCGATCTCTACTCTAAGATATGTTTCTATCAATCTCTCTACAGTCTTCAGTATAAACGAAGACAGACTAATTGGATGAAATTACCTTTGTAATTTTCCATCCCACAGGCATTAACGACATGCTGATACAAACAGAGTATATGTGGCTAAGCCAAGGTGCCAGTCTATCGGACATAGATTGTTATTCAAACGGTTATACATCATCAGGTCCTGACGATTTACAGGAGTCTACACATTCAATCACACAATAGATTTTCGACTCAGACACAATTTCCCAACAAACTGCGACGAATGCATATCAATGACAACCTCTTTTGGCGCCACTTTGTCCGTTGGTAATACTGCACGAATGTCGCCAGCATTGGGAAGGGGCAACCACTGGTGAAGAATTGTTTCTGATATTCTCGCCAGGGTGCGAATCCAGGTGTTCAGGATCACAAGCGGACATGCAAAACTTAGCTCCACGTTGGCTCCTCACATTTGGATTTAGCTCCCATACATATGTTTGTCCAATTTTGAACAATACTTGCTGTTGTTGTTGTAGCAGTATGTTGTGTTCTTACTTTTATCTGCTTGATTCTGTCGAATATCCAGGTCCAATTGTCGAATATCGTGGTCCCTGTTAGCATGTCGTTCTTCATACTGAAGACTCTTAAGAGGTTGATAGAAACATATTTTACAGCAAAGGTCGCTGTAGATCGTCTGTCTCGTCAACAGCATGCATAAAGTAAGGACAAGTCCACTGAAACAGTCCTTCACGATCTAGTCGGCTACATAGAGGTTCTCTCGCTGTCAAGATATATACAATGGTATCATTTCATGAAGTTGAAGGTGCTTTCAATATTGTAAAACCAACGTCAATCATGAAGGGGCTGGAGTTTCTAGGCATCAACACTACCATAAGAAAGGTTATAAATAACTTACTTACTAAATGATGCATTACGGTAGGCTTGGGATCTGGGGATCTAAAGAGATGGGTCAGCAGAAGAATACCTCATGGTGGAATATATCCATTAACAATATATTATTGTCTCTGGAAGAAAAACATCTAAAAGTTATAGCTTATGCGGATGACGTGGCCATTGTGGTTAAGGGAAAGTTTCCCAGCACTCTTACAGATATAATCCAGGAAGCTCTCCGTGCCACAGCAAAGTGGGCTACCGAAAATTGACTAGGCGTAAATCCGTGCAAGACAGAAGTAGTTCTTTTCAGCAGGAGATACAAGCTACTTATACTTACAGTGGCATCTATCTCCTTGGGAGGAGAGAATGCTCCATTTACTTAGAGCTCAAAATACCTGAAATTGAACTTTAAATCAAACATTATGGAAAGGGCAAGAAATGCAACTCTTGCACTATACACCTGCAAGAGAGCCATTGGCAAAAGTTGGGGTTTAAACCGATGAACTGTGTATATACTGCAGTTGTTAGACCTATAATGCTATATGGTGTTGTCATCTGTTGGACGGTGCCATCTGATGCACTGTATTCATTGCTACATCTAATGCCTCTGGACATTGTGGCTAGACAAATTGCTGCGACCACTGCCGTGAGGCTAAGGGAGCTTTCTCTTTAGTCATGCGGCAGCTACGGACACTGTGTTATCCTTGATACAACGCCCGATGTTCCAGGCAGTGACTTCTGCCTGACACACCGCTTCTCAGACATTCAATCAGCCATTAAATGCCTTGAGAACGTATTTCTGAATTCAAACACCACCCTCGACTGTCGCAGATCTCTCAACGAGATGGACATTGTGGCTAGACAAATTGCTGCGACCACTGCCGTGAGGCTAAGGGAGCTTTCTCTTTAGTCATGCGGCAGCTACGGACACTGTGTTATCCTTGATACAACGCCCGATGTTCCAGGCAGTGACTTCTGCCTGACACACCGCTTCTCAGACATTCAGTCAGCCATTAAATGCCTTGAGAACGTATTTCTGAATTCAAACACCACCCTCGACTGTCGCAGATCTCTCAACGAAATGGCTGAACCGTTCAATATTCACCTGTTCTGGGTGCCGGGCCACAGAAATATGCCAGGGAATTGTAAAGCAGACTAGAAACTACCTTACACATTCTCGGGGAAGTGGGTATGCCTCTAGCAATATGGAAGCTAACTCTTCAGTATCAGACCCCAAGGGCAACGAATAATAAATGGTCACAATGGGGGGCCGTGAGCATACCAAAATTATTCTGCCTAATCTAGGCTTGAAGAGGTCTACCGCTTTGCTCATAGACTAAAACAGACGTATCAGTCATTATGGGCGTCATGACAGGTCACTTTCTGATCGGAAAACATGCTGACCGACTGAAGTTTGCAATTGACGACTTCTGCAGAACGTCCGTGTGTGTGTGTCCCGCACTGGCAGTCAGAAGGAGTTCCACTTGAGGTTCTCATTTCTTTGAAAACATGTCTAATTTAGCTGATGTGAACATTCGCAAGTTATTGGATTATTTAAAGCGATCTAGATGATTCAACGGTTGGAACTAGAAGGCATCTTCCTTCTCCAGTTCCTGTGGTATCACAATAGACGATAACGTCTATGTGAGCCTGATGGCAGACTGCCACTTAAATCTAACCTAACCTACCCTTGGGAAGAAATAATTTACACTTTCGCTGATTTTCTCAATCATAACGTGTGTAGCGGTTTCGCGCCGGTGAAGGTTTATCTGGATGGCCTCCATCATTGGTCCTCCAGTAAATGGGATTTATTCGTTGGGCTCTTTTAAATCTCCTATTGCAGCACTTCTTGATGTTTTAATGTCAGTATTTTTGCCTATCCTAATCTACCCAATCTTGAGAAAAGTGGTGATGGCCTCGTCATCGGCTCCCTGTTCGTTAGGCAGTATTAAGTCTCCTGTCCCTACACTGCCTGATGTCTCAATATTAGAATCTGTGCCTATCCTAGCATTCACAATCTTGTAAAATACAGCTTTGGATGCGTAGAACGCCATACATTTAAAAAAATTATCTATCATCAAGCTCGCTTTCGTCGAAAAATTAGGAAATAATGATCTTCGCACTTACAGGTAAATGAAACTAGAAATGCAAAATTTTGCGTTTGCGTTTATAAATTTGGCTTTTAGCTACTTCATATAGACCTTAAGCCGAAAATATATCAAAGACCAACCCAATCTGTAGAAATTAAAATATCCAAGCACTCTCAAGATTTCAAACAAGTGAATGATAATTTAGATAAAATATTCGGAGCCTGTCGAGCAAGTACCTCTACTCACTACATCGATATACTTCTTTATTTTTAACCGGAAATAAAAATGTTTATATACCCACCAAAATGTTTTGTTTTTTGTCAAAATTTAAAATGACACCTCAATTTGGGACGCTCTGTGCATCGACATCAATTTTTGAAAATGTTTAAATCATTCAAGTACCGCCGCACACAGTGACTAAAATACAAGATAATGTTTGCTCGATGTTTCTTTATTATTCGAAACAACACTATTGGAAGCCTTAAAGTGGCGACCTTCATTGATATTTTTTTTACACTTGTCTAACTAAACCTTTCTACGTACAACTAGTGCTTTTGGTTGTTTTTTTAATTTCTACCTTAACATACTTTAATTTTGATTCTAAGGGATTCACATACACAGATCTTCATTCAGTGATAACACCGTTGAAGCAATTATGGCCTAAAGTGGGCAAAAAACACTTTTCTGGATTGCAAATTTATTAATTTTCACTTTCTCATATTGATATAATACCAAACTGATGTTGTTGCCCAACAATTTGACCAAAGTTTAGAGGGTAGGATCATACCAAAACAAATGCGTCCCGGAAAAATCTCATAAATTCAAGGAATTTGTCTATTGTCGTTTAATTTAAAGAATCTTGCTACCAGATTTCGAGCTACTACTTACTATTTGCTATGCAAATGCAAATTGAAATAAAATATGTATACTCGCATACGAAGGAATGTTGCTTCATTAATATTTCTGTACAATCTACCACTTCAATCACTTACATTGAGAATACTGATATGCACAGCGATATGGCTTTAAACAAATTTAGTTATATATTTCAGACTTGAATATTTCTCGGAAAATTTTAAACAGCTATTTATTTATTACAACTACAGGACTTTGAGTAGACATTCACGATAATGTCCTAAAATTTGCCATGCTGTTAATTGCGCATGCTCGAAAAAGCTTCGAATATTCAGACATATAGTTTGAATATACAACCCCTATATAAGGAACATTTGCTCTGCTATGACATATAGTATGGTAAATACAAAAACCATTGAACATTTACCACACAGAGTCGGCTGGTCGAATTAAATGTTATCGTTGAATTCACTCGAAGCGAGGTACTTGAAGAATGTTTTGGACTTTGAGCCATTTCAACATTGTTATAAAGAACAGGCATTTTTTATTCATTAATGGATTTATTGTCTACACCACAAGATGATGATCTTATAATTACATTGTAGATGTATTGTTATAATATATAGAAAAGTCTACATTCCCCACTCACAATATGCTTTTTATAAAGCGAAATTTATATACGAAAAAGTTTTGCCGCCAACTATCGAATATTGCTAAATTGTTCTCCATGGCCACCACCGTTATTGTTCGCAAAATTTTATATGGTTATATCATATCCTAATTACGTGACTCTCAGTTTAGGGAGCTGCCATTGCCACTGTATCATATCCTCATTATCCTCTTATATATAAAAATCAATTTGTGTTTGTTTGTTTGTGTGTTCCATATAGGCTCAACAACGGCTGAACCTATTTTCTTGAAATTTTCACAGATGATGTATAATGATACCGTGGTGAAAATAAGGGAGGGGGGGGCGGACCCTCTCCTTACCCTAATTTTCAGAAACGCCAGATCTCGGTGATGGGTGGTGCGATTTAAGCAAAATTTTGTGTCCTCTCTTAAAGTAATCTGAAAATAAAAATTTGGTATCCAAATTTCGGATGGGGTACCTAAGGGGGCAACCCCACCCACCAAAACCTACCAAATATATATATAGACCAATCATGACAATATGGGCCTCAAATGAAAGGTATTTAATAGTAGAAAATGTATCTACTATCCAATTGTCGGACTAAGTGTTTGGGGGACCACCCCAACCCCCAAAAACCCCTAAAGCCAAGTCATTAAGCCAAGTCACTAAGTGGCCGCCCCATCCCCGAAAACACCCCCGAAACCTGTCATGTTTGCCGACTATGGAAATATGGGGCTCAAATGAAAGGTATTTGGGAGTAGACAACGAATCTGATATCAACATTCAGGACCAACTCCCTAGGGGACGTCCCACCCCCATAACAACGCCCAAATATCAATGACAATTTTGGGTCTTAAAGGGAGTGGATCTCGATATGATAGTTTTTAGGGCCCATACTCTAAATCAGACATATTTGCTGACTTTTGCAATTAGGGGTTTAAATGAAAGGTATTTGAGATTAGAAAACGAATTTGATATCCAATTTTGAAGCCAATGGCAATATGGGGTATATATGCGGATATATTTATAGGGCTAAATGTTTAAGTGACTACCCCACTCCCCAAAACACCCCTAAATCGGGCATATATACCAACCATGTCAATGTGGGGCTCAAATGAAAGGTATTGGGGGTCTACCCCTTCCCTAAAACGCCCCACAAACAACAATTATTTACTGACCATCGCAATATGGGCCTCAAATAAAGGTATTTGGTAGTAGAATACGAATCTGGTATTCAAATGTGGGACCATGTATTTGGGGCACCGCCTTTTTCCAAAACACCCCCCAAAGAGTACAAATGTTGGGGCCAAATGGCCAAAGGGACCACCTAACCCTCGAAAACACCCCTAAATCGGACATCATGACAATATCGAGCTGAAATAAAGACTTTAAATAATGGAGTATATTTAACACCCCAGACGTTAATGACCCTAAACCCTGCGAGCGAATTCATAGACCAGTAAAGATCATATGGGATTCAGATAAAGGCGTTTATATTGTTATGCTTTTGCGATATACATATATTATTTTCGTAGCATGGTATTTCACTAAAAACTATTTTATTGTCGAAAATAAATATTCTAAGGATAATTTTGATCCATATAAAGTAAAAGGAGGCGCAGCGGAGCGGGACCGGTTCAGCTTGTATATATATATCAAAGAGTTGTGTGACTGACTGATCATCGCCCAGCCCAAGCTACAAAGCTATAATCATGAAATTTTGCATGAATGTTGGTCTTGGGTCATAAGCACGGGATAAGGCTGGATAAGGCGCGAACAGAAAGTTTGGCAAAAAAATTGGAAAATCGCACCGGAAGTGGGAGAAATAGTACTTTAGTACCGCAATTGGTACTTTCATTGTAAATTAAACTAGAACTCTGAATTTTCGAACTTTTGTACTCTATGGCAACCGTATAACAGTTTTTGGAAATTTGTACTTTAAAAAATGTACCAAAAAGGTACGAAATGGGTGAAATTTATGCAGGGCGGATGGATATAGGCAGAATTTTGAAATTTAACTTAAACTACATCTGGTGCCAAAGGATGAGGGTGAAAATATAAAAAAATAGTACTGGCAACGGGAGAAACAAGAACACCACCTAAAATCAAGGTTGACGGATCGGGACAATATGGGTATCAAATGAAAAGTATTGGAGAGTATAATGCGAGCGAGCATGATATACAAAATTGGGTCCAAGAAACTATGATGGTCCTAGTAGTTCACAAAAACAGAAACCTTGTGTTGAATTTTTTTGTTTCTATGAAAACTATTTGTTTCAGTGCTTGTTATGTTGCCATAGATATACAAAATTTTCAATACATACAATTAATTTTCCAATTTAAATTTTTTCGATTCTCAATTGAAAATTTGAAGAAGTAGGACCTGCCAATTAAATTTATTTTAATTTTAACTTCCGAGCATTCATAAAGCCCAGAAAATCCATTTGACCATTATTACAATCTATGGCACTTTCACTGATTCATTTACAATTCTATCAGCAGAATACATTTACATTGGAACATAGGTTTCTTGTTTGGTTATTCGGTCTGGACCCCGCAATCTTTCGTATTTCGAAATAGAACCAGTTGACCTAGTTCTGCGATATGACCTCGAAAAAAAGATTTGGCATCCATTAAAAAGTCAAGACTTGGGAATTCAATTCAATACTATTTAAATATTTCGCGTAAAAACAGCTTCCATAATCAAGTAATTTAGAAATACAGTGGCGATTAAACACCAGAAGTAGTTATATTCCTTAGAAGTCTACGAGGAGTTCTAATAAGTTGAACATTTACTATAAAAAGATTAGCTTTTAATTCTAAAACTTCTGAAAGAAAAATCAGATATTTTAGGGCATTTAAAAATAGGTGTTACACATTTAGCAAATATATAAAAGATAATAAGAAAGTTATTATTTAATGTATTAAAAATACGTTTATAAGACCTTGAAGAAGAAAAACTGTGCGAGCTTCCGATTACCCAAAAATGCATTATACTAAAAAAGGTTCCTTTTTGCGGACTTATGTTAAAGGAATAGTGCACTTTTTCTTCCATTGACTACTCTAAGATACGAACTCAGTACAGAATAGCTTTAAAATAGGAACACTTTTTTTTGTCACGAAAAATCACAAAATTGTCCCATAATAACCTTTTGTTCAAAAATAAATGCTTACTTCTAAATTTTCTACTAAAAAAAATAAATAAATAAAACACTCGTATTTTTATGGGAAAATAGTTTTTAAAGAGGAATTAAAAGCCATTTGCAAATGTGAACAATCTTACAAAAGTTAACTGACTTGCCTTTAATTAGTTTATATTATCGCGAGTGCATTGTATTAAAGAAAATATTTGGAATTCAATGACAGCAATGCATGGCTTCAAAACTTCAAAAAGAGACAAGGCGTACACTTACTTAAAATATCTGAAGAAAAACTTTCTCGCAGCCCCAGTTAGTGGATCCTTTCAAAATGAAGCTTAAGATGAAAATTTAAGAGCTTGGATTAGTCAATGATCAGATCTATAACGTTAACAAATCCGAAATGTTTGAAAACTGTTACCACAAAAGACATACATGTCTTCATTAGAAAAAACAGCTCCTGGCAGAAAAATACTGAAAAGCAGCGAGTTACATTCTTGTGTTGCGCAAACGCTGAAAGAACTCGGCAACTTAAACATATTGTAGTTTAAAACCACGCTCTTGTTTAATTGCTCTGACATGAAATTTACTCACTTCCGTTAATTATGTACATATAATCTCGCAAGTTCTTTTGAACAATTTCACTGAAAAATAGGGTATGGTATAATGTAGTAAAAATTTATCATATACTTAAAGCGTCCACAGGTTGGCGGATGGTGGAAAGCTCTGTTTTTATGCGGAGTAGCTGCAAATGCGGCAGCGGGCAGTCAGCGATTTTCGAGAGGAAAGTCTCAGTGAGGAGTCCGGTGGCACTGGCTCTTAATTTAATACTGAGTGCCAATGATATTCGAGATGACAAGGCGAGTTATTTCCCTACAAATAACCAATGGCCAACATAAGCGTCAATTCCAAGGCGAGGTGAGCGTCGGATCATGGACCAAGCGGCTCGTCACAACGAGGGATACATGTGCAATCCCACAAAACCCATATGGATGGGGCGCTGGTCCAGTAACCCGCCCCAGGAAAACTATGAGAAACAAATTAGTAGTAAAAACGGATATAGGAAAGGGAGACATATTTGGTCCAACGAGATAACGTCTAGTAATGGGTTGAGGCTGATAGACTTCACCGTGGCAAAATACATGGTGTTAGTAGCACCAGATTTCAACATAAAAACATTCACAAACCCACATGGCTGTCACCCGATCAAAACACCACGAACCAAATTGATCACGTTGTGATCGATGGAAGGCATTCACCCAGCGTTTTAGATGTACGATCGATCCGTGGAGCGAATATAGATTCGGATCATTACCTTGTTGCAGCAAAGGATCGCACCCGCACATGGCGAGGAAAGAACGATCTAGCACTGCACGAAGCTCGACATTGAAAAGCTGCAAACACAAATGATGGTAGGGGCATACTCCACTCAACTGACTCAACAGCTTGATGAAAGCACTCATTGTTCCGATAATATAATGGCGCAGTGGCAAACCGTTGCCCACTCCATGGAAAATGCAGCGAATTCCGTACATGGGTACCGCAAGCCTCCCCCAAGAAACCTATGGTACGACCAAGAGTGCCGAGATGCTACTGAAGCCAAGAATGCGGCATTTAGAGCAACCCTGCAATCAGTAGCAACGCGTCAGATAAAGGAGAGGAGGCGAAAATTCCAAAGACAAGATTATGCCACTCCTGTGCATAACTCAAATTTTTTTTTAAACGCCAACATTTCAATGAAATTTTGTGTGCCTGCTCAATGCATTTTACTACACTGCATTTTGTTTAAACTTTTTGAAGTCATTTTATTTTGCTTTTCTATTATAAATAGAAACGAAAACCAAACCAATTGGTCTAATCTGGACACAATTTCAATAAAAAAATTAAATGTTTTCTATGTTAAGATAAAACTTTATAGACAATTTTTTTAAGACAAAATTTTCATGAAATGTTTGCTAAAGACTTTTCAATAAAATTTTCTGAAAACATAGTTTTAATACCTTTTTTTTCAAAATGTCAAAAAGTTTTTTTCTAAAGACAAAATTTTATGAAATATTGTCTAAAGACAAAATGTTGCTCAGGCCTTGGCCTCCTCTTAATTATTTGCTCTAAAAGAAAGATTTCAATATATTTCAATATCATCTTTCCATTCAACAACATTTTTCTAAAGACAAATTTCAATACAAATTTTTATAGACAAAATTTTCATGAAATTTATTATTTTTTCAAAAGATGACATTTTTTAGATAAAAATTTGTTAAAATTTTCTTAACGCCAGAATCTTCATGGAATTTTTCAATAAAAATTGTTCCGAAAGACAAACATTTAACAAATATTTCTCTAACACATAATTCTACATGCATTTTCTCTTAATTATAGTTTTATTAGTTTAATTGAATTTTATCTGCAGAAAAATATTATTTAAAAATTGTCTTTAAATAAAATATGTTTGCTTGTTCATCTGAAAAACTTTAGGTATTAATAAATATGGTTTCCTAAAATTTATTAATAATATTTAATTATAATTTATTTGAAGTATATCATCAATGAAATGAAAAATTTTAAGACTTAGAAACAAAAATTCAAAACACCCGAAATGATCACCCTGATTAATTTACATTTTAAAATAATTACTTCAAATGAAACATTTTCGATATTTTCTTGGATTTCCATAATTCACAATTCAGTATTTAAGAGATTAGTACGGTGTTCATAATGATTAAGGGCCGAAACCTGTCAGTCAATAGAAGCAGCGTCGATTCTAGTATTTATTAGTTCTGTAGCCTCTTTGACTGTAGAATTACCTCAGTGAAATATTTTTTAAAAATTGGTCAACGTTTACGCTTTGAATTTTCTTCCAAGAAAAACTGTTTACAATGAAAAGATTTTGCGAATAATGATTTCCTTAAGTGGTATACATATTCTAACTACTATTGCAGACTTTTTTCTGTGAGAGTAAGTTCTATGTTACACTTACATTTGCCGCTAGGACATTTAACATCAATTAAGGCATCTTGGGCGAGCTGCTTTTAGAGAATTTGCTGTTTGAGAATATATTTGAAAATAATTTGCTTTCGCAAATAAAATTGAAAAAGAAAGTATAAAGTTTACAACTGTAATAACGTAGAAATCTCTTCATATTTCTGAAATTTAGTTCTACCGCCTTTTCCTATTTTATCTTCAATAAATTAGGGATATTTGAGGACTTATAATCCCATGATGTAAATTAAAAGCATATAAAGCAATAGTTGGAAGCAATTTTCATCTTTTCCGTTGATTTTTTTGTCCGGCTGAAACCAAAAGGATTCTTTTGTTTCTATTTAGAATAGAAAGCTAAATAAAAACCCTTTTTACAAAGTTTTAGGCAAAATGTAGTTGCTATTATTCGATTGGGCAGGCCAACCAATATTCATCATCAGTCCATTTTGCCCGAAAATATTACATGCTTCCACCTACTCACTAATTAGTGAGCTGTGCAAAGGTAGAATCATGTCTTTTTGAGACGAACATTGAATCGTATCAGGGTACGACATCATGTAAACAGAATATAGATAGCTCTTCGTTACAATTGGTCAAAATTTATTTTTTTTTTTTTAATATTAACAATTATAGTTGCTTAATGTTTTCGGTTCGAAATTATCAGTGTCAGAAGAATTTTGGTAATCTTTCGATTTTGAAAAAGTTTTGGGCTGAGCCATGGCTACTTGTGAAAGCAGATGAGGCAGTATATGGACCAGTTTGCGTTAATGGAGAATATAGGCGACGTATGAACCACAAGCTCTATTAGCTGTATAACGACGATAGCATAGTTACACACATCAAAATACAACGGCTTTGTCAGAATGGATGAAGAAGCTCTAGCAAAGAAGTCTTTTGAAGGCAAACACGGTGGTACACGCAAACCCGGAATACCAAAAGCCCGATGGAAAGATCAAGTTGTGGGAGACACCTCGAAACTTGGTGTCAGCGATTTTAGAATGAGCGCAGAAGATCGAGGCGCTTAGAACGCTATTGTACGTTCGGTTAGTGGAACAAATGTTCAGTCAGAGCCAATTAAAGTAAAGTAAGTATACTTAAAGTGGGTATGGAATTTTCCTAAAAATTTGTCTTTATAACCAGTTTAGTAAACATAAATTCTGGTTCAAAAATACTCGCGGAAGGGAAAATTACACCCTCAATTGTAGTCTATGATATACCAAAACAAAATTTTTATGGAAAAAACATTTTAAGGGAAATTTTTACTGAAGCTTATTACAATGCCATTAGAGTTGGAATCAACCCATATATCGTGAAATCAATTCACGGCTTTGGCCAACCATAGAGCTCATTAGAGAGAGCTTGTTGATGCCCTATGTTGACACTGAACAATTTACTATTGTCCATATTTTATTGTAATGTATTTAATACACATCAATTGTAAATAAAGAACATATCTTCTTATATATAACAAGTAAAAGCGTGCTAAGTTCGGGCGGGTCGAATCTTATATACCCTCCACCATGGATCGCATTTGTCGAGTTCTTTTCCCGGCATCTCTTCTTAGGCAAAAAAAGGATATAAGAAAAGATTTGCTCTGCTATTAGAGCGATATCAAGATATGGTCCGGTTTGGACCACAATTAAATTATATGTTGGAGACCTGTGTAAAATTTCAGCCAATTCGAATAAGAATTGCGCCCCTTTGGGGGCTCAAGAAGTAAAATAGAAAGATCGATTTATATGGGAGCTGTATCGGGCTATTGACCGATTCAGACATAATAAAAACATAAGTGGATGGTCATGAGAGGATCCGTCGTACAAAATTTCAGGCAAATCGGATAATGCTTGCGACCTCTAGAGGCTCAAGAATTCAAGATCCCAGATCGGTTTGTATGGCAGCTATATCAGGTTATGAACCGATTTGAACCTTATTTGACATAGTTGTTGAAAGTAACAATAAAAAATGCAAAATTTCAGCCAAATCGGATAGGAATTGCGCCCTCTAGAAGCTCAAGAAGTCAAGTCCCCAGATCTCTTTATATGACAGCTATATCAGGTTATGAACCGATTTGAACCGTACTTGGCACTGTTGTTGGATATCATAGAAAAACACGTCGTGCAAAATTTCATTCCAATCGGATGAGAATTGCGCACTCTAGAGGCTCAAGAAGTCAAGACCAAAGGTCGGTTTATATGGCAGCTATATCAAAACATTTACAATACCAATCGACCTACAGTAATAAGAAGTATTTGTGCAAAATTTCAAGCGGCTAGCTTTACTCCTTCGGAAGTGAGCGTGCTTTCGACATACAGACGGACGGACGGACATGGCTAGATCGACATAAAATTTCACGACGATCAAAAATATATATACTTTATGGGGTCTCAGACGAATATTTCGAGTAGTTACAAACAGAATGATGAAATTAGTACATCCCCCCATCCTATGGTGTATAAAAATCAATTTGTGTTTGTTTGTAGGTTTGTTTGTTTGTTTGTCTGTTCCTTATAGACTCAGAAACGGCTGAACCGATTTTCTTGAAATTTTCACTGATGGTGCATAATGACCCCGTGGTGAAAATAGGGTACTAAATTTTTTGATATCTGAAAGCGGGGCGGACCCTCCCACTTACCCTAATTTTCAGAAACACCAGATCTCGGAGATGGATGGTGCGATTTAAGCGAAATTTTGTGTGCTCTCATATAGTACCCTACAAATAAAAATTTGGTATCCAAATTTCGGATGGGGTACCTAGGGGGGCTGCCCCACCCTAAAACCTACAAAATATATATTTACACCAATCACGACAATATGGGACTCAAATGAAAGGTATTTAGGATAAGAAAACGTAGCTGATATCCAATTGTAGGACCAAGTGCTAGGGGGTCCACCCCTTTCCTAAAACACCCCACAAACAGGAATTATTTACTGACAATGGGAATATGGGGCTTAAATAATAGGTATTTGAATGTAGAATACGAATCTGATATCCAAATATGGGACAAAGTGTTCCAAGGACACTTTTTTCCATATAAAGTAAAAGAAGGCGCAGCGAAGCGGCCCCGGGTCAGCTAGCATCTTCTTATATACAAAAATCAATTTGTGTTTGTTTGTGTATTCCTTATAGACTCAGAAACGGCTGAACCGATTTTCTTGAAATTTTCACAGATGGTGCATAATGACCCCGTGGTGAAAATAGGGTACTACATTTTTTGATATCTGAAGGGGGGCGGACCTTCCCCCTTACCCTAATTTTCAGAAACATCAGATCTCGGAGATGGATAGTGCGATTTAAGCGAAATTTTGTGTGCTCTCATATAGTATCCTACAAATTAAATTTGGTATTCAAATTCCGGATGAGGTATTTAGGGGAGCTGCCCCACCCCCAAAACCTACCAAACATATATTTAGACCAATCACGACAATATAGGATTAAAATGAAATTTATTTAGGAAAGGAAAACGTATCTGATATCCAATTGTCGGACCAAGTGCTAGGGGGACCACCCCAACCCCCAAAACACGCCTAAATCGGACATATTTACCGACCATGGCAATATGGGACTCAAATGAAAGGTTTTTGGGAGTAAAATACGAAGACTCAAATGAAAGGTTTTTGAGAGTAAAATACGAACTGATATCCAAATATGGGACCACTTTCCTGGTGGTCTACCCCTTCCCCAAAACACCCCCCAAACAGGACTTATTTACTGACCATGGGAATATGGGGCTTAAATAAAAGGTATTTGAATGTAGAATACGAATCTGATATCCAAATATGGGACCAAGTGTTTGGGGGGCCGCCTCCTACCAAAAACATACCCCAAAGGAGAAAAAATTTACGACCATAGCAATATGGGGCTCAATGGAAGGTCTTTGGGAGTAAAGCACGAATTTAATATCAATATTCGGGAAAAGTGTCTACGGGGCCACGCCACCTTCACAACACCACCTAAATAGTGGGTATTTTCTGACTATTGCAATATGAGGCTCAAATAAGAGGGTTTTTAAAGTGGAACACGAATCCAATATATATTTTCAAGGCCAACTCACTGAGTGGCCGCCCATCCCCCAAAACACCCCCCAAACCGGTCATGTTTGCCGACTATGGAAATATGGGGCTCAAATTAAAGGTATGTGGGAGTGGACCACGTATCTGATATCAACATTAGGGGCCAATTGTCCAGGGGACGCCCCACCACCATGGGGGTTTTTAAACCCCCAAATAGAACATATGTGCTCACCAAGACAAGTTGGGTCTTAAAGAGAGTGGAACTAAATATTCATAGTTTTTAGGGCCAATACCCTAAACCGGACATATTTGCTGACTTTTGCAATAAGGAGTTTAAATGAGATTAGAAAACGAATTTGATATCCAATTTTGAAGGCAATGGCAATATGGAGTTCAAATAAATGATATATGGATATATGAGAATAGAGCACGTTGCTGTTATATTTTCAGGGCTTAGAATTTGGGAGACCACCCCACTCACCAAAACACCCCTAACTCGGGCATATTTACCAACCATGACAATGTGGGGCTTAAATGAAAGGTATTGGAGGGTAGAGTAAGAATTGATACCCATTTTCGGGATCAATTTTCTGGTGGTCTACCCCTTTCCCAAAATACCCCACAAACATGAATTTTTAAGTGACCATCGCAATATGGGGCTCAAATAAAGGTATGTGGGAGTAGAATAGAAGTAGAAGTAGAGGAACGTACGATCTGACACTGCACGGAAGCTGGACATTGAAAAGCTGCAAACACAACAAATGACAGCGGCATACTCCACTCGACTGACCCAACTGCTTTATGAAAGCACTCCTTGTTCCGATGATATAATGGCGCAGTAGCAAACTATTGCCCACTCTATGGAAAATGCCGCGAAATCCGTGCTTGGGTACCGAAAGCCTCCTCCAAAAAACCCATGGTACGACCAAGAGTGTCGAGATGCTACTGAAGCCAAGAATGCGGCATAAAGAGCAACCCTGCAATCAGTAGCAACGCGCCAGATGAAGGAGAGGTATCGGGAGAAAAGGAGAGAGGAGAAACGTCTATTCCGCAGAAAGAAAAAGGAAATGGAAAGACGTGAGTGCTAGCGAATTGAGATGTACAGGAGTCAGAATGAAGTCCGGAAATTCTACCAAAGAACTAATCACCAAACCGATGGCTTTGGTGCAGGCACATCCTCCTGCAGGGACAAAGAAGGAAATCTGGCAACTGACACAGACAACATGCTGAGGATATGGAAAGAACATTTTACCCAACTGCTAGTGTCCGATGTTGGCGGCGAAGAGGATACCGCAGAACCAATCCCTGATGATGGTATAGAATGTTTACCTCCTAGTCAGAATGAGGTCCAAGTAGCAGTAACCCGACTAAAGAACAACAAGGCAGCAGGAGCCGACGGTCTACCCGCTGAACTATTTAAGACCGGAGGCGACACGCTGATAAGGCGTATGCATCAGCTTATCTGCGCAATCTGGCTAGAAGAACGCATACCCGATGATTGGAACCTCAGCATACTATGTCCCGTACACAAGAAAGGAGACAAGACGGAATGTGCCAACTACAGAGGAATAAGTCTCCTCCCCATCGCATACAAAATACTCTCGAGCGTACTGTGTGAAAGATTAAAACCTAAAGTCAATGAGATAATTGGACCCTATCAATGCGGCTTTAGACCAGGTAAATCCACCCTAGACCAGATATTCACACTGCGCCAAATCCTGGAAAAGACCCGAGAAGGACAAATCAACACCTACCACCTCTTTGTTGACTACAAAGCCGCCTTCGATACTCCTTTACGTTCAAAGGTATTTCAAGCCATGTCTGAGTCTGGTATCCCTGCAAAATTAATAAGACTCTTAATATCCTGCTGGAGAAGATTATACGAGATGCAGATGTGAATAGATATGGCACACTAATCACAAGAGAGCACATGCGCTACTCGCCTATGCCGACGATATCGATATCATAGGTCGGACACCGGAAGTAGTAACTGCAGCCTTTGAAAGAATCGAAAGAGAGTCAGTGAAAATGGTTCTGGCAGTAAGTGGAGATAAGACGAAATGGATGGTTTCAACTCCCAAAAAGCCTTGTACAACCGAGCAGATAAAGAAAATGGAGAAAGTTGGGAACCACAACTTTGAGATAGTCAGTAACTTTATCTACCTCGGCACCGCCGTAATCGAAACGAATGACGCCAGTTTTGAGATAAAGCGAACAATAATACTGGCAAACAGATGCTACTTTGGACTAAGTAAGCAGTTTAGAAACAAGGCCACCTCTCGACAGACGAAGACTACACTTTACAAGACACTGATACTACCCGTGCTGTTATATGGTTCTGAAGCATGGGTACTTGTGAAAGCAGATGAGGCAGTGCTTGGAGTATTTGAGAGAAAGATTCTTCGTAAAATATATGGACCAGTTTGCGATAACGGAGAATATAGGCGACGTATGAACCACGAGCTGTATGAGCTGTATGAGCTGTATGACGACGATAGCATAGTTACACGCATCAAAATACAACGGCTGCGTTGGCTGGGTCATGTTGTCAGAATGGATGAAGAAGCTTCAGCAAAGAAGTCTTTTGAAGGCAAATACGGTGGTACACGCAAACCGGGAAGACCAAAAGCCCGATGGAAAGATCAAGTTGTGGGAGACACCACGAAACTTGGTGTCAGAGATTTTAGAATGAGTGCAGAAGATCGAGGCGCTTGGAATGCTATTCTACGTTCGGCTAGTGCAACAAATATTCTGTCATAGCCATTAAAAGTAAAGTAAGGGAGTAGAATACGAATTTGAAATCCAAATGTAGGACCATGTATTTAGGGCATCACCCCTTTCCCAAAACACCCCCAAAGGAAAAAAATAATTCGACCAAGCCAATATGTGGCTCAAATTAAAGGTATTTGAGATTAGAAAACGAATTTGATAACCTATTTTGGGGCCATGTATTTGGGGGACGCCTCATCCTGTAAACTCCCCTCAAAACCAATGGCATTATGGGGTTGAAATAAATGGCATTTAAGAGAAGAGCACGATGCTGATATTTCTTCAGGCCCTAGTATCTGGGGGACCACCCCTCCCCCGAAAACACCACTAAATAAAACATCAAGAGAATATTGGGCTGAAATGAAGTATTTTAAGAATGGGTATACCTTACATCCAAACTTTAATTGATAGACCAATAAAGATCATATGGGATTCAGATAAAGGTATTTATATTGTTAAATTGTTAGTCAAGTTAGCATGGTATTTCACTAAAAGATCTTTATTGTCGAAAATAAATATTCCAAGGAAACTTTTGTTCCATATAAAGTAAAAGAAGGCGCAGTGGAGCGGGCCCGGGTCAGCTAGTAGTATATATATTACCATATTGAGAACATGTCAGAAAGAAGCTCACCACGTTATTGGAGCAAATTTAATAAAAAAATTTTTAGTTAGTGTGGAATGATATATGAAATGCATGATCCTTAAAATATGTAAATGCACTTTGAAATCATTTGCAATAGCATCTTGTAATAGGTATACTCCTTAACAGAACAGTCAGCATGTTTTTTTGTGACTTTTTTCATAAATTTTCATTTACGATTTTTCTGAAGATGAATGTGTTTTGTCTGTCATTGTATTCATATGCGTGGGTTTTTTTATTTGTGCGTGACTGTGTCCGTTAGCAGTGTTTTTTATGTTTTTGTTGGTGGACACGCGTGTGTGTATTGTGGCGTGCCGATCGGTGGCTCTTTACCTTACCTTTCTGGTGACGCAAAATCGGCTTACAAACAATCTCACAATTTCAGAAATACCAAAGATACCTTGAAAAAAATGTTCAACAAAAAAATCGTTGTAAGTCCAATAACTTATAAACCATTAGAGATATTCTGAACATTTCCGCATGTTTTTTGTAGAGTTTTACGAGCTCTATCCTAAAAAAAATCAAGGTCGGCCCATAAATGACTGTTTGGCAATCAATTCCAAATTTGACATACTAGAGGAGGCCAACTTTCAACCCCCATGGGTCAGGACGCACTAGGGTCCCCAAGTTTCACATACTTATTGGAAAACACCTCAACATTAACTGTGTAAAGTTTGTGTACATATCTCTATCCGTTCAAGATTTTTTTTTTATTTCCAAGATTTTTGAAACTGGCAACACTGTGCGATGTTCGTTGTAAGTAACGGCTGGTACTATGTTCGCTTTTCACTGTTGAAAACCAAGGATTCGGAGCGAAGTGGAGCGTGGAGCATAGCAGGCCTATTTTTGACGAAGCGGGAACGAAATTTTTTGAACCCGGAGCGAAGTGGTTTCCAATCTCAAAATCCGCTCCCAGCTCCCGCCGTGTATTTTAATACCAATTTGTTTGGGTTACGAACTTGCTATTTTGCCAATTAAAACAAAAAAAAAACAAGTAAAAGCGTGCTAAGTTCGGCCGGGCCGAATCTTATATACCCTCCACCATGGATCGCATTTGTCGAGTTCTTTCCCGGCATCTCTTCTTAGGCAAAAAAAGGATATAAGAAAAGATTTGCTCTGCTATTAGAGCGATATCAAGATAAGGTCCGGTTTGGACCAAAATTAAATTATATGTTGGAGACCTGTGTAAAATGTCAGCCAATTCGAATAAGAATTGCGCCCTTTGGGGGCTCAATCGGGCTATAGACCGATTCAGACCATAATATACACGTAAGTTGATGGTCATAAGAGGATCCGTCGTACAAAATTTCAGGCAAATCGGATAATACTTGCGACCTCTAAAGGCTCAAGAAGTCAAGATCCCAGATTGGTTTATATGGCAGCTATATCAGGTTATGAACCGATTTGAACCTTATTTGACATAGTTGTTGAAAGTTACAATAAAAAACGTCTTGCAAAATCTCGGCCAAATCGGATAGGAATTGCGCCCTCTGAAGCTCAAGAAGTCAACTCCCCAGATCTGTTTATATGGCAGCTATATCAGGTTATGAACCGATTTGAACCATACTTTGCACATTTGTTGGATATCATAACAACTGTGCAACAACAATGCTACGTGCAAAATTTCATTCCAATCGGATAAGAATTGCGCACTCTAGAGGCTCAAGAAATCAAGACCCAAGATCGGTTTATATGCCAGCTGTATCAGGTTATGGACCGATTTGAACCGTACTTGGCACTGTTATTGGATATCATAGAAAAACACGTCGTGCAAAATTTCATTCCAATCGGATAAGAATTGCGCACTCTAGAGGCTCAAGAAGTCAAGACCCAAGATCGGTTTATATGGCAGCTATATCAAAACATGGACCGATATAGCCCATTTGCAATACCAACCGACCTACAGTAATAAGAAGTATTTGTGCAAAATTTCAAGCGGCTAGCTTTACTCCTTCGGAAGTTAGCGTGCTTTCGACAGACAGACAGACGGACATGGCTAGATCGACATAAAATTTCACGACGATCAAGAATATATATACTTTATGGGGTCTCAGACGAATATTTCGAGTAGTTACAAACAGAATGACGAAATTAGTATACCCCCCATCCTATGGTGGAGGGTATAAAAATAATTTCTTAAATTAACGTAAAATAACTTCAGAGTTATCTTTCGTTAAATCGCTATCGAAAACATATAAGAGAACAGATTTTTACCAATGTTTAAAAGTTTCTTAAAGTGAAAACAAATGAAAACGAGCGAAAGCGGTAGGGTCGAGTTTTGTATACCATCCACAATTGATCGCATATGTCAAGTTCTTTTTATAGGCAGAAACTAAAAAGGATCAAGCTACAAAGTCCAGGCATTTTTATGGGACACCACCATAGGAAAAGAGGTGTATATTTATTTTGTCGCTCCGTTTGCAACACATCGAAATACCCATTTCCGACCCTATAAAGTATGTGAATTTTGGATCGTCGTGAAATTCTAAGTTGATGCAACGATGTCTGTGTGTCTGTCCGTCTGTTGCAATCACGCTACATCCTTCAAAAATTGAGATATTGAGCTAAGGTTTGGCACAGATTCGTAGTTTGTGTATACGCAGATTAAGTTCTTGGGTCAATCAATCAAAGTCGCATTATTAATAAATAATAGAAAATTGGTCACGAAAGTGGGTATCAATTTCATACTCTTCTCCCCAACACCTTTCATTTGGGTCCCACATTGACATTATCGCTAAATATGCCCGATTTAGTGGTGTTTTGGCACTAAGCCCTGAGAATAGATCAGCATCGTGCTCTATTCTCATGTCTCTATATAACTTATTTGAACCCCATATTGGCATTAGCCTCGAAATCAGATATCTAATTTGTCTCCTAATCTCAAATACCTATCATTTAAACCCTCTTATTGCAAAAGTCGGCAAATACGTATGTATGTATGCGCCCCAAAAAATCTATATCGAGCTCCACTGTCTTGAAGACCCAAATTGCCTTGGTAAGCAAATACGAATTTCACTTTCCCGAATATTGATACCAGATTCGTGCTTTACTTCTAAAGTCCCCATATTGCTATGGTCGTAAATTTGTCTTCTTTGGGGGATATTCTCGGCGGTAGACGGTCCCCAACCACTTGGTTCCACGTCTGGATATCAGATTCGTATTCTACCATGGTCAGTAAATATGGTCGATTAAGGGGTTTTTTTGGGGGTTGGGGTGTTCTTCAAACACTTGGTCCGACAATTGGATATAAGATACGTTTTCTAATCTTAAATACCTTTCATTTGAGTCCCATGTTATCGTGATTGGTGTATATATATATATATATGGTATGTTTTGGGGGTGGGGCGCCCACCCTAGGTACCCGATACGAAATTTGGACACCAAATTTTTGTTTGTAGGTTACTATAAGAGAGCACACAAAATTTCGCTTAAATCGCATTACCCATCTCCGAGATCTGGCGTTTCTGAAAATTAGAATAAGGGGGAGGGTCCGCTCCCCCTTCAGATATCAAAAATGTAGTACCCTATTTTCACCACGGGATCGCTTCAGCCGTGTCTAAGTCTATAAGGAACACAAACAAACAAACACAAATTGATTTTTATATATAAGATTAGCTGAACCCAGCCCGCTTCGCAGCGCTTTCTTTCACACCATATGAATTATAACTTTATTTTCAATTACTCTTCTTTGCATTCACTAAGTTACGTATATATTTTGCGGCCATGGTTTTATAGAACTTTTGGACTATGGTGGAATTATCCATTTAAGACTTCAGTACAAAAACTTAGTGACTAGGTCGATTTGTTCGCCAAGTCATTGAAAACAGCTATTTTCCCTTTATAAAATCAGCTGTTTTCAATGACTTAGGGAACAAATCCAGTGACAAAACAAAATATGTGCTTATCGGCATGCCACTTGGGCTCGACTATAAACAGGAGGCTTCTTATCTTTGAGCTAAATTTTTAATCAAACCTGCTCCACTGAACATTTGCTTTCAAAACGTAGAAAAATGTCACCTCTTTAATGTAACCTACTCTCCAATAGCTTTGATTCTGTGTACGTTCGTTGAGCCCTCCCCTCTAGCAGTTTTACACAAACATGGATATTCGCACTCTGCTCAATAATTTTTATCTATGGCAAATATAGCCACTTAAACTACCTGAAACACCTATCTTAGGGTGGGAAATTTGCAAAAAATAATACAGCAAACAACCGCAACAAAATTCCTATACTAATATTATTCTTTATTTTATTGACCGATAGGTTTCCATAACAAAGGTAAATGCTGCATGATCAATTTTTACCACTCTGCCCTCTCTTCGTTCGTGGTGGCATCTCTATTCAGTTAATCCATTTGAAAACATTTGAACATGATAGTGTTGCCCAAAAGCACGTTGTTTGGACTTGTCTAGGAAAAGAAGGCTCCTTGTCGATGAGCTGAAAATGGCGGCCGCCTTGACTTAAGGTTTGCAACTGTTCCTATCACACTAAACGTCATAACCTTGGTGGTACGGCGGCAGTGTCATTTTAGTTCATTAAAATTGATCAACTGCTTCGATGTGAGGTGGTCCGCTAGATATATGAGCAGAATAAAGATATCATGTTCGCAGTCCACAACCTAATACTTTGAATTTAACCCCATATTGTCATAATTGGTGCATACAGCCGTTCAGTTGGGGGCGCCTCTCTCCATCTGCCACTTGAGCACAAAGCACGCACTCCACTTAAAAATATTTATCACTTAATCCGCCATTGTTTTAATGGGCAGGTAAAGCACCACCTAGATTCTTGGACACAAAGTTTAATGTCATATTCGTAATCTGCTACCAAATGCCTTTAATTTGAGGCTCATCTAGCTAGGATCGAATTATATTCCTATTTGAGGATGGGGCGATTACTTGGACCATCATATTCGTAGTCTAGTCCCGAATACCTCTAATTTGAGTCCCATATTGATATTTACATCCAATATGATTGTTTGGGGTTGGACGACCCCTCGCATACTTCATCACAATTTTTAATATCATATTCTACTCCCTAATACCTTTCATTTGTACCCATATCGTCCCTATCGGTCCTCTTTTGATTTTAGGTGGGGTTTTTGGGGTAACGGGGGAGGATCCGCCCCTTCCAATATCAACAAACTAAAAAGCCTTTTCCTCCTTCCTGACCATTTTCGTAATCTACTCCCAAATACTTCGAGTTCCATATTGTCATTATCGTCCAATAAACTTATTTTAAGGGGTTTTGTGGTCGGGGCGGCCCCCAAGTTACTTGGATCCAATTTTTAATATGAATTCGTAGTCTACTCTTGAATACCTTTCATTTGAATCCCATATTGTCCCGATCGGTTCATATCAATAAATTATATAGCCTATTGCTCCTTCCGGGCCACTCCCCACAATTTGTGAAATTTGAACGAAATGGGTTCAGCCGTTTTTGAGTCTATACGGAACAAACAAATTTACAAACCCGCAAACAAACAAACATATATACAAACAAATAAACAAACACAAATTCATTTATATATATATATATAGATAGATAGATAGCTGCCACATGAACCCATAAAAGCCCCATTTGTTACCCGAGTTCGCTGAAACTTGAAGCATTGTCCGAACTGAACATAGTCCAGATCGAATCAAGTTTGGATGTAGCTACCAAATAGACCGATCTACCGATTTAGGGTCTTAAGCCCATAAAAAGCCATATTTTCGTATTTTGCTGAAATTAAGAGCAGTGAGTTGGACTCCAAATCCAAATCGGACCATATTTTGATATTAATTTGGAAATTTGATATAAATTTGGAGTTACACTTTGCCATCTGATATCCGAACCGCGTATGGTCCAAATCAGATTATATTTGGATATAGCTGCCATATGGACCGATCTGCAGATCTGGTATTTTAAGCCATAAAATCCTCATTCATAACCTGATTTCCGTGAAGTTTTAAACTATGATTTATATAATATTTTCGCTACCTGAACCGAATATTATCCCAGTCGGCCCATACATGGACATTAATATGAATATGGTAGGTTTATAATAAAATATGATAATAAATATAACCGTGGTGGTTGGTATCCAAAGTTCGGCACGGCCGAAATCAATGCGTTTTTACTTGATTTTTTAAAATTTGTTTAGGAATTGCTTCCGGTATATGCTTCAGAAGTAATGTCGAGTGATCTGTTTATATGGATAAACGATTTCAGACCATACTTGGCATGGATGTTGGAGGTTATAGGAGTAATTATTATGAAAAATGTCTGTCAAATCAAATAATAATTGCGCCCTCTGGACGCTTAGGAAGCAAAATCAGGAGGTCGATTTATATGGGAGTTGGAGGTCGTAAGAGAAATTTTGCACCCAAATCGGATAAGAATTGCGCCCTCGAGGGGCTCAAGAAGTACAATCGGGAGACCGGTCTATATGGGGGCTATAAACGGTTATGGGTCGATTGGGACCATGCTGTACATAAATGTTGGAGGTCATAAAAGAAACGGGTTTGCAAAATCTCGGCTTAGAATTGCGCCCCTTAGAGGCTCAAGAAATCAATTCAGGAGATCCGTTTATATGGGGGGTTTATAAGGATATAGCCCGATATAGACGACGATCAAGAATACATATAATCGGAGTTGAATATTGCTTGATGTTTTCAACATAATATGTTTAATGTAATGTGGATTTAATTTAAACGATGTGTTAAAGAAGAGCATTTAAAAATAAATAATTAACTTATAAGTAAAGGAGCGGGAGCGGAGCGAAGCGAAAAAAATTGCGGGAGCGGAGTGGAACGGAATAATGTTTGCCGGAGCGGCAAAAAAGATACCCGCCCCTGATGCCTGCTGAAAACCAATGTTTTCGTGTTTACTTTTTTGAAACACTACACAAATAACAATTTTATTCAAATTTTACCGTAAGTTATGAAAAAATGCACTTGCTGAATGAAATCAGCAAGTTTATTTGCTTTAAAATCTATTATCTAAAAAAAGGAATAGAAGAAAAATGTCGCGAAAAGGGAATATAGTACAAGCCTTTACAGAATTGTAGTACTGGACTTAAAAGGACTGCTTGTATCGGAATTGCAATTATCATTACGGTATAAATGAGTGTCCGTTTGTCCCGTTGAGGTCATCTAGTCCCCCATGGTATTGAGTGTTCGACTTAGATCTTCCTACTCCGATATCATGTATCACCTTCCATTTACTCTTAGAGCTTAATGCGTTATTAAAACTAAATGAATAATATTTTTTAATTTATTTTAATATTTTCTTTTAGCACCATTAATGAAACTACCAATTTTCCTCCAGGCGTCAGATCTGAATACTTGAAATGCTTCCATTTACTATAAGCCCCCGTCCGCGATAGGTGTTTTGATTCTTGAATTGTTCCAAGACTTTGTGTTGGCCGAGGCCTTCTTAATCCTTACTTGAACTATTGCATTATAAAGACGTAAAATGTTGTCCGGCATGAAAGCCGGACAACATTTACAGTGTTAAAATCTCATTCCAGTTCACTTTGCAGACCATATCAACTAAATGTTCAAACTGCAAATTACTGTAGTCCTCTTCCTCTCGTAAAGCAAAATAGTAGGCAAGATAAATAAGATCATGTTTAGAGAAGCATGGAGCAGAAGTCTGATCATACAATACTATTTTCAAAGAATTACTGACAAAGTACATATTTATTATATTTATAAGGATATAGCCCGATATAAAATGTGTAAGGCTAATATTAGAGGTGTTTACTTACCCTTTAAGACTATCCCTATTATCGTTTAATTTTCCATAAGCCAAATTGGTAAATAAAATAACCAAATCATTGATGGCGAAAAGGCCAAATGTCAACATAGAACAGGAACAGGAGAAGGAAGATGTCTTCTAGTTCCTACCGTTGACAGCACAGCAACAGTAAAGCGGTAGATCTCCTCCTTTGTGACCATCGGTCATTCGTTGCCGATCCTGAAGTCTTCGGGCCCCATCCCGAAGTCTTAGCACACACGTTGCTAGAAGCATATCCACAGACTCCAGTTTCTCTGGAATCTGTTAGGTAGTTCCTAGTCACGCAAGCTCGAATGCTCTACTATTCCCTAGGATATCTCTGTGGTCCGGCACTCAGAACAGTAGAATTTTGAACTGTTCTGTTATCTCGTTGAGAGATCTGCGATAGTCAATGGCGGTTTTTTGAATTCAGATAAATGTTCCCCAGAGATTTAATGACTGTCTGAGAAGATAGAATTGAATAGAACATCCTAATTTAAACTAGTATAGTCATAAAAGGTAAAGTAAAATATTATTAGTACAGTATTTTTAACGAAGTTTTTTCCACATATTTCATAAGTAATACCTATTCTGTTTTGAGGATCGATTGTGTTATCCCGTTTGATACAAAACATCTGGCGAGAACATCAGAAAAAATTTCATCAGTGGTTATCCCCTCCTAATGCTAGTGACATTTGCGAAGGGCTTTCTCCTCCGAGAGGTGTCGCACTGCTGCCGTTCGGACTCGGCTAAAAATCGGAGGCTCCTTATCATTAAGCTGAAAACTTAAATCGGTGGACTAAAAGCATAACAATATAAGTGCCTTTATCTGAATTCCATATGATCTTTATTGGACCACGAATTCGCTTGCAGCGTTTAATGCCATTAATCGGACATATTCTCCTGATATATCAGCATCGTGCTATTGTCTCAAATACCATTTATTTAAACCCCATTTTGCCATTGGATTAAGTAAAGTTTATAGGATGAGGCGTCCCCAAACACTTGGCCCCAAAATTGGTTTTCAAATTAGTTTTCTAATCTCAAATACTTTTTATTTGAGACACATATTGGCATGGTCGGCAAGTGCCCCAAATATATGGTCCCACATTCGGATATTCGTATTCTACTCCCAAATACCTTTATTTGAGCCCCATATTTCCATTGTCGGCAAACATGACCGGTTTGGTGGTGTTTTGGGGGATGGGGCGGCCACTCATTGACTTGGCCCATATTGCAGTGGTGTTATGGGGGCGGGGTGGCCCCATAGACACTTTCCCGATATCAAATTCGTGCTATACTTCCAAAGACCTTTCATTTGAGCCCCATATTGCTATGGTCGTAAATTTGTCCTCTTTGGGGGATGTTTTAGGGGAGGGACGGCCCCCCAAATACTTGGTCCCACATTTGGATATCAAAATCGTGTTCTACACTCAAAAAGCTTTTATTTAATCCCCGTATTATCATGGTCAGTAAATAAGTCCTGTTTGGGGGGTGTTTTGGGGAAAGCGTGGGCCCCCGAAACTTAGTCCCACATTTGGATTTCAAATTCGTATTGTTCTCGTAAATGTCTTTCATTTGAGTCCCATCTTGCACAAATGCTGGTATCGGGTCTTACGCACGGAATAAGACGGGATTTGGTGATATTCATACGTTTGGTTACTAAAAAATACGAAATTGTGTGTTTTTTACCAGCACGGACGGATAGGTCTATAATCATGATTTTGAGCTCAAAAATTAAAGAGCATCTCGAAAAAATAAGATTTGGTGGCAAATATTTTCCAAAATAGTACCGGAAGTGGGAGAAGTAGTACGTTTTTTGCTGCAATTTGCACTGTTTGTAAATTGAGCTAGAGCTCTGAATTTTTGGAACTTGGGTACACCATGGCAAACTTAATTGGATGAATAGAAGACTTTTTGGAAATTTCTACATTTAGGTACTTAAAAAAGTGGCAAAAATGTACGAAATGGGTGAACTTTGTACAGGGCGGATGGATAAAGCTAGAATTTAGAAATTTGTCTTAAAAGAATCTGCCAATGGAAAAATTGCAAAAATGGTACTGGTAGGGAGATAACATACGTTAATTACAGCAATTGGTACCATTTGTTGCGTTCTTTACACAGCTACATGTGAGGTCTGAACTTTGGCATGTAGGTACAACTAGAAAATATATGATAATAAATAAATAATCTATTCACAATTCGAACATTTTGGTACCATTTGGTACTTTCTTTACACATGGAGCTAGAGGTCTGAAATTTGGCATGTCGGTACAACTAGGAAATATATGATGGGTGACTTCATGATCTATTTACAATTCGAACATTTTGGTACCAAAATTGGTACCGTTTGGTATTTTCTGTACAGATGGAGCTACAGATCTGAAATTTTTGGGTACAACTAGGAAAAATATGATGTGACAAAATGATCTATTTAAAATTCGAATATTTTGGTACCAAAATTGGTGCCATTTAGTACTTTCTTTATAGATGTAGCTACAGGTCTGAAATTTGGCATGTAGATACAACGAGGAAAAATATGAAGGGTGAATAAATGATCTATTTAAAATTCGTACATTGTTGTAGCAGAAAGTTTAAAATAATGCACAATAGCTCATCTCTGCCTACAGCGACCTATTGTATAATTATGCAATTTGACAAATATTTTCGCAGTCTTGACCAAAATACAACATGTGAATGAAAATGTTGTGTTGCAATTTGTACCTTGAAAGTATATATTGGGCGAATGGAAGATATTTTTTAGTCCTGCATTTAGTTACTCAAACGCACAAAATGCTACATTCTTTAAGGAGTAAGATAAAGCTTTCAAAATTGTGATACATCTTTGGGTGCCGGGCCATAGCGGAGTAAGTTGGAATGAATAATCAGACGATTTGGCAGTGAAGGCCAGTGGACTGCCCTCAATAAACTTGGTTAACCCGAAGCCTTTCGGAGCGACGCAGTCCGAGTAAAGATCGCTGGCTACGAATGCACATGTAATACTGTGGAATAGCAAAACGTACGAATAGATCATTTTGTCACCCATCACGATCCGCATCGTTTGGGTGCCGGGCCATAGCGGAGTAAGGGGGAATGAATAATCAGACGATTTGGCAGTGAAGGCCAGAGGACTGACCTCAATAAACTTGGTTAACCCGAAGCCTTTCGGAGCGACGCAGTCCGAGTAAAGATCGTTGGCTACAAATGCAAATGTAATACTGTGGAATAGCCAAACGGTCGGTAGGAAGACGAAAATCCTATGGGGAGATCCTATGAGGCTATTGCTGAAAGCAAGCAACCAGGAGGTCAGTATAGCTTTCGGTATCATAGCAGGACACATAGGACTACGAGCTCACTTATGCAAAATCGGTACGGCAAGTGATAGCATGTGTAGGGCATGTGGGAAAATGATGAGACGTTGAAGCATTTCCTATTTCATTGCCCGGCTTGTGCTGCTAACAGACACCGGCACTTGGGTGAGGACAGAATACCAGACATAAACCAATTAATGAGCATGGTATGGAAAACAATTAGGGATTTTGTAAGTAGCACGGAATTCCTGACTTCTGTTTTGAGGTTTCTTTTTAGTATTTAGAACGCACAACAAGTCAATAACTGGCTTAGGCGTACGTCCATAGTGGCATGGGGCGGATGAATATCTGCATCCTCTTTTCAACTTAACCTAGTAACCCATCCTATTTTTCCTAGTTGTACCTACATGCCAAATTTCAGACCTGTAGTATATGTATAAAGAAAGTACCAAATGGTAGCAATTTTGGTACCAACATGTTCAAATTTTAAGACCTCTACCTCAATCTGTATCAAATTTTTCGAGTTGTGAATAGACCATTTATTCACCCATCATATATTTCCTAGTTGTACCTACATGCTAAATTTTAGACCTCTAACTCCATCTGTAAAAAAAAGTACCGAATGGTACCAATTACGGTACTAAACGTACGTTTTCTCCCATTACCAGTACTATTTATCCATTGCTTTTTTTCATCCTCATAATTTTATAGCAGAGGTCTTTTAAAACAAATTTCTAAATTCATAAATTGTGGTACTTTTTTTAGTACCTAAATATAACAATTTACAAAAACCCTTCAAATCATCCACTTAAGTTTGCCATGGTATACATAAGTTTCAAAATTCAGAGCTCTATCTCAATTTGCAAAAGAAATTACCAAATAGTACCCATTGCAGTGTTTGTGATCGTTTTATTTTGTGTAAAGTTATCGATGTTTTTTTATTGTTCATCCCCTAGGGCTGCAGTTGAATGGGTTGGAACCCTGAGCTAGTTGGCACCCCACCGAAGCGAAGATTAGGCGACTCGTAACAGGTACATCTCAATAGTTTTATGTTTATGGAAACTTAATTTTGGTACAAACGTATTTTTTTTAACCATTATGTTCGACAAAATCTTTTCATTGCCCCGCATAGACTGGGCTCCAGATTTGAAATCTTCAATCTTATAGGCGTATTTAATGTTCGATATCGCTAAATTTTGGGAAAAATCGCTTTAATATACTTATCCCAGTCCATATTTTGATATAGCTACCACACAGATCGATCTCTACATTAATGTGAACATATCGAATATAGTCCATATCGGTCCAATTTTAGATGTAGGGCCCATACTAACGTACTCCCAATTTTCAGTATGTTTTGCTCTGAAACCCACATTTTGGTTCCAATTTGTCTAAAATTTTGCAACCGACTAGGCTTGGCGAAAGTATAGGTGTTTTTTTTTCATGTTTGATGGTGACGACAACAGCAAAATTAGGAAATTTCAATATTTTTGAAAAATGGTCGTTGATAATGCCGTATACATAAAATCGGAACGAAAAAGAGTTATTTTTGTGTTTCTTTCTGACTTTCATAGAAGTGAAAAGGAAATAAAATTTCGTTACTCATATGTGTATGAAATGCTATATTCAACTAGGGTTTTAACATTCAGAAAAATACTAGTTGAAAGTCGCCTAGGATACTCGTATATAGACCATTTCAAGCTTTAATAAAAAACAAACAAGAAGGGGAAAAAATAGCACTATTGGCTTTAAGATAACGGGGTGGTTTGATACTAAAATACGCTAGTTTAGTATTTAAAACTTTTCTTAATTACTCCCCCTTATGAAAATACGAAGAAAATGATAATATCTTAATGGCAAAGTTTACATAAACTTGTAGGATATAAAAATGTCTTATTTTGAAAATTTTACAAATTTTTGATAAAAAATCGAAACGTCTTATATTTGTAAAAAAAGTCTTAAAGTCGACTTTTACCATAAAAGTCGAATAGTCGACTTTTCGTCCCAACTTGGGAACCCTATCACATACATGAACAACACAAATATGTTCGAGAAAGGATTGATCCATACTCCAGTATGGTGGATATTTGATGATAAATGGTGGTTGTTTGGTTTGTTGGAATGAGTGTGTCCATACATGTATATACCCATGAATTTTTTTATGAGCAATAAATCGCATAAAAACTGCTTAAGAACTGAACACATGCAAGTGTTATGCTTAGTTTGTTTTGCCAGCCCGGCCTCTCGCTGAGACTCTCCGCTCGATGCCGCTGATTGCATGACATACTTACTAGGTAGTGTACCGTAAACAGCTGAGTAAAATTTTTTCTCGCGAAGTGCACATCTGTCAAAGAGTTCTGGTTGTGTGTGTGTATTATAGTTAAGAACCATACACACAAACAACGAAAAATGGCACGAACTAGTAACATACACAAAATCAGAGTTGCACTAATCACTGATTTTGGCAGATTGTACACTCAATATTATGTTGTTGGGCAACTGCCACTACCAGCAAATAAATATTTATGACGACTGCCGTTGCAGCTACTCCGTATGAAGCATTCCACCATCCGCAACCTGTGGATGCGCCCGGTAGCTTGCAGCTAAGCTTCTCGTGACAGCAATGAACACGACACAGATCGGACATCAATAGAGATGGGCGATGGGCAAATACCCAAAAGGTATTTACCCGGAAAATTGGGTAAATATCCAGGTATTTATAATTTTGCAGATATCTTGGGTATAAATACATTTTTGATAATTTTGTATTCTTTGTATATAAAGCTGATCTTCTGATCCCATAAAATCGGGTTTTAGTTATATATATAGCTGCTATATAGACCGATCTCCAGACTTAAAGTCTTGAGATAATAAATTGGTCATTTTCATCCGATTTCGATGAAATTTGGCACAGTGAGTTCTGGTAGACCCCTACCCATTTCTGTGAATTGTGGTTCAAATCGGACTATATTTGAATATAGCTGCCCTATGGACCGAACGCCTGATCTCCCGATATAGAGTATTGAGGCCATAAAAGATCCATTTATTTCCCGAGTTCCTTGGAATTTGGCACAGTGTGACCTGGCAGACCTCTACCCATTCCTGTCCACATCGGACCATTTTTGGATATAGCTACCATATAGACCGATCTCCCGATATAGTGTAGTGAGCCAAAAAAAGAAGAATTTTTCAACTTATTTCGATGAAAAATGGCACATCGAGTTTTGTTACCCCTCTAAACACTTTTGTTGAATATCGTTCAGATCGGACAATAGATGCCATATAGACCGATCGCCCGATATAGAGAATTGCGCCCAAAAAAGGAACATTGTTCATTCGATTTTAATGCAATTTGAAACATTGCGTTTTGATAGACCTCTACAACATCGTCCAGATCGGACGATATTTGGAAATAGCTGACATATAGACCTATCCCCCGATATAGAGTATTGAGCTCATAAAAGGAGCATTTTTCATCCGATAAATTGCAATAATTCGAATGAAAAATTCCCCTTTAATGGGCTTAATACTCTATATCGGGAGATCGGTCTATATGGCAGCTATATTCAAATATGGTCCGATCTGGGCGATGTCCGGCACAAAGGTCTAGAGGTCTAACAAAGCGCACTGTTTCAAATTTCATCAAAATCGGATGAAAAATGCTCCTTTTATGGGCGCAATACTCTATATCGGGACATCGGTCTAAATAGCAGCTGTATCCAAAATGGTCCGATCTGGACGATGTTCAACAAAAGGGTTTTGAGGGGTACCAAAACTCGCTGCGCCATATTTCATCGAAACAGGATGAAAAATACTTCTTTTATTGGCTCATTACACTATATCGGGAGATCGGTCTATATGGCACCTATATCCAAATATGGCCCGATCTGGACAACATATGACAGGAATGGGTAGATGTCTACCACAACACACTGTGCCAAATTCTAAGGAACTCGGGAAATAAATGGATATTTTATGGCCTCAATATAGGGAGATCAGGCGGTCGGTCTGTAGGGCAGCTATATCCAAATATAGTCCGATTTGAACCACAATTCACAGTATTAGGTAGGGGTCTACCAGAACTCACTGTGGCAAATTTCATCGAAATCGGATGAAAATGACCAATTTACTGTCTCAAGACTTTAAGTCTGGAGATCGGTCTATATAGCAGCTATATATAACTAATATTCGATTTTAAGAGATCAATATATCAGGGGCCGAATTACGGCATACGTGATCAGATGCGCTTTCGTATCAAATGAAATTTCACTTTGAATTAAATGGATGTAATGCTACTTGTATACACATTTTTATGTCAACGTTTTTATAAATAATGATCGATTTAAACAATCGCGTTCCTAAATTTCAAAAATTCCCGTTCAATAAAGAGATGCATAATTCACAATAGAGAGATTTCGAAAAATTTTACAGGTTCACGTATGCGGTAATTCGGCCCCAGGTTTATATATACGAAATCATCAGAAAATTTTCGCAAACTATTTTTATACCTAAAACCATGTTTCCACTAAAGCCCCAACCCACTTTATTTGAGACAATCTCCAAAACCCGTTTTCATAACGATTAATGCGGTTTTTATAGCTCAATAGTGACGTTTTTGGCAGCGTTTTTATTGTGATTAGCAATTTTATTGTTTTCATCATATACATTGCGTTCAACAATTAAGTTTGTGAAACGCTTTTATTAAATTACTACTAAATTTTATAATTTCAATAAGAAATTGTCAGATGTTAAGAAAATGTGCTGCCCAAAAAATCCCAATAATAACCGGTATTCAATGCAAACGTAGTGTTGCATTTGAATTTAAAAGGAGATTTGCTGCAAATCTCCTCAAATAAGTAGATTTGCTCACATTGAATATGTATGGGAAACCTCGTTGCAAAACACGAAATTTCCGAAATCTCGTCGCAAATCTAGATTTGCTCCAGGTTTAAGATATCTGCAAAATAATAAATACCCAAAAAGGTACTTATTGGGTATTTACCAAGACATAATTACCAGGTAGTGTACCGTAAACAGTAGAGTACAATTTTTTCTCGCGAAGTGCAGTATCTGTCAACGAGTTTTGGTTGTGTGTGTGTATTATAGTTAAGAACCATAACACACAAACAACGAAAATGGCGCGAACTAGTAACATACACAAAATCAGAGTTGCACTAATCACTGATTTTAACAGATAGTGCACACAATATTTTGTTGTTGGGCAACTGTCACTACCTATAAATGAATTTATCTTGGTATTTACCCAATAAATACCCAAGCGTTGGGTATTTACCTGGTAGAAACATATCTCTAGACATCAATGTTCCAGTCTGTGTGGTGCTCACAGCTATCCCGTGCCTTTCACTTTGTAGAATGGAGAACCTGGAACCTGAAATTTGGAATGGAAAATTTTATTACACCTACATATGTACGGCCACATCGAATATGGTGGAAATTGCTTCAAATTTACATGGGTATAGTTCACATTAGGTGAGGTTAGGTTGAAAAGAGGGTGCAGATATTAATCCGCCCCATGCCACTATGGACTTACACCTGAGCCAGTAATCGCCTTATTGTGGGCTCTAAAAACTATAAAGTAACCTCTGAAAAGAAAATTTTAAGGTAGGAATTCTGTGCTACTTACAAAATGCCTTATTTGTTTTCAATGCCACTCCCCTAAGTTGGCTCATGTCTGATATTGTATCTCCACCTAAGTACCGGTATCTGTTGGACGCGAAAGCCGGGGAATGACCAAGGAAATGCTCCAACGTCTCATCATCTTCCCAGCATGCCCTACAAATTCTACCACAAATTCTACCGCACCGATTTAACATAAGTGAGCTCTTGGTCCTATGTGTCCCGTTATGATACCAATAGCTATACTGACCTCCATCTTGCTTCCTTTCAGTAATAGCCTCGTCTTCTCACGGTCTGGATCCCCCCATAGGATTTTCGCCGTCCCACCGACCGTTTCGTTGGTCCACAATGTTGCATGCGCATTCGTCGCTCTCTCCCTTAACTCGGACTGCGTCGACCCGAAAGACTTCGGGTTAACCAACTTTATTGACGGCAGTCCTCTGGCCTTCACCGCCAAATCGTCTGCCCTTTCATTTCCCCTTACTCCGTTATGGCCCGGCACCCAAACGATGCGGATTTTGCCATCCTCAGAGAAGGCGTTAATCTCCTTCTTACACTGCAAGACTGTTCGTGACCCTGTCGTCCTGGTTGTTATTGCCTTTATTGCAATTTTCCTGTCGGTTAAGTTGTTCACACTCGACGTCCCCGCGTTAGCACCACACCACTTCGCGCATTCCGTGATCGCCCAGATCTCTGTCTGCAGGACCGTATTATGGCAGTCTAAAATAGATGTCAGTCCCTGGGTTTTCAATGTAAACCCCCAGGCCCACTCTGTCCTCTAGCTTTGATCCATCCGTGTAACATGATCTTCTAGATGGCAACACTAGGGTTCCGTCAATCCAAGACTGTGCCGATGGCAGCAGTGCGTCGCACTCAACTTCAAGGTTCATCGCAGGTATCCGATCGGAAACCTCTCCCCTTCTTCCTTCCAGGTTTCCTATCGTTGACTCGATTATACCGCGATGGTATGAGCTGCTCCCATCCTCAATCCATTCCCCCATCGCCTTCTCTCATAGCCGTAGTGGCTGCCTCACACTTAATCTGTATGTCAATGGGTCGGATATCTATTGGATTGCCTAAAAAGTGTGCGGTCTAGCGATGTCCTGGTGGAATATGACACCTTTACGATTCACCAATTCTGGTCGCTTCTCCTTGATGGCTGTATTAAATTTGTCCAATTGTTGACAGTAAACATCCGAATTAATCGTTTGGTTCCTTGGAAGCAGCTCAAAATATACCACACCCTTTTAATCCCCCAAACAGACAGCATAACCTTCTTTTGATGGATATCAGCCTTTGAAGTGGTTTGAGCTGGTTCACCATGCTTGGACCATGATCGTTTTCGACTAACGTTGCTGTAAACAATCCATTTTACATCTCCAGTTATGATTCGTTTTAAAAACGGATCGAATTCATTGCGTTTAAGGTGCATATCACAAGCGTTGATTCGGTTTGTTAAATGAATATCTTTCAATACATGTGGTACCCATATTAAAATTGACGCCAAACAAACAAATGTAAACAAAATTTTTTCTAAAGCAAGCTAAAAGTAACAGCTGATAACTGACAGAAGAAAGAATGCAATTACAGAGTCACAAGCCGTTGAAAAAATTTGTCAACGCCGACTTTATTACTACTATATTACCGACAATTGCTTTTTGGGCAACCCAATAGAATAGTTTCCAAAGCCCTAGTGGGCGTGGTCCTTATCGCTCCGCCTATACCATGACAACATGTTCTCTGAACCTGTTGTATGGTCCTTATGTTGCACTTTTTCTCCATAGCAGTTAACCAAACTACTGAGGCGTAAATAAGTATTGGTCTAATCACGCTCCTGTAGAGCCAATGGACTATCCTGGGATTCAGGCTCCATTTCAAGCCTACGGCCCGTCTATATAGTGTCCAACATCTGTGAGCCTTCTCAGTACGCTCCTGAATGTGACACTTCCAGTTCAGTTTCCTGTCCATGATCACACCTAAGTATTTGACCTTGTCAGATATCGAAATCGTCTTATTGAGGAAACGTTGTGCGTTAAATTCGCCCACGTTTGTCTTCCTCGTTAACAGGCATATTTCAGTCTTCTCTGGGTTAACATTGAGACCTCTGGGTCTAGCCCAGTCATATGCCATATGCAAGACTCTTTCGGCCCTTCTGCATAGCTCGTTCGGATCCTTACCCCTTGGAAGTATTATAACATCGTCCGCGTAGCAGACGGGTTCAAATCCCACCTCAGTCAGCATCCGTAATAGGTCATTTATGGTGGTCACCCATAGGAGTGGCGATAAAATGCCCCCCTGTGCGACTTTCTCCCTTATATTTATGCCATGGGACACACAATTTATCCACCTGTTCCTTAGCATATGGTTTATTCAGTCTCTAAGGACCGGGTCCACCCGGTGCTGGTCTAAGGATTGAATCAGTGTGCCGCTCCGCTCATTGTTAAAAGCCCCCTCGATGTCAATGCACACCGCCAGTGTGTACGTTTCGGCATCGAACAATTCTTCTATTTTATGCACAACCTCGTGCAGGGCAGTCTCCACCGACCTTTCCTTGATATAGGCATGCTGTTTGTATTTGAGCAGTTCGCTGGATGTCATACTTTTTATCATGGTGTCCACAATACGTTCCATGGTTTTGAGTAGAAGAGACGTAAGCCTTATGGGTCTGTAGGTCTTTGGTGTCGCATAACTTGCCTTGTCGGGCTTAGGTATAAACACCACCCTTGCCTCCTGCCAGCCTTTCGGAGTATATGAAAATCCTAGGCACGCTGTGAAAATGTTGGCCAGACGAAGCGCAAGAGGGTCTGCCTCTTTCTATAGTAACGCCGGACATTTTCCATCAGGTACGGGTGACTTAAATGGTTTGAAGCTCCTCAAGGATTCCTTCACCATAAATTCCGTTATTATAAACCTTCGATCAACGTCATTATTCCAAGATTCCGGTGTCTCCATGAGTCCCGACGTATCCTGTGGAAAATGGGTTTTCATCAAAAGCCTCAGATTGGTCATGGGTTTTTGAGAGAAACCTTTTTTATCTTGGCGGCGTTATTAACGCTATCGACCTGTTCGGAGAAAAGCTTCCAGGAGGCATTTTTTGCCGCTCTGGTAATTTTATTGTATTGCTTGAGCCGTGTTTGATACACATCCCAATAAACTTCGGCTGTTTTACGACATACTCTGTTAAAAAGTCTGCGGACCTCTTTCCTAATATTGCGAATCTCCTCGGTCATCCAGGGTTTTTCTTGGGCTGATTTCCTTTCCCGAAGAGGACAACTATCTTCGAAGGATCCCACCAGTGCAATCGTAATCCTGTTGACATTCTCGTCAATCTCTTCTATGCTTGGACAATCTAAATTTTCTTGGCCAAGTCTTCTTCTGAGTTGCCTTTCGAATTTTGTCCAGTTGGTTTTCAACTTATTCGGATTCGGCGCTAGCCGTGCTATTCTAAACCTACTGTAGCGATGGTCAGAGAAAGAGTGTTCCATGGAGACCCTCCAATGCTGAACCTCATCGATTACATTTTCCGAACATATCGTCACATCTAATACCTCCTCCCTAATCCTATTAACAAAGGTAGCGGTGTTACCAATATTAAGTGTTATTAGGTCGTTAGTATTCAAGAACTCTGCCAGGGCTTGGCCCCACTTATTAGTGTTGGTGCTACCCCACGAAATGTGGTGAGAGTTCGCATCGCACCCCATTAGTACCTCGTTTCCTGTTTGTTTTGCTTTCCTCACCAGCCGTTGCAGCTCCGACGTGGGTGGTGGTGTCGGAGAGTTGAAAGGCAGCTAAAGTGATGCCAGGTATGCTCCACCGTCTCCCTACCACACCACTGTTGCATCCGACGTTGACAACTCTGGGGAAAATATATAATTCAAATTTCTATGACAAATAACGCATATCCTCGGGCGAGTACAAGTGATAGCATAGAATAAATGGTAGTTGATATGGTTTAGTCCAGAGACTTTGTTCCGGGTCGTCCATGGCTCCTAAATTTAGGCAATATGAATCTTGCCCTTGCTGATTTTCTCCATCAGAGCGTGTGTAGCAGTCTCGCTCCGGTGAAGTTTTATCTGGATTACCTCAATCATTGGTCCTCCAGTAAATGGGCATCTTGGGAGTAGGTGAAGATCTCATCGTCTACTCCGTGTTCTTTAGACTGCATTGACTTTTCTGTCACTGCACTGCCTGATGTCATCCTTTTAGATTTATTGCCTAGTCTAGTCTTCCGACTTTTATAAAGTCGGTAATGGTTCCATCGTCGGGTCCCTGTTCGTTAAGCTTTATTGGGTTTCCATTCCCTGGTGTTTCAATACTAGGATCTTTGCCTATCTTAGCCTTCCAAATCTTAAGTAAATCGGCTTCTTGGGAGTAGGTGATGGTACCATCATCCGATCCATGTTCGTTGGGTTGCATTGAGTCTCCTGTAGCTGCGCTGCCTAATGTTTCAATATTAGGATCTTTACCTATCCCAGTATTCCGAATCTTTAAGTCGGTGATGGGTCCGTCATCGGGTTCTTGTTTGTTAGACTGTGTTGGGTCTCTCGCCACTGCACTGCCTGATATTTTAGTATTAAGATCATTGCTTCTCCTAGTCTTTCCAATATTGAGAGATGTCGTGATTGTCTCGTTGTCGGCCCCCTGTTTGTTGGGCAATGTTGTGTCACCTGCCACTTCGCGGCCTGGTGTCGCAGAATGAAAATTTCTGACTATCCTAGTCTTTCCAGTCTTGAAAAAGACAGCTTTGCTCCCGTAGTGCGCCATGCCTTTAGTCGTAGCCAAACTTGTCACGGAGACTTGATCAATGCCAACCACAAAGAGAGTTCCTTCCTCCTTCTCCGCCCTGTGGAAGACCTCCCACTACTCTGCGACCAAACCTTGGTTCTGCTTGCCCAAGAATCCCAACATGCGTTCCGTCGCAAATTTACTGTCCCATCCCTTGAGGAAGACCATAGCCTTTGTGAGCTGGGGGATATGCACCTTTCTCACAAGGTCGAGCTTTGCGGGCTACCAGGGAGGCTAAATACCTCTGACGAGCTGTTTGACGGTATCAATACATTCCACCGACGCAAAACGCAGCGTAAAGATGTCCCCTCTAAACTCGCAGCTCATCATTTGTATGGGTGGACTCTCTACAGAGTTCCACATATGTTCAAAAATCCGATCGTTAACCAGATCCTCCACTTGGGACCGATGATCTGGGGGAATCCTACCCGATGCACAGCCGATATTCATGGCTGCATAAGTCATCTCATCTCGGTTGTGCTTCCTTGCCACTCTGGCGTAAGAGGGCGGCTCCTTACCATTCTCTGCGACCATCTTCCCCTTCCGCGATTACTGTGGCCTTTTGGAAGTCACAGTCACCCATGAAGACTCAGGGGCCTCGCACGCTTCCTTCGTTCCTGTTCCAACTTTGTCCACTTTCGCAGGACACAGTCTGTAGTCTCCATTGCGGGATGGCTGGCTTGGTTTTCCCAGAGTACTTGAAAACGGGGAGCTCTTTTTCTTCTTCAGTATTTTAGCAGTGTTCTTCGGGAGATCTTATTCTCTTTCCAGCTTCCGTAGAAGTGCTTGGAATGTCAGTTCGATCCCTTCCAGCATCCTGCACTTTTGTCCGATTACGTTGCCGGTACATACTCCTCTGTCTCCTTCGTCTTGCACCGGATCGCTTTCTCGGTCTGCTTGTGAGCTTAGCAAAGCCATCGCTCACTTCTGCTGTCATCCCGATGCCCTCATCTCTCGATTCGGCTGCGATGACTGTTTCATTGACACAGTCGCTGTCTGAATCCGAGTCAGAAACTCCACCTTTACTTAAAGGCTGGGGACACTCTCTCTTGTTTATCCGTCTCTTCCTCATTTATTAGTCTGACGACTAGTTGTGCGCTTGAAGCCTTACTCTCGACTACACGTGCCAAGGCACCCACACCTATAGGAGCGGAGGATGACATGCTGCGGTCTGACGCCACCACCGCAGATGTTGAGTCTTTGGAGTCCATTTCTAGCCTACTCCAAAAGGCTTTAAATTTTTTTTTTCGTAATAGGTAGTACCTATTCCGAGATACGAATATATATTTATTTTTATTTCTTTGAGGAGCGAAATAAAAACACGTCCGCTTCACTCAACGGCTACAAATACATTAACTTCTAACCTTTATCCTTTAAAAACAAATTTCAAAAATTGTCGTTTCATTTCCTAAGCTACTATATTTTTACAATAAAAAAATAATGTTCTTAATATTTTATGACCATTTAGCAAAGAAGAGTGGATTGTAATGACTTTTACATAAAATCGCATCCACTGTCAAAAATACACAGAGAGAATTTTCCTTCATAAATAAAATGATCGGGTTTCATAACCGTTCGTTCATAAATATCATGAAAAGTTTTATTACATTAATGAAAAAATCATAAATGTTATGAAAATTCTTAATGAATTAAAATGTATGAATATGATCGTTCAAGAAAAAAAGTTCTTATATTTATGAAACTTTGTTTATCGTTTATCATAAATATAAAAATTTGTGTAATTGAAATATCTCCACGTAGGTATACAATGAAAATTGTCTCATTTATAAAAATGTTATGGGGGAATTATTAAAGTCAAGTCCAAGTAAACAACTTAATGTATACTTGGAAGAAGTTCAGCATTTTGTGATTATTTTCCGTTTGTTTATTTGTTTTCCATTTCATGCTCACATGCTCTCTTGGGTGCAAAAAAAGAAAAAAAAACACACACACGCATACCTACATGCATGTTTTACATTACAACAATGCACAACATTCAAAGTTAAATCTCTGCGTCATTCATTCCACGTAAAATCTTCAAGCTATTGAGTGTTTTTAACTTTGCAGTGAAGTGAAAAGGGTAAAAAGTAACTGCTGCGGTTAATATAGTGTTTCTTGTGCCAAAAAAAGTTTACCAACTTGAAAAAATTAATTCTTAAGAATTTGATAATCTAAAAACATATCATTACATTTTTAGGAGCATCCTGAACTGACTATCGCCTGTACGTGAGGCCATTGATAGATCACCAAAATTTACACAAAAAATCTAACCGTTAAACAATATTTTTTTCAACTGTTGAACACTTGTGTTCTTGAACAGCGTCAGTTTTACGTATCGAAGCGATTCGGCCATCACAGAGGCTGATCAAGGATCCCTTTCCACATGCAAGCGTGACTACAGCAACAACAACAAAGTACCTATTGTAGATTTATGTACAAATTTCATCTCAATAAATTTAACGAAATATCCAAGCTTTGATTTAATTTTTCTTTTTTATAAATGTTCTGAAATATGAAAAATTATGAAAGTTTTTCATAAATGTGTGACGACCAGGTATTTTTTTATTTTTTATTCGTCTTCTTCGTAAAGTATATGGACCAGTTTGCGTTAATGGAGAATATAGGCGACGTATGAACCACGAGCTGTATAATGACGATAGCATAGTAACACGCATCAAAATACAACGGCTGCGTTGCCAAGGTCATGTTGTCAGAATGGATGAAGAAGCTCCAGCAAAGAAGTCTTTTGAAGGCAAACACGGTGGTAAAAGCAAACCGGGAAGACCAAAAGCCCGATGGAAAGATCAAGTTGTGGGAGACACCTCGAAACTTGGTGTCACAGATTTTAGAATGAACGCAGAAGATAGAGGCGCTTGGAACGCTATTCTACGTTCGGCTAGTGGAACAAATATTCTGTCATAGCCAATTGAAGTAAAAGTAAAGTATTCGTTGCTCTTAGTTTCGTCTTACGATGTGTTTTGATGTGTGGCGGCTTCTTGCCATAACGTTGCAGTATGACATTTATCTGAGAAAAAAGAAGACGATTCACAGCTGTCAAAATCAGTGATTAGTGCAACTCTGATATTAAGTATGTTACTAGTTCGCGCCATTTTTCGTTGTTTGTGTGTGTATGGTTCATAGCTATAATACACACATACTACACACTTCGCGAGAGAATTTTACTCAGATGTTTACGGTACATTAGTACTGAACGTAGGCGGCATGATCATGCGGTTGGAACGTCATTGTGTTTTTTTCTATTCTGGTGGACGACTCAAGAAGGGAAGGCTCTATCTAAGATGTTATTGTGTGTAATTGGATACTTTGCTAACAAATAATTTTTTTTTTTGAGAAAGATTGAAATTATTTAAAATTCGAATCAGAAGATAATAAGGGGTAAGAATTATTAACATGCTATTTTTTGGAACGGAGCGAATTTTGTTATTTAGTTTCTATAAAATAAAAACTTCGTTTGATTTTTATACCCTCCACCATAGGATGGGGGTATACTAATTTTGTCATTCTGTTTGTAACACATCGAGATATGCGTCTAAGACCCCATAAAGTATATATATTCTTGATCGGCATGGCATTTTATGTCGATCTAGCCATGTCCGCCCGTCTATCTGTCGAAAGCACGCTAACTTTCGTAGGGGTAATGCTAAACGCTTGAAATTTTGCACAAATACTTTTTATTAGTGTAAGTCGGTTGGGATTGTAAATGGGACAAATCGGTCCATGTTTCAATATAGCTGCCATATAAACCGATCTTGGGTTTTGACTTCTTGAGCCTCTAGAAGGCCCAGTTCTTGTCCGATTTTACCTAAATTTTGCACGTGGTGTTTTAGTATCACTTCCAACAAGTGTGTTTGGTATGGTTTAAATCGGTTCATAACCTGATATAGCTGCCATATAAACCGATCTTGGGTCTGACTTCTTCAGCTTTTAGAGGGCGGAATTCTTGCTCGATTTGGCTGTGATTTTCCACGTTGTATAGCTGCCATATAAACCGATCTTGTATCTCGACTTCTTAAGCCGCTAGAGGGCGCAAGTGTCATTCGATTTGGCTGACATTTTGCATGGGGTGTTGTGCTATGACTTCTAACAACTGTGCTAAGTAAGGCGCAAATCAATACATAACCTGATATAGCTGCCATATAAACCCATCTGGGATCTTGATTTCTTGAGCCTCTAGAGGGCGCAGTTATTATCCAATTTAGCTGAAATTTTGAACATCGGCTTCTCCCATGACCTTCAACATGCGTGTTCAATATGCTCTGAATCAATCTATAGCTTAATACATATAAACAGACCTTCCGATTTTCCTTCGCGAATGGACTGAATTATTACATAATGACTTCTATAATGTTTAGCATTCAATTATGATATAGCTCCAATAGCATAACAGGTCTGATTCATTATTAATAATCATAAATATCATGAAAATTTGTCTTTCTGTGTAGTAGACTTATGCCTTAAATTTATCTTATGTATATAGAAACCACCAAGTGCAACAAGATTTTAACACGATTTCCAGAAATTTAATTTCTACAAACTCTCTGGTTCCCTGTAGGGAATACAACACCAGGGAGTTCTGCAAGTGAGAGCCAGAATGAAAACAAATAAATGTCGGAAAATGCGCGAAAATGAGAAAAATGCACACTGGTAGCGGCTCTATAAAAGGCATAACGGCGACAATTAGCTCTTTTTATAACCTCCGAGATTTCGTCAAGAAACCATTTTTTATCCGGCAGACAAAGAAGTGCAAAGTTTAAAATTTATATCAGTCCTAAACAAAACGTTTATTTTGTTGATTGCGTTTGATTGTGTGTTACATATACATATATTTTGGTGCGTGCAAAACAATATATCTCCAAATTGAAAACTAACCGCAACCAAAACGAAGAAAATACTGACGCCTCAAAGTATTGGCCTGGGGGAAGTCAGCCAAAATTTGTTTAATGCCAAAAAGTTTATGCCAAAATACCGTCCAAATTGCTGGGAGAACCCGATTGAGCCGTAGTGCCCAGAGAGCCATCTGATACGTGGTGATGTAGAGGCAGTTTTTCTAAAACCTGAAGTTAGACAAAATCAAATAACCTATTAGTTTATGGACACAAGGTAAAATAAATATTCAGCAAATACGTACTTACCATAAATTGTCCATCGACTGACAAATCGTTATATAAATGCGCGAGAGCCGTTGGTCAAATCAAACTGAAAGGAAAATAAAAATGTTATAAGAGTTTTTGTTTTTTATCCAAAGACAATAAATATCGAAATAATAGTGTTGTTGTTGTTGTTGTTGTAGCAGTTTATTGTGTACTATCTTTCGTCTGATTGATTCTGTTGAGTGTCAAGACCCAGGAACTCCGCGACTAAGATGGGGTGCGTCCACAGGGATCTGGGTCTGAGTCGAGTGGGTCTGGCCGGGCAGTTAAACAGGTGACGTGTATCGAGCGGTCCCTGGTTACAATCGGGACATACATCTTGCACGTCGGCATCAATCCTAGCTCTGTGGGAATTGAGGCGGCTGCATCTGCCGGAACGTAATTGAGCCAGAACCACTCTGGTTTGCCGGGGGAGGTCGATTTCTTCGGGTGCAATGGGTGGCGGTCGTTCTCCAAGGACTACATTCACCCGGTAGCCAATTAACGCGTCTGCTACCGTGTCTGCATGAATGTTGTTCAGACCCGCTTGATATGCCGCTTGATCTAGAGGTTCTCTCTTGTAGCGCTGGACCTCACGCTCTAGATCGTGTAGATCAACCTTAAGGCTTCTGGGCGGTGGGTATCTATCCACAAGATGATGATTTGGATGATTTCTGCGATAACAGCCCAGAAGGTATTGCTTAGACAGCATGTAGTTATGTCTTCGCACTGGTAGGATCTTTGTCTCCTGATGGAGGTGGTCCACATGAGAACTAAGGAGACAGCCCGTCGCAGTTCGGAGGGCGGCATTCTGACAGATCTGAATATTATTCCATTGCGTGTCACAAAGTTGACGTGACCACACTGGCGCTGCATAACTTACCACAGACCGGCCAATTGCTTTGTACGTGGTCAACAAGGTTTCTTTGTCTGCACCCCAAGTGCTGCCAGCGAGTGACTTGAGGACCTTGTTTCTACTTTTGACTTTATTGCAGATTGCTGTGGCATGTGGGGAGAAAGTGTAGGAGCTGTCAAATGTGCGCAAGAGGGTCTGCCTCTTTCTATAGTAACGCCGGACATTTTCCATCAGGTACGGGTGACTTAAATGGTCTGAAGCTCCTCAAGGATTCCTTCACCATAAATTCCGTTATTATAAACCTTCGATCAACGTCATTATTCCAAGATTCCGGTGTCTCCATGAGTCCCGACGTATCCTGTGGAAAATGGGTTTTCATCAAAAGCCTCAGATTGGTCATGGGGTTTTGAGAGAAACCTTTTTTATCTTGGCGGCGTTATTAACGCTATCGACCTGTTCGGAGAAAAGCTTCCAGGAGGCATTTTTTGCCGCTCTGGTAATTTTATTGTATTGCTTGAGCCGTGTTTGATACACATCCCAATAAACTTCGGCTGTTTTACGACATACTCTGTTAAAAAGTCTGCGGACCTCTTTCCTAATATTGCGAATCTCCTCGGTCATCCAGGGTTTTTCTTGGGCTGATTTCCTTTCCCGAAGAGGACAACTATCTTCGAAGGATCCCACCAGTGCAATCGTAATCCTGTTGACATTCTCGTCAATCTCTTCTATGCTTGGACAATCTAAATTTTCTTGGCCAAGTCTTCTTCTGAGTTGCCTTTCGAATTTTGTCCAGTTGGTTTTCAACTTATTCGGATTCGGCGCTAGCCGTGCTATTCTAAACCTACTGTAGCGATGGTCAGAGAAAGAGTGTTCCATGGAGACCCTCCAATGCTGAACCTCATCGATTACATTTTCCGAACATATCGTCACATCTAATACCTCCTCCCTAATCCTATTAACAAAGGTAGCGGTGTTACCAATATTAAGTGTTATTAGGTCGTTAGTATTCAAGAACTCTGCCAGGGCTTGGCCCCACTTATTAGTGTTGGTGCTACCCCACGAAATGTGGTGAGAGTTCGCATCGCACCCCATTAGTACCTCGTTTCCTGTTTGTTTTGCTTTCCTCACCAGCCGTTGCAGCTCCGACGTGGGTGGTGGTGTCGGAGAGTTGAAAGGCAGCTAAAGTGATGCCAGGTATGCTCCACCGTCTCCCTACCACACCACTGTTGCATCCGACGTTGACAACTCTGGGGAAAATATATAATTCAAATTTCTATGACAAATAACGCATATCCTCGGGCGAGTACAAGTGATAGCATAGAATAATTGGTAGTTGATATGGTTTAGTCCAGAGACTTTGTTCCGGGTCGTCCATGGCTCCTAAATTTAGGCAATATGAATCTTGCCCTTGCTGATTTTCTCCATCAGAGCGTGTGTAGCAGTCTCGCTCCGGTGAAGTTTTATCTGGATTACCTCAATCATTGGTCCTCCAGTAAATGGGCATCTTGGGAGTAGGTGAAGATCTCATCGTCTACTCCGTGTTCTTTAGACTGCATTGACTTTTCTGTCACTGCACTGCCTGATGTCATCCTTTTAGATTTATTGCCTAGTCTAGTCTTCCGACTTTTATAAAGTCGGTAATGGTTCCATCGTCGGGTCCCTGTTCGTTAAGCTTTATTGGGTTTCCATTCCCTGGTGTTTCAATACTAGGATCTTTGCCTATCTTAGCCTTCCAAATCTTAAGTAAATCGGCTTCTTGGGAGTAGGTGATGGTACCATCATCCGATCCATGTTCGTTGGGTTGCATTGAGTCTCCTGTAGCTGCGCTGCCTAATGTTTCAATATTAGGATCTTTACCTATCCCAGTATTCCGAATCTTTAAGTCGGTGATGGGTCCGTCATCGGGTTCTTGTTTGTTAGACTGTGTTGGGTCTCTCGCCACTGCACTGCCTGATATTTTAGTATTAAGATCATTGCTTCTCCTAGTCTTTCCAATATTGAGAGATGTCGTGATTGTCTCGTTGTCGGCCCCCTGTTTGTTGGGCAATGTTGTGTCACCTGCCACTTCGCGGCCTGGTGTCGCAGAATGAAAATTTCTGACTATCCTAGTCTTTCCAGTCTTGAAAAAGACAGCTTTGCTCCCGTAGTGCGCCATGCCTTTAGTCGTAGCCAAACTTGTCACGGAGACTTGATCAATGCCAACCACAAAGAGAGTTCCTTCCTCCTTCTCCGCCCTGTGGAAGACCTCCCACTTCTCTGCGACCAAACCTTGGTTCTGCTTGCCCAAGAATCCCAACATGCGTTCCGTCGCAAATTTACTGTCCCATCCCTTGAGGAAGACCATAGCCTTTGTGAGCTGGGGGATATGCACCTTTCTCACAAGGTCGAGCTTTGCGGGCTACCAGGGAGCGTAAATACCTCTGACGAGCTGTTTGACGGTATCAATACATTCCACCGACGCAAAACGCAGCGTAAAGATGTCCCCTCTAAACTCGCAGCTCATCATTTGTATGGGTGGACTCTCTACAGAGTTCCACACATGTTCAAAAATCCGATCGTTAACCAGATCCTCCACTTGGGACCGATGATCTGGGGGAATCCTACCCGATGCACAGCCGATATTCATGGCTGCATAAGTCATCTCATCTCGGTTGTGCTTCCTTGCCACTCTGGCGTAAGAGGGCGGCTCCTTACCATTCTCTGCGACCATCTTCCCCTTCCGCGATTACTGTGGCCTTTTGGAAGTCACAGTCACCCATGAAGACTCAGGGGCCTCGCACGCTTCCTTCGTTCCTGTTCCAACTTTGTCCACTTTCGCAGGACACAGTCTGTAGTCTCCATTGCGGGATGGCTGGCTTGGTTTTCCCAGAGTACTTGAAAACGGGGAGCTCTTTTTCTTCTTCAGTATTTTAGCAGTGTTCTTCGGGAGATCTTATTCTCTTTCCAGCTTCCGTAGAAGTGCTTGGAATGTCAGTTCGATCCCTTCCAGCATCCTGCACTTTTGTCCGATTACGTTGCCGGTACATACTCCTCTGTCTCCTTCGTCTTGCACCGGATCGCTTTCTCGGTCTGCTTGTGAGCTTAGCAAAGCCATCGCTCACTTCTGCTGTCATCCCGATGCCCTCATCTCTCGATTCGGCTGCGATGACTGTTTCATTGACACAGTCGCTGTCTGAATCCGAGTCAGAAACTCCACCTTTACTTAAAGGCTGGGGACACTCTCTCTTGTTTATCCGTCTCTTCCTCATTTATTAGTCTGACGACTAGTTGTGCGCTTGAAGCCTTACTCTCGACTACACGTGCCAAGGCACCCACACCTATAGGAGCGGAGGATGACATGCTGCGGTCTGACGCCACCACCGCAGATGTTGAGTCTTTGGAGTCCATTTCTAGCCTACTCCAAAAGGCTTTAAATTTTTTTTTTCGTAATAGGTAGTACCTATTCCGAGATACGAATATATATTTATTTTTATTTCTTTGAGGAGCGAAATAAAAACACGTCCGCTTCACTCAACGGCTACAAATACATTAACTTCTAACCTTTATCCTTTAAAAACAAATTTCAAAAATTGTCGTTTCATTTCCTAAGCTACTATATTTTTACAATAAAAAAATAATGTTCTTAATATTTTATGACCATTTAGCAAAGAAGAGTGGATTGTAATGACTTTTACATAAAATCGCATCCACTGTCAAAAATACACAGAGAGAATTTTCCTTCATAAATAAAATGATCGGGTTTCATAACCGTTCGTTCATAAATATCATGAAAAGTTTTATTACATTAATGAAAAAATCATAAATGTTATGAAAATTCTTAATGAATTAAAATGTATGAATATGATCGTTCAAGAAAAAAAGTTCTTATATTTATGAAACTTTGTTTATCGTTTATCATAAATATAAAAATTTGTGTAATTGAAATATCTCCACGTAGGTATACAATGAAAATTGTCTCATTTATAAAAATGTTATGGGGGAATTATTAAAGTCAAGTCCAAGTAAACAACTTAATGTATACTTGGAAGAAGTTCAGCATTTTGTGATTATTTTCCGTTTGTTTATTTGTTTTCCATTTCATGCTCACATGCTCTCTTGGGTGCAAAAAAAGAAAAAAAAACACACACACGCATACCTACATGCATGTTTTACATTACAACAATGCACAACATTCAAAGTTAAATCTCTGCGTCATTCATTCCACGTAAAATCTTCAAGCTATTGAGTGTTTTTAACTTTGCAGTGAAGTGAAAAGGGTAAAAAGTAACTGCTGCGGTTAATATAGTGTTTCTTGTGCCAAAAAAAGTTTACCAACTTGAAAAAATTAATTCTTAAGAATTTGATAATCTAAAAACATATCATTACATTTTTAGGAGCATCCTGAACTGACTATCGCCTGTACGTGAGGCCATTGATAGATCACCAAAATTTACACAAAAAATCTAACCGTTAAACAATATTTTTTTCAACTGTTGAACACTTGTGTTCTTGAACAGCGTCAGTTTTACGTATCGAAGCGATTCGGCCATCACAGAGGCTGATCAAGGATCCCTTTCCACATGCAAGCGTGACTACAGCAACAACAACAAAGTACCTATTGTAGATTTATGTACAAATTTCATCTCAATAAATTTAACGAAATATCCAAGCTTTGATTTAATTTTTCTTTTTTATAAATGTTCTGAAATATGAAAAATTATGAAAGTTTTTCATAAATGTGTGACGACCAGGTATTTTTTTATTTTTTATTCGTCTTCTTCGTAAAGTATATGGACCAGTTTGCGTTAATGGAGAATATAGGCGACGTATGAACCACGAGCTGTATAATGACGATAGCATAGTAACACGCATCAAAATACAACGGCTGCGTTGCCAAGGTCATGTTGTCAGAATGGATGAAGAAGCTCCAGCAAAGAAGTCTTTTGAAGGCAAACACGGTGGTAAAAGCAAACCGGGAAGACCAAAAGCCCGATGGAAAGATCAAGTTGTGGGAGACACCTAGAAACTTGGTGTCACAGATTTTAGAATGAACGCAGAAGATAGAGGCGCTTGGAACGCTATTCTACGTTCGGCTAGTGGAACAAATATTCTGTCATAGCCAATTGAAGTAAAAGTAAAGTATTCGTTGCTCTTAGTTTCGTCTTACGATGTGTTTTGATGTGTGGCGGCTTCTTGCCATAACGTTGCAGTATGACATTTATCTGAGAAAAAAGAAGACGATTCACAGCTGTCAAAATCAGTGATTAGTGCAACTCTGATATTAAGTATGTTACTAGTTCGCGCCATTTTTCGTTGTTTGTGTGTGTATGGTTCATAGCTATAATACACACATACACAACGATAACTCGTTGACAGATCGTGCACTTCGCGAGAGAATTTTACTCAGATGTTTACGGTACATTAGTACTGAACGTAGGCGGCATGATCATGCGGTTGGAACGTCATTGTGTTTTTTTCTATTCTGGTGGACGACTCAAGAAGGGAAGGCTCTATCTAAGATGTTATTGTGTGTAATTGGATACTTTGCTAACAAATAATTTTTTTTTTTTGAGAAAGATTGAAATTATTTAAAATTCGAATCAGAAGATAATAAGGGGTAAGAATTATTAACATGCTATTTTTTGGAACGGAGCGAATTTTGTTATTTAGTTTCTATAAAATAAAAACTTCGTTTGATTTTTATACCCTCCACCATAGGATGGGGGTATACTAATTTTGTCATTCTGTTTGTAACACATCGAGATATGCGTCTAAGACCCCATAAAGTATATATATTCTTGATCGGCATGGCATTTTATGTCGATCTAGCCATGTCCGCCCGTCTATCTGTCGAAAGCACGCTAACTTTCGTAGGGGTAATGCTAAACGCTTGAAATTTTGCACAAATACTTTTTATTAGTGTAAGTCGGTTGGGATTGTAAATGGGACAAATCGGTCCATGTTTCAATATAGCTGCCATATAAACCGATCTTGGGTTTTGACTTCTTGAGCCTCTAGAAGGCCCAGTTCTTGTCCGATTTTACCTAAATTTTGCACGTGGTGTTTTAGTATCACTTCCAACAAGTGTGTTTGGTATGGTTTAAATCGGTTCATAACCTGATATAGCTGCCATATAAACCGATCTTGGGTCTGACTTCTTCAGCTTTTAGAGGGCGGAATTCTTGCTCGATTTGGCTGTGATTTTCCACGTTGTATAGCTGCCATATAAACCGATCTTGTATCTCGACTTCTTAAGCCGCTAGAGGGCGCAAGTGTCATTCGATTTGGCTGACATTTTGCATGGGGTGTTGTGCTATGACTTCTAACAACTGTGCTAAGTAAGGCGCAAATCAATACATAACCTGATATAGCTGCCATATAAACCCATCTGGGATCTTGATTTCTTGAGCCTCTAGAGGGCGCAGTTATTATCCAATTTAGCTGAAATTTTGAACATCGGCTTCTCCCATGACCTTCAACATGCGTGTTCAATATGCTCTGAATCAATCTATAGCTTAATACATATAAACAGACCTTCCGATTTTCCTTCGCGAATGGACTGAATTATTACATAATGACTTCTATAATGTTTAGCATTCAATTATGATATAGCTCCAATAGCATAACAGGTCTGATTCATTATTAATAATCATAAATATCATGAAAATTTGTCTTTCTGTGTAGTAGACTTATGCCTTAAATTTATCTTATGTATATAGAAACCACCAAGTGCAACAAGATTTTAACACGATTTCCAGAAATTTAATTTCTACAAACTCTCTGGTTCCCTGTAGGGAATACAACACCAGGGAGTTCTGCAAGTGAGAGCCAGAATGAAAACAAATAAATGTCGGAAAATGCGCGAAAATGAGAAAAATGCACACTGGTAGCGGCTCTATAAAAGGCATAACGGCGACAATTAGCTCTTTTTATAACCTCCGAGATTTCGTCAAGAAACCATTTTTTATCCGGCAGACAAAGAAGTGCAAAGTTTAAAATTTATATCAGTCCTAAACAAAACGTTTATTTTGTTGATTGCGTTTGATTGTGTGTTACATATACATATATTTTGGTGCGTGCAAAACAATATATCTCCAAATTGAAAACTAACCGCAACCAAAACGAAGAAAATACTGACGCCTCAAAGTATTGGCCTGGGGGAAGTCAGCCAAAATTTGTTTAATGCCAAAAAGTTTATGCCAAAATACCGTCCAAATTGCTGGGAGAACCCGATTGAGCCGTAGTGCCCAGAGAGCCATCTGATACGTGGTGATGTAGAGGCAGTTTTTCTAAAACCTGAAGTTAGACAAAATCAAATAACCTATTAGTTTATGGACACAAGGTAAAATAAATATTCAGCAAATACGTACTTACCATAAATTGTCCATCGACTGACAAATCGTTATATAAATGCGCGAGAGCCGTTGGTCAAATCAAACTGAAAGGAAAATAAAAATGTTATAAGAGTTTTTGTTTTTTATCCAAAGACAATAAATATCGAAATAATAGTGTTGTTGTTGTTGTTGTTGTAGCAGTTTATTGTGTACTATCTTTCGTCTGATTGATTCTGTTGAGTGTCAAGACCCAGGAACTCCGCGACTAAGATGGGGTGCGTCCACAGGGATCTGGGTCTGAGTCGAGTGGGTCTGGCCGGGCAGTTAAACAGGTGACGTGTATCGAGCGGTCCCTGGTTACAATCGGGACATACATCTTGCACGTCGGCATCAATCCTAGCTCTGTGGGAATTGAGGCGGCTGCATCTGCCGGAACGTAATTGAGCCAGAACCACTCTGGTTTGCCGGGGGAGGTCGATTTCTTCGGGTGCAATGGGTGGCGGTCGTTCTCCAAGGACTACATTCACCCGGTAGCCAATTAACGCGTCTGCTACCGTGTCTGCATGAATGTTGTTCAGACCCGCTTGATATGCCGCTTGATCTAGAGGTTCTCTCTTGTAGCGCTGGACCTCACGCTCTAGATCGTGTAGATCAACCTTAAGGCTTCTGGGCGGTGGGTATCTATCCACAAGATGATGATTTGGATGATTTCTGCGATAACAGCCCAGAAGGTATTGCTTAGACAGCATCTAGTTATGTCTTCGCACTGGTAGGATCTTTGTCTCCTGATGGAGGTGGTCCACATGAGAACTAAGGAGACAGCCCGTCGCAGTTCGGAGGGCGGCATTCTGACAGATCTGAATATTATTCCATTGCGTGTCACAAAGTTGACGTGACCACACTGGCGCTGCATAACTTACCACAGACCGGCCAATTGCTTTGTACGTGGTCAACAAGGTTTCTTTTTCTGCACCCCAAGTGCTGCCAGCGAGTGACTTGAGGACCTTGTTTCTACTTTTGACTTTATTGCAGATTGCTGTGGCATGTGGGGAGAAAGTGTAGGAGCTGTCAAATGTGACGCCAAGTATTTTGGGACACTTGATGGTCGGAATCATTTCTCCATCGACCATCACAGTCAGCTCAGAATTCACCTCACGCGTATTTGTAGTGAACAATGTGGCTGAAGATTTGGTGACGGATATCTTCAGATTTCTTGCAGCGAAATATGAGGCAAGCTCGTTGAGGTAGACGTTCAACCTATCGCAGATGTCATCAATGGGTGGGGGGCCTGATGCCATGATCGTACAGTCATCCGCATATGATACGATCTCTATGCCGTCTGGAGGAGGTGGGATGGAGGATAGGTAGAGGTTAAACAGAGCCGGAGATATCACCTCACCTTGGGGAACTCCCTGTTTCACTCTACGGTGTTTTGACTTCTTATCCCTAAATTCCACAAATGACTGGCGGCCACACAGATAATTCGCGGCCTGGCTGGAGGGACGTGTTGGCGATGTCCTCTAATAATTTGGCATGGCTGACCGTGTCGAATGCCTCGAAAGGTCCAGTGCCACGAGGACCGTCCTATCACATGGCCTGGGTTGATTGAAGCCACGGCAAATGTGTGTGGTGATGGCATGCAAAGCTGTTGTTGTGCTGTGCAGTCTCCGAAATCCGTGTTGATGCTCGGCGAATGGAAATTCTCCTACGAGGCTCGGGAGGGGTAATGCCTCAAGCGCCTTAGCCACTGGTGAGAGAAGGGAGATCGGTCTGTACGACTCCCCCAAACTCGGGTCCTTACCAGGCTTTAGTAGCGGGATCACTCTGCCCATTTTCCAGACATCGGGAACTATAAGAGTGTTCAATGACACGTTAAGGACTGTGGTAAGGTACTCAACTCCAGGTAAATCCAGATTCTTCAGCATCAATGTAGAGATTCCGTCGGGGCCCAACGCCTTGGAAGGTTTGGCGCCACGGATGACATTCGTAACTTCGCCCACGGTAAATTGTGATGGCTGTTCATCGGCTCGGAGACCACAAATACGGCGAATGGCTCTCCTCCTTGCCCTGTCGCTCTCGGGATGCACAATAAATTGACGGTTGAACAACCTGGCGCATCTCTTCGGATCAGTCACGGTTGACTCGCCAAAAGTGACTGAGGTCCTGTCGTCCGTCTACCGGGGTTCGAGAGAGATTTAACAGTGGCCCACAATTTGCCTGCACCGGTGCCTAAGTTACATTGCTGCAAGTGTTCCAGCCACAAATACCGCTTATGTTCGTTGACTACCCTGTTTATTTCCAGATTCAGCTCGCTGATTCTGGGGTTAGCGGGGTCCATAGCACGAATCCCATTACGCTCGTCTGCGAGTACCACTGCTTGCGCCGGGAAATTGGGTCGCACTTGCGGTATTCGACCGGCTGGTATAAAGCGAGCGGCTGCTGCGTTGATGATGTCTCGGAATTTCCTCTCGGCCACAAGCACATCAGAGGGGGGTGGCAGTTAATTGAAGCGGCGATTGGTATACTCTCTGAAGCCAGTCCAATTGGCCTTCTTGTAATTGATGAACGTCCGGCGCTCAGAGGTTATGAAGTCGGGTGGTCGGTCGATGGTGAGGATTATGGGGAGGTGGTCTGACCCCAAAGAGATGACGGCTTGCCAGGATACGTCACTCAGGAGATCAGGGGATGCGATTGAGATGTCTGCCGAGCTGCTGCACCTCCTCGTAATCCTAGTGGGGGCATCCTCATTCACCGTGCAAAACGTGGAGCTATCTATCTGCTCTGCCAAAGCTATGCCACGCTGGTCGTTACCTAGGGGAGAATGCCATGACGAGTGATGTGCATTAAAATCCCCCAGAACCAGACGACTATGGCCAGATAGCAACCCACTTATGTCGGGGCTGTAGGCCTGGCCATTAATCGGGACACAGCTACCAACCGGCGGTATATACACGTTGTATATCTCTATCTCGGCAGTACCAGACCTGACTGCTACCCCCATACATTCCATGTATGGGTCACTAGCGTCAAGCGCTGGCGAGATAGGTCTATACTGCACGGAATGGTGTATAACGAAGGCCAATCCCCCACCTCCATTCCTTGAGCGATCCTTACGTAGCACATTGTAGCCGTGACAACTGTGCAAGCTGCAGGTGTTAGTCAGCTTTGTCTCCTGGATCGCTGCGACCGATATGCTCTTCCGACTCATAAAATCTACAATCTCATCAATCTTGCCTCGCAGTCCATTGCAGTTTAACTGCAAGAACGATACATTTCCCGACACTGGCCTGGCAATAGTAGGGCTAGGGTGCTGTCGTTGCATAAATTGCCGTACGGGAGAGGTCGGGGGGGTCACATAGTCCGACGACGAGGACGCCGAAGGCGACGACGGCGACGCTTGTGACCCACTGCTGGCTATGTTCGCACAGCACCTAGCGACATAGCCAGTATGACTATACTCCCGTAGCGAGGTTAGGCCAGAGCAAGAACGGAAATGTACCCACTCCAAGCACCGGTTACACCTCACCGACACTGACCGATGATGAAGGCGGTTCTGGCAAACGGAACAGAACCAGGGTCCGGGGTTCTTTTCAATCCCGGCACGGACCAGAAGCATGCGGAGAAGGCACTCCGGGATGTGCCTCTTCCATGACGAAAAAAGACGAACACGTACACTGGGGCGGCAGCCCTTGCCGATGAAGATTCCATCGGGTCAATCCGGTGCGTACAACCGGCTGCCATGGGATTGCAGCCGGTTGTACGGTGTGGTTATTTGTAGCTAGTGTGTTAGTTTATAAGTTCTTTATTATTTTCGTTTTAAATGTGAGGTGTTTTTAACGCCAGAAATTGAGTGAGGAAGTTATCTATGTATACGAAGGGAACAATGATAGTGCTTTAGATTTCATTTATGGACTACATGATAATGTCCACTAAAACCCACTAAACAAGCTCGTTTAGGCAGGAATAAATATCAGTGAAGTGGCATAAACAGTAGCCTTCCATTTCGTATGTGATTGATAGTCTAAAATAGTGTCTCACGTTAAAGTAACAGCAGGTGTTAAGTCAATGAACTATGAAAATAAATATTGTATGTTTGATTGTTTAGTATAATATGAATTGCTGAATGTTTTTCTTTGAGAGAGGAAGATCGGGATGTAGGTTGCGAATGAGGTGAGAGTTCGTGGATACAGCGCCCTTTAAATATGTTGTTTTTAGGACAAAAGGGTCTAGGCTTGGCGGGCAAAATGTAGGAACAAGAAACACCATGATCCCGAGTCATCATTTAATTTTGTTTTTGTGTATTCCTTCATTTCTATAAATTTATTGTTCGACCCCTAGGACTGATGGTGGCAGGGTTGGGAACCTCCCTGAATATATATGCTACGACTGAGCGAGTCGGAATGGCGCCCAAAGAAAATCAGTAATTGTCCAATAGTCTTTGCATTCTATGTGCAATAACACCTAAGCGCATGGCAATAGACCATAGGGTGAAATAGTTTTAAAAGCAATATCACATCTCTTAAAAGGCTAGCTGATATTGCATGCACTTTTTATACCCTCCACCACAAGATGGGGGTTTACTTCCTTCGTCATCCTGTTTGTAACTCCTCGAAATATTCATCTAAGACCCCATAAAGTATATATTTATCAAGAATGACTTCTTGTCATGACGATCAACGTCATGACATTTCAAGTCGAACTAGGCATGTCCGTCAGTCTGTCTGTCGAAAGCACACTTACTTTCGAAGGAGTAAAGCCGGCCGCTTGAAGTTTGGCACAAATACATCTTATTAGTGTAGGTCGGTTGGGATTGTAAATGGGCTATATGGGTCAATGTTTTGATATAGCTGCCATATAAACCGATCTTAAATCTTGATTTCTTGATCCACTAGAGGGCACAATCCTTATCCGATTTGGCTGAAATTTTGCATGAGGTGTTTTGTTATGACTTCCAACAACTGTGCTGAGTATTGTTGAAATCGGTCCATAACCTGATATAGATGCCATATAAACCGATCTTGGGTCTTGACTTCTTTAGCGTCTAGAGGGTCACTTCCTATCCGATTTAGCTAAAATTTTGCACGACGTGTTAGGTAATGACTTCGAAACACTGTGGTAGGTATGGCTTAAATCGGTTCATAACTCGATATACAATAGCTGCCATATAAACCGATCTTAAATCTAGACATCTTGAGCCACTAGAGGGCGCAAGTCTTATCCGATTTGGCTGAAATTTCGCATTTGTTTTTCTATGACTTCTAACAACTGTGCCGAACATGGTTTATATCGATCCATAACTTGATATAGCTGCCATTTAAACCGATCTGGAATCTTGACTTCTTGAGCCTCCAGAGGGCGTCATTATTATCCGATTTGGCTGAAATTTTGTACAACGACTTCTTCCATGACCTTCAACATACGTGTCAAATATGGTCCGAGTCGATCTATAGCCTGATACAGCTCCCATAAAAACGGATCTCTCTATCTCACTTCTTGAGCCCCTAAAGGGCGAAATTCTTACCCGAATTGGCTGAAGTTTCAGACAATGACTTCAACTATGTTCTTCAACATTCAATTCAATTTTGGTCCGAATCGGACCATATAAAGGGTGATTTTTTTGAGGTTAGGATTTTCATGCATTAGTATTTGACAGATCACGTGGGATTTCAGACATGGTGTCAAAGAGAAAGATGCTCAGTATGCTTTGACATTTCATCATGAATAGACTTACTAACGAGCAACGCTTGCAAATCATTGAATTTTATTACCAAAATCAGTGTTCGGTTCGAAATGTGTTCATTCACCGTAACGTTGCGTCCAACAGCATCTTTGAAAAAATACGGTCCAATGATTCCACCAGCGTACAAACCACACCAAACAGTGCATTTTTCGGGATGCATGGGCAGTTCTTGAACGGCTTCTGGTTGCTCTTCACTCCAAATGCGGCAATTTTGCTTATTTACGTAGCCATTCAACCAGAAATGAGCCTCATCGCTGAACAAAATTTGTCAAAATTTGAACACATTTCGAACCGAACACTGATTTTGGTAATAAAATTCAATGATTTGCAAGCGTTGCTCGTTAGTAAGTCTATTCATGGTGAAATGTCAAAGCATACTGAGCATCTTTCTCTTTGACACCATGTCTGAAATCCCACGTGATCTGTCAAATACTAATGCATGAAAATCCTAACCTCAAAAAAATCACCCTTTAGCAATTCCTTTGTTTGCCTAAAAAAGAGATATAGGAAAAAAACTCGACAAATGCATCTATGGTGGAGGGTATATAAGGTTCGGTCCGACCGAACTTAGTACGCTTTTACTTGTTTATTTTAAAACTGTGATAATTTGTGCAATATTTAGTTTAGACAATTAGAAGATTAGGACGTTTCGTTCCATTTTATTAGGGTCTATACAATAAGTGTAACAATGAATGTATTGTTTTAATGACCTGTCGTAAATATATTCCGCGTACCTTTTTTTTATTATTCATTTACTATTATTTAGCGTAGTTACAATAGACTAAGGTGCATGTGAGAAAAGTACAATATCTGATATGGCAATGCTGTACAATATTTCTCTTGACACAAGTTTTTTTTCATCAGAATTTTTTTAAACAAGTAAAAATGCGTTATATTCGGCCGGGCCGAATTTTGTATACCCACCACCTCAGATATATATGTAAACCACCTTTCGTCATAATCCGGTGAAAAATGCATAATTTATGCCAAATGCGGTGGTCTAATATATAAGTTGGAATTTTATGAAAAAAAAAGTCGGAAAAGTTGACATTCCTGCGCCAGGCATTTGAGCTAACTGAGAATGCTTTACGATATGAAACAACGCTGTCAGCTGATAATCCTTATATAATGGAAAATTTACACACATCTATGGGAAGAAGAGTACATAGAGAACCTGAAAGCCAAGCCATATAAGCCATTGCCATCAACAAGAGAGAAGGTGAACGAAAACCCACCAACTTTACAAATTCAGCAAAAGGAGTTAAACCCTCTTCAAGGGATAACTAGGAAAATAAAAGCTCAGATGACAGCCTCAAACCGATTCCTGCAGGGTTTGATATCCACGGAGGACAACGAACCAAGACAATGCTACTCTATCAAGATCGAGACAGTTGAAGCTCTGTGGCTTAAAATACAGAACTTTTATGACGAAGTTTGGCAGCACCTGGGGGGCCCATCGGAATCATGCCTTGACCAAGAGGAAAACAATGCGTTGGAAGTTTCAGTTCAACATCAAATTAAAAGGCTTTCTGTAATGGCGGACAAACATGAAGAACCAGCTACTTATAGAAAGTCACTGGCAATCAATTCAGTACCGCTAAATTCATTAACAATCCCGCAGTTCAACAGTTTCTCAGAGATTGTGGGTAGCCAACTGCTGTCCTACGTACGAAAAATGTGGTACCTGAAAACAAATATTTCTGGAGAAGCAAGCAACCTTATAAGCCACCTGACATTAACAGACGAAAATTACAAAACCGCTGGGATGCTCCTACAGAAGCGTTACAACAACAAAGAGTTTTAGTGTCTACATTAGTTGAAAAGATCTTAAATCAACCAACGGGGACATCCTCTGCAGCTACAATCAAAGGTTTGCATGACACTAATAGGGAATGTCTGTTGGCACTGAATAATCTGGGCATTGATACTTCCTCTTGAAATGCCATAGTGCTGCCATTAATGGTTAAAAAGATAGTTAGTAGTATGCAATCACTTGGTAAACCAAAGGAGGTACCAACAATTGATGAATTACTATCTTTCCTAGAATTCCTGTTTTATTCAATGGAATCTAATCGAATCAAGAATAACCGGCAGGACTATAAAACACAAGCCGGGTAGTCTCTTCTGTGGCAGCATCTGGAAACAAAATTTGCAAATTATGTAATAATGGACCCCATTAGCTTTATCACTGCAAACAATTTTTCAACATGGCAGAACCTGAAAGGCTCAAGTGGGTACAACAACACAAACTTTGCGTCAATTGCTTCAAGATTGAGCATTCAGCAAAGGCCTGCTCTGCAAGCAATTGTAGAAAAATGCAGCAACAAACACAATTCGTTGCAGCATCCGCAAAAAGGGAACCAAAATTCATTTAAAAATCAAAACTCAACATTCAAACACACAAAACAGCGCAGCCCAAACCAACGCAGTGACCGTCTCATCTGCATCCGCTTCATCTTTATTCGATAACAATAATTATGGAATATTTTCATCACATCTCCAAATGGTGCTTCATATGAATTCCGGGCACTACTGGACTCAGATTCTCAAGTGAATATTGTGACGGAAAGGCTCATTCGAAAGTTATCTCTCGCACCAGCGGAAGCATCCCTATGCATTGATGGGGTTGGAAAGGTCCAGAAAAGAGCAACTCATCGCATAAACGTTGAAATGACATCAAGAGATCATTGTGTCTCTGCAAACTTGGAAGCCTTCGTCTTACCAACTATAATTCAAGCACAACCAAACCAGAACGTTGACGCTTCCACATGGAACATTCCAAAGAACATTCATCTGGCAGACCCCAGTATCTGTAAACAAGAAACAAGTAAGAGCGTGCTAAGTTCGGCCGGGCCGAATACCCTCCACCATGGATAGCATTTGTCGAGTTCTTTGCGCGGTATCTCTTTTTAAGCAAACAAAGAATAATGAATCAGAACTGTTATGCTATTGGACCTATATCAAGTTGTAGTCCGATTCGGCCCATAAATGAATTGAATGCTAAACATTGTAGAAGTCATTGTGTAATAATTCAGTCAATTTCGATAAGAATTGCACCTTGTAGGGGCTCAAGAAGCAAAATCGGAAGATCGGTTTATATGGGAGCTATAGCTATAGATCGATTCAGACCATATTAAACATGTATTTTGAAGGTCATGGGAGAAGCCGATGTTCAAAATTTCAGCCAAATTGGATAATAACTGCGCCCTCTAGAGGCTCAAGAAATCAAGATCCTAGATGGGTTTATATGGTAGCTATATCAGGTCATGTATTGGTTTGCACAATACTTAGCACAGTTGTTGGAAGCCATAGCAAAACACCTCATGCAAAATTTCAGCCAAATCGGATAAGAATTGCGCCCTCTAAAAACTGAAGAAGTCAAGATCCAAGATCGGTTCATATGGCAGCTATACCAGGTTATTCTCCGATTTAAACCGTACTTAGCACATTGGTTGGATGTGACTAATAAAAAGTATTTGTGCGAAATTTCAAGCGTCTAGCTTTACTCCTTCGAAAGTTAGCGTGCTTTCGATAGACAGACGGACGGACATGTCTAGATCGACATAAAATGTCATGACGATCAAGAATATATAATTTAAGGGGCCTTAGACGCATATTTTGAGGTGTTACAAACAGAATGACGAAATTAGTATTAGGTGGAGGGTATAAAAATAGATATTCTACTTGGTGCTGAATTTTACTTTAGTCTCGCACAACCTGGAACTATAAGTCTTGCTGATGATCTTCCAACACTTCAAAATACATCACTTGGCTGGATCGTGGGTGGAGAAATCCGATAACACAGCGTTGCCAGTCTGTCAACGGCACCAACGTGTGCAATATTTGATGGTAAAACATAACTAGAAACTGCAATTGAACAACTTTGGAAAATGGCTGAGGTCGAATCAAACGAAAAGGTATTATCTCTAGCAGAAGATCAATGTGAATATCATTTCGTGCATAATGTGCAGACTAGCGTAGACAACCGATTAATCATCAGCCTTCCATTTCGCGAAAACCCTCAGGCACTGGGCCAGCCGCAAAATTTAACCTACAATCGATTCACCAGCCTTGAAAGGCGACTGCAAAAGAACCTGGAGATACGTACACAATACGTACGTTTTATGCGCGAATATGAAGAATTGGGCCACATGCGGAAAGTTAAACTAGACAACGTGATGAACCCGAAGTATTTCATTCCACATCATAGCGTGCTGAAACCCGACTCCACTACAACAAAACTTAGAGTGGTCTTCGACGCATCAGCAAAAACATCAACTGGATTATCCTTGAAGGACATCATGTACACTGGGCCAGTCGTGTAAAGCGATCTGTTCTCAATCTTACTCAGGTTCCGATTGCCGAAATTCGTCTTCACGACTGACATCGAAAAAATGTATAAGCAGATACTGCTAGATTCCACCAATCACCAATATCAGCTGATTACTTCGTGCTCAATACGGTGCCATATGGCACAAGGGCAGATCAATATATCGCTACCAAATGTTTGCAGAAAATTGCAGATGACAACATCATTAATTATCAGCTTGGTTTAACGATGCTAAAGGTGTTGATGATGGTCTCGGCGGATCAGACAACATGAACACCACAATTGAGACTTAGAAGCAGCTGGTGCAGATTTTGAAAAAACACGAGTTCAAGGTACCGCGACACATCTTTCAAGGTGATATCCCACTTATTTGCTGACCCATTTGAAAAGGCTTACGGTGCAGCTGCATATATTCATGCCGTTCTGAGGGATGGACGAGTCATTGTTCAATTGCTGTGTGCAAAATCAAAGGTGGCACTTTAAAGCAACAAACACTACCTCGACTTGAGCTATGTGCCCCTTTGAAGGCAGCTCAACTTGCAAACAAGATCAAGGGAGAGCTCAATATGCAGAATAATCCAATATACATTTGGACCGACTCCGAGATTGTCTTACACTGGATCAATGCACAGTCTAAGTCCTATAAGACATTCACGGCCAACAAAATGTCTACTATCAGATTTAGAACAGGACTTATACATAGGAGCTGATTTTTGGAAGCTTTTTGATATTGCGCCACGACTGGTCAACAGGGACTTTTGACGAAGACACCTGGTTCGAGTGTAAAGGACAAGCCCGAACCTATATTCTTCGCATGACTAGGCCATCTTCTTATTCTTCGCATGACTAAGCCATCGGCCTTCCCCGGCAAACCAACACGCTCTTTAAGAGGTTGGAATAATAGACGACGCATCGCTCTCAGGTTTATTGAGAGGCTTGGTGCGAATGATCCTAAGACTCTTACTAATAGGGAGACAGACTCCCTCAATGGGGCTCGGGAATGATGACAGTTGTCGACAAGGTAGAAGAACAGGGTTGCATACCTAGGAATAATTGGAGTGGGATAGTCAAAGGACTATCATCAGTATACTCCGATGTCCTTGCGGAATTTCCTGGGTCTCCTCCAGTTTGTGACGATGCAGGCTGGTATCGAGGCCGATACAGACAAATTGCCTTCGGGGATCAACGCTCAATTGAAATGTATCGTTATGCGCTAAAAAAGATTGGTGAGATCTGGACAGGTACTGCACTAGATTAAGTCAAGAAGGAAGATATTCCTTCTCGACCAATTGCGCATGCTTGGATACCAAGGATTCCCTCAGATCCTGAAGCGATACTTGGAAGACCAAGGGAATGTAATCCCAATCTTTCAACCACCGACTGGAAGATTGGTAGATTGGATGAGGCTGCAGCTACGCATTCCAGGGATACTGGAATCTGTGGGTATGCCTCTAGCGACATGTAAGCTAAGTGTTCAGGACCAGGCCCGAAGGACAACGAATGATAGATGGCCACAAAGAGGGGGATGTAAGCATTCCATAACTATGTGGCTTAATCTGGACTTGAAGAGGTCTACTGCTTTGCTTTCATTGGCTAGAACAGACGTCTCAGTCACAGCGGTAGGAACTGGAAGGCATCTTCCTTCTTCTGTTCCTATGGTATCACAATGGACGAAAACGTCTAGGTGAATCTGATGGCAAACTGCCACTTAAACCTAACCTAACCAATGAAAATCAAAATATGCACACCCTTACAGAGGTTCAACAAATCAAATTATACATAGTCATCAAAAGCTTCCCTACCTTCGAAGAGAAATGTCTTGGTTGTACCAAATTATAGAAGCATGCGATTAAATTGGTGGAAGGTGCTAACCCGGTGAAAGATAAACACTATCCCTTGTCACCAACATTGAGGGCGTACTTAGCGGAATAGACGAGACGCATTACATAAGTAGCGTCGACGACTTCTGGCAAATTGAATTAGAAAAAGAGGCAAAGCCATACACTTGCTTTTACAGTTCCAGGTCGACCACTTTACCAGTTCCGGGGTTTGCCTTTCGGCTTATGTAATGCGGCTCAGCGTCTCTGCAGATTGATGGATAAAGTGATACCGGGTAGGCTCAAATGAAACGTATTTATTTAACTGGACGACCTACGACGATAATAGCTAATGATTTCGAACACCATTTGAAGTTGCTTAAGGAAGTTACCGATTGTCTTCAGAAAGCCAATCTGACGATTGGATTAAAGAAGTCTCTGTTCTGCTCCAAAGAATTGCGATACTTCGTTTTTATAATCGGAATTGGTAGTCTGAAAACAGACCATGAAAAGGTTAACGCCATCCTAAAAATCCCTGTACCAAAATCTCCTAGAGAAGTTCGGAGTTTCCTCGGCAACGCTGGATGGTACAGGCGATTTATTAAAGATATTGCCACATTATCAGCTGCTCTGACCGACACTCTGAAGAAAGGCCGAAAGTTTGCAATATCTTCGAAAGCCAAGGAATCCTTTTAAACTCTCAAATATGCCGCGACCTCAGCACCCGTTCTCCGACACCCAGACTTTCGAAAAGAATTTTTTATCCAATGCGATGCATCGGATTATGGCGTCGGAGCCGTTCTATTTCAGAAAACGAGAATGGCGGAGAAGATCATATTGCTTTTTATTTGCAAAAGCTGGCTCTATGTCAAAGAAATTATTCTGTCACGAAGAAGAAATGTTTGGCAGCCGTGTTAGCAGTGAAAAAGTTTCGACCTTATGTAGAACTCAGAAGTTCACCATAATAACAGACCACGCAAGCCTAAAGTGGCTCATGTGGCTGAAGGATCTTAGTGGTCGACTCGCAAGACGGTTTTTGCAACTGCAAGCCTACGATTTTTCCATCGAACGCCGAAAAGGATCAGATAACGTGGTGGCGGATACTTTATCCCGCATGCCTATCGACTCTGGTATGACGAAAGAGGAATTTGACAGGGATAACAATTTATTGGATTTCGAGTGGACAGCTTTTGACAGTGAGGAGTATATGGAACTTCGGGAAACGATCCTCCAAAACAAAGAAGTGCTACCCGACTCAAAAGTGAGTGACAACAAAATCTACTTAAGAAAGAAAAATTTTGATTCGGATATAGAAGAATTTGAATAGAAATTGTGGATAACACTTGACATAACTTATGGTTTAATAGAGAAATCACATAACTATAACAACACAGTACACGTCTACGGAATTTTTATTACTGGCCCAAAATGGTATCACAAGTAAACCACTATGTCGAAAACTGTAACACATGTAAGAAGACAAAATCGGTGAAACAACATATGAACCCCACTATCGGCAGCAAAGTGGTGACGGAAAGGCCTTTTCAAAAACTGTATGTGGATTTCCTCGGGAAGTATCCTCGATCCAAAAAAGGAAATGCATAAATTTTCATTGCACTGAATCACTTTACAAAATTTACTTTTTTACACGCTATGAACGTAGTCAATTTCGCTTAGAGGATCAGATATTTCTCAACTTTGGCGTCCCAGAAATTATCAATAGTGATAGTGGCAAACAATTTACGACAAAAATATTCGAACAAATGGTCAAGAATTATAAAATTATCACTTGACAACAGCATATTATTCGTCACATTCAAATGCTTCCGAGATAGTTAATCAATCGGTACTGGCTGCTATAAGAACTTATGTAGAAAATGACCACCGCGACTGTGATTTGTACATGTGAGACATGGGGCAAGCCTTTCGTACATCTGTTTATACGTCCACAGGCGTCAACTCTTTCTTCGCCCTTTTTGGTATAATATGTTTGCAAGTGGTGCGGATTATAAGTTGGCCAAAATTGTCACTAACAGACCATCAAATACAGCAATTAAATAAAAACGATAAGATAGAACTGATGCGAGAGAAGACAATATGAACAAGGTATTTGAAAGTAGCGCCCAGCACTACTTTCAAATACCTGTGTGCCTACATGAGCAGAGTATATGCAAGAGGGAAGATGACAACAAAGAGAACGCAAACAAAATCTGACATCTTAATACCGTCAATCATGGCCGGCTTTTAACAGCTGTTCGCGTGAGTCCACCTTGTTAAATCCGCCTTGAATATAGGTTAAGAAAATGAATGTTTGTGAAGGTCCATTTTTATGCCCTTTTGCATTTATATTATAAGAAACAATTATTTATTTGGCTAAGAGATTTCTGTGATTAGCCGGTGGGTGAAACAAGATCAATGATTCCGTGATGTAAAAATGTGGGTGTAATGTAGGATGAGAAAAATTAATGTTTTGTGAACGTCCAGTTTTCTTTACCTTTTTGCATTTATTATTTTTATTATTATTAGGAATTATTGGCCGATTTTATATTACCTATACCCGATTAGACTACTTACCTATACCCGATTAGACCGTTGGACGCAAAGGCAGTGCAATGACAAAGGAAATGCTCCAACGTCTCATCATCTTCCCCGCATGCCCTACACATGCTATCACTTGCCGCACCGATTTTATATAAGTGAGCTCGTAGTCCTATGTGCCCCGTTATGATACTAATAGCTATACTGACCTCCATCTTGCTTCCTTTCAGTAATAGCCTCGTCTTCACATCGCTGGTCCACAATGTTGCATGCGCATTCGTCGCTCACTCCCTTAACTCGGACTGCGTCGACCCGAAAGACTTCGGGTTAACCAAGTTTATTGACGGCAGTCCTCTGGCCTTCACCGCCAAATCGTCTGCCCTTTCATTTCCCCTTACTCCGTTATGGCCCGGCACCCAAACGATGCGGATTTTGCCATCCTCAGAGAAGGCGTTCATCTCCTTCTTACACTGCAAGACTGTTCGTGACCTTATCGTCCTGGTTGTTATTGCCCTTATGGCAATTTTACTATCGGTAAAGATATTCACACTCGACGTCCTCACGATAGCACCACACCACTTCACACATTCCGTGATCGCCCGGATCTCCACCTGCAGGACCGTATTATGGTCAGGCAGTCTAAAACAGATCTCAGTCCCTGGGTTCTCAATGTAAACGCCCAGACCCACTCTGTCCTCTAGCTTTGATCCATCCGTGTAACATGATCTTCCAGAGGGCAATACTAGGGTTCCGTCAATCCAAGACTGTGCCGATGGCAGCAGTGCGTCGCACTCGACTTCAAGGTTCATCTCAGGTACCCGATCTGAAACCTCTTCCCTTCCTTCCAGGTTTCCTATCGTCGCCTCGATTATACCGCGATGGTATGAGCTGCTCCCATCCTCAATCCATTCTCCCATCGCCTCAAGTCTCATAGCCGTAGTGGCTGCCTCACACTTAATCTGTATGTCAATGGGTCGGATATCTAGAATAGTCTCCAGTGCCCTAGTGGGCGTGGTCCTCATCGCTCCGCCTATGCCAAGACAACATGTTCTCTGAACCTGTTGTATGGTCCTTATGTTGCACTTTTTCTCCATAGCAGTTAACCAAACTATTGAGGCGTAAGTAAGTATTGGTCTAATCACGCTCCTGTAGAGCCAGTGGACTAGTCTAGGATTCAGGCCCTATTTCGAGCCTACGTCCCGTCTACAATTGTGCCCAATATCTGTGAGCCTTCTCAGTACGCTCCTGAATGTGACACTTCCAATTCTGTTTCCTGTCCAAGATCACACCTAAGTATTTGACCTTGTCAGATATCGAAATCGTCTTATTGAGGAAACGTGGTGCGTTAATTTGGTCCACCTTCGTCTTCCTCGTGAACAGGCATATTTCAGTCTTCTCTGGGTTAACATTGAGACCTCTGAGGAAACGTGGTGCGTTAATTTGGCCCACCTTCGTCTTCCTCGTGAACAGGCATATTTCAGTCTTCTCTGGGTTAACATTGAGACCTCTGAGTCTAGCCCAGTCATATGCCATATGCAAGACCCTTTCGGCCCTTCTGCATAGCTCGTTCGGCGTAGCAGACGGGTTCAAATCCCTCCTCAGTCAGCATCCGTAATTGGTCATTTAAGGTGGTCACCCATAGGAGTGGCTATAAAATGCCCCCTGCGGCGTACCCTGTGCCACTTTCTCCCTTATATTTATGCCATTGGACACACTATTTATCCACCTGTTCCTTAGCATATGGTTTATCCAGTCTCTAAAGACCGGGTCCACCCTGTACTGGTCTAAGGATTGGATCAGTGTGTAGCTCCACACATTAGACTAAGGAATTTTCATGATTGCCCGGCTTATGAGACAACAGGGCTTGGGAGTTCCCCACGTTGGAACCCAAAGGGATGATAGACCGAAACCGATTATAGGGCGAAATGGAATGACTTCCAAAAAAATCTTATTATTTGTGTCTAATGCTAACTAACTACTCCTGATAACACTCTGAAGAAGTCCAGATAAGTGAGTATCACCTTTAATAGATATTTACCATATATTACGACAGCAGGTTTACATGGTCAGATCTTTGATAATTACAATCTAATATCAAAATCTCCCTTCTTACAACACCTTGTATCAAATAACACTTAATTGAGATCCCTACAAAAACATAGGTGCTTAAATCATATAAGAGCAATATTGTTTAAAAATTAGTATTATCACAACGGATATTGAATATAATTGAAAAGAACATTGAAATTTTACTTGAAAGCATGTGACGATTATGAAATTATTATGTCACTTAAAAGTGTGACAAAAAAAATGTTTTTTGAATTTTTCTTCACTCTCTCCCTCATAAAAATTGTGACGATTGTATCAGTAGATGTGGAACTAAAAAAAAAAAACAAAACAAACAAAACAATATTCCACAGTATCAAACGCGTTGTTTAAAATCCGATATGAAATCTATTCAAGAGTATCCACAAGGCTTTTTGCTTTATAGCCTATTTGCCAAACATATCATGCGTTGTTTTACTTATCAATCACTCTTGTTTCGAAACAAATTCCCATACACTACAATTCACCACAATTTGTTTTGTCGGGGTATACTCACTTTTCCACAAATTACAATGAAAACAAAAATGGTAAACTCACCCCTAGTACTGTTGTCTTTTTATGATGACACGAAACTTTCCAAGAACAAATAGTCTGCGTACATATCTCCAATTCACTACCAGGCCAGGTAAATGATGTAGGCATATTTTGACAACATGCCTTTCATCCAATAAAAGTATGTCCATATGTTGTGTGGCTGTGCAACAGCCTGGGAGGCCGTTTGTCTTTGTTCCAACCCTTTAAAAATTGTCACAAATCACCTGGAGAATGAAATAAAAATATATCAGTAATTTTAATATTTGTTAAATGCTAGTATATAAAACGATATCCAGACACCTTAGAAATGTGCAGTCAACTTATATTATATATGTAGCGAATGCAGACACAAGTATATAAATGCATCTTCATATATAAATACAGCTGATTTATGTATTATCCTTTTCATACGTCACGGAAGATATTTAAAGACGCATCACAATCATTTGGTCACTTTTTAATATGTTTGTCGCAGCCCATCCGAACCATCAAATATGGCATAGACAATCATTTACACTAGTGTTTCCAATTGGAATTTCTTTACCTCCCTTGAAAGCGCACAGGGAATACACAACACTCATGTTTGTTTTCATTTGTAAATGCACACACTTCAATATAATAGAAACACCCATGAATACTAACCATACTTTTTGGATAGGACATGGTGCTGCAATTATTGACTATCAGGTGATGAAAAGAGATTTTATTGCCCAGAATCCATCTTGAGATGACGATACATGTCAGACGAGTCTTTGACCGGAGGAATCCTCTAGTAATGCCACACCAATTGTTGTGGACACTTCAACAATACCAAAGCCATGTACCTGAAAGGGAAAATGAATACCAGGCATTAGGGAATACGGAATACATATGAGGCAATACGCTATACAAATTAGAATGAAATATCTTACCTGTTTTCTGAAAATGTTTTGCTGTCCAATTAATGACTAAATGTCACAGGTGGATTTTTTCTGCTTAGTAAGCCATGCCAACATTTGGAGTGCTAAAAAACGGTGAATATTCCAACAGATAATTGGTTCTACCATTACCTGCCCGAACAGCATTGCCTTACCATGCCAACAAATGCTCATTTGTCTAAGGCATCAATTTTAGGTTGTGTTGTTATAAAGTGAAAAACACTTAGTATAGTAATGATAATTCCACATATTTAGACTCCTAAGGAAAACGGTGTAAATATGAGAATTTTTATTATCATGGACGATTGGGAATACTCACAAGTTCGTTTTCTTTTCGATTGAACAACCTTGGTAGTATGTTAATTTTTTCAATGTTCCCTTCCGTGTGAATGGAGAACGAAACACCTAATACAAATGTACGTATATTTCTTTTAATCTTTTATATTTCACAGGAACTTACCATTATGCCGGATTCCAGTGTGTCTCCTTTCACTCCATGGTTTGACCAAATTTGATGGTCATTGAGGAAAGCCATTCACCCCTTTATTTCGTAGCTATCCTTGGTGGGAAGTTTTAATATACGATTTTTAAGTCCCACATATCGACATTTTCGTTTTGTTGCATGGGACTTATAATTTTTTTAATTTGACTGTTTTCCTGTGCACACCGGCAGCGTTTTCGATTAGGTGTTGTTCATAGCTGTCGTCAAATGAAAAGTGAGCAAACCGGATACATTTAGCGGCCGGATCACAAGCATGAAATAACTAACAGGTAGTGTACCGTAAACAGCTGAAGTGCACAATCTGTCAACGAGTTTTGTGTGTGTGTATTATAGTTAAGAACCACAGCACACAAAAACAACAAAATGTGGCGCGAACTAGTAACATACACAAAATCAGAGTTGCACTAATCATTGATTTTGACAGATAGTGCACTCAACGTTTTGTTGTTGGTCAATTGCCTCTACCTGTAAATGCATGTAGATATAGTTAGTGTTGCCAACTTGATCTCTATCAAGTAAGTACGGACACGTAACGTCCATTGAATGTCAAACCGTTATATTGCGACTGCCAAGAAATGCGCGTGAGCCCTTGGTGAAATCCAACAGAAAAGAAAATAATGCCAAAGATAAAAAATATCAAAATAATTGTTTCCCTTTGTTAAGTTGTGGTTGTTTGTAGCTAGTGTGTTAGTTTATAAGTTCATTTTTTTTTAATGTGAGGATTTTTTAACGCCAGAAATTGAGCAAGTGAGGAGTATATGAAGGGAAGAATGATAGTGCTTTAGATTTCATTTATGGACTTTATGATAATGTCCACTAAAACCCACTAACCGAGCTCGTTTAGGCAAGAGTAAATATCAGTGAAGTGGTCAGATTTGACATAAACAGTAACCTTTCATTTCGTATGTGATTGGTAGTATAAAATAGTGTCTCACGTTAAAGTAACAGCAGGTGTTAAGAATTCCAAATTTTTCATCTTTCAATATGTTAAACGCCTAGGGTTAAGTCAATGAACTATGAAAATAAATATTGTATGTTTGATTGTTTAGTATAATATGAATTGCTAAGTGTTTTTCTGTGAGAGGGGAAGGTCGGGATGTAGGTTGCAAATGAGGTGAGTGTTCGTGGATAAGGAGCCCTTTAAAATATGTTGTTTTTGTGTATTCCTTCATTTCTGCAAAATTAATTGTTTGACCCTTAGGGCTGATGGTGGCAGGGTTGGGAACCTCCCTGAATATATATGCTACGACTGAGCGAAGCGGAATCCCGCATTAGGCGGTTCCATAACAAGTAGTAGTAGTAGTATTTATTGAGTCTTTTCTTTTTCGATTACATTGGAATACTGGAATGTACTTATCGATAACAATATAATATACTAAGAACTATTGTTGTTTGGTTCTAATACACGATTATTTGTCTTATTTGCTACTTGCTTAACATGAAGTTGTGTATATGAATGAAAAATCATAACAAATGAATTTTGTAAATAGAAGACTTGCTCCCGGTCCTCACTGTCTCTAACAGAGCTTGATTGTCTGTTAAATAATAAATAATCTTAAAATTAAAAAACATCTAAAACGAAATAACAATAAGTCTGTTAATCACTATATCGAACAGATCGGAATGGTTTAACCAAATAATAAATGTAGTAAAGTATCACAGATCGTGTGTATGAACTATCGAACGTTCAAATACATATATAAGGCAAGATATATCACATTTTCGTTTTGCTATTAGAATATATTGCAGGGTGAGTAAAATTGTAATAATAATAAATTCCTATGATTTAATAAATTAATATGTACATATATATGTACATCCTCATCCTCTATGAGAGCCAGATGTTGTTTGGAAAAAAATTGGTGTGTTATTGCGGATTGATCCATTGTCGGTGGCTTCATTTATGATGGCAACAGGGGATAGATAAACAGAATCAGCCCAAGATGTATGTTCTTGCAATTCAAAAATTTCTTTAATCAATTCGTTATCATGAGTGGCTAACTTTTGCACAAATGTTTTCTGGAGCTTGAACGCGTAAGAACACAGGGGTTCAATTCCAGAATTGTCGTAGATGAAGTTATTAGAATATTTTTTTGTGCGATTTTGATAATTTTTGTTTATGCATCTGCGAAGAATTTTGCGCTCAAAAATGTCCAGTTCTTTGGCTACTGTCGGGGAGACAGTAAACCAGATGGGAAAGCCGTAGATAAGCACTGGTCTGATGGCCACCTTGTATAGCAACAACTTTGTGGATTGGGGTAAGTGTTTGTTGTTTAAAATTGTTGCGTGTGGGGTAACCTAGACGCTGGCGTTGATAGGCATAGGGATAATATTCGGCCGGTCTCTGGCCTGAAGCGAGTGTATTTTTGCAATCCATGGAAACTCCAGCCTTGGGCTTTTGCCCATATTCACGCTATGTGCCATGGAATGCGTTGCGGATACACCGCATTTAGGCCCAGAGGACACTTCCACAAATTTAGGATTTTTCTCAATTTAATTTTTTTTGCGTCTGAGATGTGTGCTTGATGGATGTTGGCGAAAAAAGAAACGTGTTTTTCAACATCTGATGGTATGGTATTGCCATCATATAACGTTGACAGATTGGCGGAGTTGCCACGAATGGGAATAGATTTGGCAGCGACCAAGTCTAAAAGCGTCTGCCTGGATGACATAATGAAAGCGGTTTTGTTGGTAGAGTCAAGGGAAAATGGGGAAGCATGAAATAGGCGGGAAAATTTGTGAAAAATGGGGGAAGTAGAAAAGCGTCATCCAAGAGGGGTTATAAAAGGGGCGAGAACGGGAAAGACGGGAGAGAAAGCGTTCATAATTCATTGGGGCGACAAGTGTTTATGTGCAGTGTTGTGGTCAGTGCTGGCGTCAGCAAATTGTACGGGAATAAAAAAAAAAAGGCAAACACTAACGCCGAACGTTAATTCAAGACCAGCTAAAACAAAAAAAAAAAAAGAAAGACTATCATTATAAACATTTCTTGTGTAAACAAAAACCCGAGTTGGTGTAGTGGTGTTTCTGTCGTGGCAAATTCTTTAATGTGAGTTTCAGTTTCCTTGCAGACAATTGTAATAATTTAATGTGTTGTAAATTAATTTGTTTCGTATGTTCGTGCTTATCTTCCTTTTGTTGACTATAGTGCCCCAACGAAACCGGTACATTGATATATTGGCCTCCACGATCCGTCGACGGGGGCCAGCGTTTGTTGTTCCAAGGCTTTGATTTTTGTTGGTGCCGAGCCTGAGGCGATTTTGCACACAGCCTTCCATGCTTGTGCTGGTGTTATTTGAAGCATCCCAGTGTGGCTGTAAGAAGGAGAAAAGGAAAACCAAGTTAAATTCCTATCAAGAGGTAACAAGTTTAAGAGTATTCTTACCAGGCAGTCTAGGAATCATCCGTCTACATCCACAGTTGCCAATAATATCATAGGCCACATATATAAATGTTCGCATCCCCAAGGCAGCATCTTAAAACTATAAAGGAATAAATAATAATAATATATATATATGTTAGAATATCGTCAAAAAGGAAGGAAAGATTAAAAAAAAAAAAAACATAAATTTGAAAAGAAAAGAAGATATAGGTTAAGATATGTGTTAGTGTCGTTTGTAGTGTTAATGTAAAGTTTTTTTTTTTTGTAAAGGTTATTAAAGCCAGTCGAGTAAAAATAATAGTGAGTGCAGGATTTGTATGTTTAAGACTTCCTAGACCGGAAATCGGATAAAATCTTAGTGATCTCATATATTGGAGATCATAACCTGATTAAGAGAGCTCTTTTAGTTAGATAGGTAGAAATTATTATGGGCGAGCCAAGAGGGGCTGAAACTACAGTCTAGGATATTTTTAGAAATTAGCAAATCTGAACCAATGATTCACAAGTAAAGTTAACCTGGTTTTAGTGACTTATGTGTGTTAATGTTTTTCTTTTGTTATGTTTTGTTTTTTTTTATACTAAATTGTCAATATTTTTAGCTTTAAAGTTTTACCTAATAATTCCTCTCATTTTTATATGTCAATAAATGTTATTTCTGTAACCTTTGTATAAAATCAATATGATGTGCTAATTTGTTTTAGATGAGGAGGCAAACTGAGGTTATAGGTTGATAAGGTGAGTGTGTGTGGAGTTCGGGGTTCTTAAGAAGATGTGGTGTGAAGGACAGTAAGAACCATGGAAGGGTGGGCAAGTGTAGGGGCATAAGACCAAGCTCCCTCGTTCAAAAATGGTGTGTTATGTGTGTATGATCGTTTTTTTTTTGTTAGTCATTTGTTTGTGTGCATTTTCTGACAAATTTTAGTGTTCGTCCCTCGGGCTAAGTATGGTGGGTTGGAACTGTCTGAGGTCTTGCCGCTAGCTGCCGGATACCAACTTAGCGCCGTTAAGGGGGTACGTAACAGTATGGCGCCCAAGCGAAAGAAAGATGGCCAGCCATAGGCTTCTAATAGAAGCATCAAGCCGCGAATTGTGCGCGCTAAGTGACGCGAGCCAACATAATGGCGGCGAGACAATGGCTTGGTCAAGTATATGAATTACAGTGCAATAACAGCGAAGCATAGTGCAATAGCCAATAGGAAAATAATAGCGTAAAGAATTTATCGCATTTTTAATACTTTTCTATATTGCTGCCACAATTATGAAAGTAATTGTGTATAAAGTGCAATATTAATTATAGATTATTAGAAATTAGGATATTTTCTTCCAGTACCTACGGGTCAGTGCAATAGCTTGTTTGTCTTTGTGTAACAAATGATTGTATTGTGAACGACGTTTGTATTTTGAATCCGTGAATGATAGAGTAACGTCCATAGTTTTTATGTCTAGGATATAGGGAAAGGCAGTGGCTAAATTTGTATCGATTAAAACTTCAAATGCTTTGCATTGCCAGGAATCATGATCACGAGATCTTTTATTTTAATTTCAATATTAAAAAAATGCCGTGAACCAGAATTCTATTCCCGTATATCTTTCCTTTTTGTAATAATTGTCCAGTCTATCGACACACCTTTTTGACAACCCTAATGGGACACTTAGAGAAATAAACATCCACACACTTGACTCCAATCAGCCTTGAAAATAAGACTTTCAGTGAGCCTCCTCGAAAATTTTATGTTTGTCAAGTTAATTAATTTGTTTGTGTATCTTAAACTAACCCATTTGTAGCGTAATATCTATCAAAACGTTGTATGTACTAATTTTTTTATGTTTATTTTTTTTAACTATATATGATAAGCCAATATTTAAACACAAAAAAAAAACAAATAAATATAAAAATAACTAAATAAATATATATTAATACATATACATTTATTAAAATAATAATTAAATAAAAATAATAAATAATCTATAAAGAAGAAGAACATAGTCTATAGGTATAAGAAGTTAGGCATAGCTTTGGCCAATGAGTTCTTCTACTGAGGGATTAAGGAGAAGCAAACGCGACAGACTCTCAGTCTTCGATTTAAGTAGGATATCGGTGCAAAAGCCGCCAAAATATAGCAAAGACACCAAAGGTGATAGAACCAAGAGCGTTGACAAGATGCAGGGAAACGGGCATATTAGAGACCCCGCGATTATTGATATGTCACATACAATAAATGCACCGCCACCATCCACTAGTGGGCAGGCGATCAACCAGGGGAATAGGACTGTCAATGGTTCGAATCCTGCGGGTTCAGGTGTTCCAATGGAGGAGGGTGATCCCGTCAATAGGGACATTGCAGACGAGCGCGGCGGTAACACGCAACAGATAGTGCGGGATTTGGTACAAGAAAGCGTGGGAAGGGAGATGCAAAAGATTTACGCCGCAATCGGCAAGTTAAGTGAGACAGTGACCTCTTTGGCCAACAATAGGACCCAGCCAGAGACAGCCGTGCCTATGACGAATACAGATCGCTCGGTGGCAAGCAGAGTACCTACGTCTCCTCCCACTTATAGAAGTGACGGTGGTTCAGACCATCCTCAGAATCATATGCCATTTAATAATGGGTCCCAGGGACACAATAGAGGTTTCAAGATAGAGCGTTTTGGTCTTAATTTTAACGGCAACCCAAATGGTTTGTCCGTGGACGACTTTGTCTATAGAGTTGAGTACTTCCAGAAGCACTACAGGTTGAGTTGGGAGGAAATAAAGGATGAGATCCACATTCTCTTGTCTGGCCCTGCATTAGAATGGTTTTGGTTGCAGCAACGAAACAAAACCGTTTCCGACTGGCCATCTTTGAAATATGCGATGTCAGAAAGATATCGGACCCGAAGATCCTGTTTTGAGGAAATGAGGGACATTTTGGAAAGGAAACAATTGCCAGGAGAAAGCATTGACGCGATTTTCCACGATCTGAATTTGATGCGGTCTAAGCTTGAAAGACCTGTTTCTGAGTACGAAATGATAGGATTGGCAAAAAGAAATCTACGGAAATCGTTATCAAGCATAGTTTATTCTATGAATGTCTCTTCGTTGGAGCAACTCAGGGTAGAAAGTCTCGAAATAGAGAAGACCTTCTTCAAGAAGGACTTTCAAGCAGTCCATCCCCCCATGAATAGGGCTATGTGAGTCAATGAGATCACTGACGAAAACGATGATTTTGAGCCCATTGCGCAACAAGAAATTTTGGAGGAAATTGAAGCCATAACAAACGTAATAGTTTGCTGGAATTGTCAGACTCCAGGACATATACAGCGGTCAAAAAAAGTATTCATCATTCAATTTTTTTTTTTAATAAGTCTACAAAAGACAATTGGAATAAAAACATATTAAACTAATGATGCAGTAGTGCTTGTGTGATATATATGTACACAATTTCATTGTTTTTAAAGAAAAAAATAGTATTTATTGGAACAAAAAGGGCCATTTTACAGCTGAACACAAAAAATTCAACAAAAAAAGTATTCATCATTGCAAAAAAACAAAAAAATAAATAACATAATTTAAAAAAATTAATACTTTGTTATTCGACCACCGCGTCTTATAACTTCTTTTAAACGGTTTGACATCGATTGGACTAATTTAGCGGTTATATTTTGGTCTATATTAGTCCATTCCTCCATTATCACCTGTTGCATTTGACTTTTGCTCGAAAAATTGCGCGTTCTCAATTTGCGTTCGAGATGTTCCCTAAGATGTTCAATTGGGTTCAAGTCGGGACTTTGAGGAGGAGTTTTAATGACTTTGGGGCAGTTATACAGCATCCACATCTTGGTATTTAAAGCAGAATGTTTGGGGTCATTATCTTGATAATATTGAAAGTTATTACCAAGCCCAAGTTTTACAGCACTATCTTTTAAATTCCTCTTTAAAATGTCAATGTAATACTTATGATCCATTACTCCATTAATAATTTCAAGATTTCCCGCTCCTGAAGCCGCCATACACCCCCAAACCATTAAACCACCTCCACCATGTTTTACAGTAGCAACTGTGTTTCGTTCTTCAAGCTCTGTATTTGGTTTTCTGTACACTATGACCTTTCCATCGCACCCAAAAAGATTAAACTTGCTCTCGTCTGCAAAAATGACTGTTTTCCAAAATGATTCGGGCTGTTTTACATACATTTTTGCGAAGTTTAGCCTTTTCACTCGGTTTATTTTATTTATAAAGGGCTTCTTACGTGCAGTTCTTCCTCTGTAACTATGCCTTTTGAGTGTATTTCGAATTGTTTGTGTAGTAACTTCCTTCCCTAAATATTCCATAGTGTTTTTACGAAGAATGGTCGCATTTGTCTTCGGAGTTTTCTGAACTTGCCGCACTAGCCAACGCACATCTCCAACTAAAAGTGCTTTTGGTCGACCAGATCTTGGTTTATTGTCAACAGTTTTCGTTTCTGTCCACTTTCTGATGATGGATTGTATAGTAGATCGTGGTCTATTTAATATTTCACTGATAGTTTTTTGAGTTAAACCATTCCTGTGGTGTTTTATTATCAAAACTTTTACCTCATCAGAAACCTCGTTTTGCTTACGACCCATTTTGACAAAAACTATATTTTCAATGAAATTAAATATTTGCTGTCAAGGGCAAAGCCTCCTTTACTAAATAAAACAGAAAAGGGGGATTCCCAAATAATATTTGAATTTGACTTTGATGATAGCACATCAATGATGAATACTTTTTTTGTTCTGTTTTTGGTGTTATTATATAAAATTGCATTTTTTGCGCTAATTAAATTTATTTTTTGAATTTATTTTAAAACATATTACGAAAAATAAACTATTGCATAAAACTGCATTATTTGTTTACTTTAAATTTTCTTCAATTACCCAAAATAAGTGAATTTATTATCAATTTTGCTAATGATGAATACTTTTTTTGACCGCTGTATTTAGGGATTGCCCCTCTACTCAACGAAATTTGTTCTGCTTTAAATGCGGGAAACCAAACACTACAAGCCCTAAATGCATCAACTGTAGAACGGGAAACGGTCGAAAGAACCTGGTTACAGCGGGAAACCAACGTTCCACAGAGAGGCCCGCAATGCCCACACAACAGAATTAGAGGAAAAGGAGTTGAACGAAGCTAACTACCAGGCCATTCGGCATTATTTACCCGTTGAAGTAAGAGAGAAACATTATGAACAAGTTAAAAAGAGAATTTTCGGAGACGAAGACAATAACGCGGTGATTACTACCGCAAAATCAGCAAAGAAAGACAATAAAGAGAAAAACAATAAAAGAATAATAAAAATGCGAGAAAGACATAAAAAGAACAAGACACTGATAAAGCTAATTTGCGAATCTCTGTCTAAGTTTCAATCCACACGAGACCCTAGACCCTACGCCGTTGTTGAGCTTGGAGGCCGGAATATAAAAGGTCTGCTAGACTCAGGAGCCTCAATTAGTTTATTGGGGAAAGGATGTAGAGAATTGGCAGAAGAAATCGGATTGGAAATAAACCAATACTTTGCAAATATAAGAACGGCCGCAGGCCAACCACACAGAATATTGGGTAAGGTTCACATCCCCATAAAATATAATAATAAAGTAGAAGAAATATGCTTGTATTTATGCCCAGACTTGGAGCAGGATCTATATATAGGGGCAGACTTTTGGAGGGCATTCAATCTAGCGCCCGAAATTTTTGCAATCGAAGAAATAAATCCTGAACTTCAGAAAAAAATTCATGGTGACTCAAGCCAAGAATCTGCCAATATGCACGAGTTATCAGCAGAACAGAGGTTGGAGCTAGAAGAAGTAGTAAAGAAATTTCCCTCTTTTGAGGAGAAAGGCCTGGGATGCACTACTCTCGAAAAGCATGATATAAAACTGATAGAAGGCGCAGTTCCCGTGAAGGATAAACATTATCCGCTATCACGAGCAGTTCAAGAAATTGTCTATCAGGAGATAGACAACATGTTGGCACTTAAAGTGATAGAGGAAAGCGATGGACCCTGGAGCAACAGGACAACTGTGGTACGAAAGCCAGGCAAAAATAGATTTTGCCTGGATGCTAGAAAATTGAACGCACTAACAATCAAAGATGCTTACCCGTTACAAAATATTGACGGCATTTTAAGTAGGATAGACCAAACATACTTCATCAGCATTGTCGACCTGAAATTTACTTTTTGGCAAATCGAATTAGAGGAAGAGGCAAGGCCATATACAGCCTTTACAGTTCCAGGTCGACCGCTGTATCAATTTCGCGTCATGGCCTTCAGGTTATGCAATGCGGCCCAACGCCTTTGCAGACTCATGGATAAGGTAATACCCGCACGCTTGAAGACGAATGTCTTTATCTATTTGGATGACTTACTTATTATTGCCGACGATTTTAAAACTCATATTAAGATACTTGGAGAAGTTGCCGATTGCTTACAGAGGGCCAATCTAACCATAGGTTTGAAGAAGTCCCTCTTTTGCTTCAAAGAATTAAAATACCTGGGCTTTATCATAGGTGGAGGTATGTTAAAAACAGATCCGGAAAAGGTAAAGGCGATATCTGAAATACGTCTACCGAAATCGCCGAGGGAAGTTCGCAGTTTTTTGGGAACAGCTGGCTGGTATAGAAGGTTCATCAAGGACTTTGCCTCTATATCAGCCTCGCTGACCGATACATTGAAAAAGGGGAAGACATTCACGATGACTCCAATGGCAGTCGAGTCTTTTCGAATATTAAAACAAGCCTTAACGTCAGCCCCGGTACTTAGACATCCGGATTTTTCAAGAGAATTCTACATACAATGTGATGCTTCGGATACTGGTATCGGAGCAGTACTATTTCAAAGAAACAATGAAGGAGAAGAAAACCCAATTGCCTTTTACTCCCAAAAATTGAATTCTTGCCAGAAAAACTATTCAGTAACAGAGAAAGAATGTTTGGCAGCAGTTCTGGCCATAAAACGCTTTCGACCTTATGTCGAAATGATGAAGTTTACCGTCATTACAGACCATGCTAGCCTGAAATGGCTTATGTCTCTAAAGGATCTAAGCGGACGGTTAGCTAGATGGTCCCTACAGCTACAGGCGTATGACTTCGCAATCGAGCACCGTAAAGGAACGGAAAATATCGTGGCTGACACGCTGTCAAGAATGCCGATAGAAGGGGTAATCGAAGTAGAAGAAATTGATAATGAAGAGTTATTGGATTTTGAAACCACCGCGTTTGAAAGCGAGGAGTATGTAGAAATACGAGAGACAATTTTAAGCCACAAGGAAAGACTTCCAGACCTTAGAGTAGATGGCGAGAAAATATACAAACGAATGAAAACGGATGAAGATCCTAATGTGGAGTTTGAGTAGAAGTTATGGATTCCGCAAGATATATCACATGTTTTGATCGAAAAAGCTCATGGTGATATGACGTCAGGCCATGGTGGAATTGCTAAAACCTTGGGCAGGTTACGAACTTTTTATTATTGGCCTAAGATGGCAAGCCAGGTACGTCAATATGTTCGTAACTGTGAAGTCTGCAAAGAGAAAAAACCCACTAATCAAATATTACGACCAAAGATCGGAAATGAAGTAATTACAGAGAGACCATTCCAAAAACTCTATATCGATTTCTTGGGGAAATATCCCAGGTCCAAAAAAAGAAATGCGTACATTTTTATTGTATTGGACCATTTTACAAAATTTACTTTTTTGCACGCTATGAGAGAGGCAACGACCCAAAATGTAGTGCAGTTCTTAGTCCACGAAATCTTTCATAAATTTGGAGTGCCAGAAACCATCCATAGCGATAATGGAAAGCAATTTATCGCTAAGGCATTTGAGGAAATGATTGAGGCCTACAAAATAAACCATATCAAGACCGCATTTTATTCTCCTCAATCAAACGCGGCGGAAAGGGTAAACCAGTCTGTACTGGCGGCAATTAGAACATACGTCGAGAAAGATCATTGGGATTGGGATGTATATCTCTCCGAAATAGAGTGTGCCCTACGCACAGCAGTGCATTCGGCCACAGGAGTAAACCCTTTCTTTGCCCTCTTCGGATTTAACATGTATACCAGTGGGACAGACTACAAGCTGGCCAGGAAATTAAGATCACTAACAGACCACGAAATCCTGCAGTTACAAAAGGGTGACAAACTAGCATTGATGAGGGAAAACATTGAGAGGAATATGCACAGTGCTTACGAAGCGAGTGCCAAACGGTATAATGAGAGAGCCCGTCGTGTGAAGTTTGTCCCCGGTCAGGAAGTGTTCCGTAGAAACCACCCATTATCGGATTTCAAAAACAATGTGAATGCCAAGTTTTGTAGAAAATTTCTGAAGTGTAGAGTGGTCAAACCCTTAGGAAATAATATGTACGAGTTGGAGACACTACAAGGCAGGCCTTTGGGATGCCACCATGCAAAGGATATTAAAGTATAAAATGAAGTGCAATATGACTGTGATGACTAATGAAACCAAGTGCAATATAGGTTAATGAATGTTGTGAATTGTCCTATATGTACGAGAGTGAGTGTCATCGAAAAGTCATAGACTTGTCTTTGGGGATACCCGCAATTATTCTGAAAGTAACCTATCCCGAGAAGATTCACTGAGTTCAGAGGCTAAAAGCTGTAAGGATGAACGTGACTGCACCTGGAGTCTAGAAACATTACCAGCATTTGTGGTGCAACCCGAGCCGTGAATGGTGCTTTGACCCACGGAGGCTACTTTCGGCCACAGGGTAATGAACATAGCTCAACCAGCCAGCGAAGCTATCTGAATATCAGTAAATGGTCTGATCAGGATTTGCCCGGCTTGTGGGATCTCAGGGCATGGGAGTTCCCCACGTTGACGAAAGAAAGCGCCTGACATAAGGTGCCATAAAAAAAAAGAGATCCCGTTCATGTCCCGAAATTTTAAGAGGATAATATATACTTATATGACCAGTATGAATGATGGGATATACGACATGTCAATCAAGAATATTGCATAGGTGGACACAACTTTGTAAGATAGAGCATTTTTATTAGTAAGAAGTCAATACCTACACGGTTTCCTTTATATTAATTGTGTTACCCCTGACTGAATTAGTAATATATCAATAGCGTTTAGTAAACAATTTTTGTAAGAAATTTTTCTCAGTGTCACTTGGAATAATCAATGGACACGGTAATAGACGTTAATTTTTTTTCAAGTTCATGCCAATTCTTATTTATAATTTGCCTATATTTCTGAAGGAACAATATTTTTTGCAGTGACAGGAAGTAGATGATTACGTGGTCTCGCATGAAAGGTATCGATGGAGTCATGTCGGCTCGTCTAGGCTGGCTTCATGAAGCTTTACACGAATATTTTGAAATTGATGTGAGCCATTTACTATTGTACATGGCCCAATCGGCCAAAGTATGCAGCTCCCTTTACAAAACGAATGGCGATCTGATCTATTGAATACCTAATTGACAAGACTTACACATTTTATAATAGGACCTATGGAATCATTCTGTGTTTTTTGGTTTGATCCCTTTTCAACGTCATGACCTCTACTGTGATCGAACAGGCACTGGGCTGCATCTGGAGATTTTAATTTGCTAGTAACAGCACGTTAACATGACATTTTTTTTTTTTAACATTGTTTTAAAAGTACGACAAAAATCAACGAGAGAATCTTAGTGAGCCTAGTCTAAATGAAGTTGTTAATTGTGTTGCACTTGTGAAATGGGGGTGTCCATTTCTGTATTGAAAAGCATTCGTTTTACATTTTTTGATTGATATGTGAACAAACCAAACACTGATATTGGAGGAGACTAACAAATGATTACTTCTTGGAAAATTAAGTTGTATTTTTGAAGAAGTGAGTTTTTTTTTGTGTGTTTATATCCGTTTTTTTTTGGACCTATTTCTCTCAGTGTATGCCCGGGTTTAGGGCAATTTTCATGTCCGTTTACATCAATAGGTAGTTTATTATGATGCTACTTAGCCATGGTGGGTGTTTTTACGGCAGTGTAATTATATGTGCTTGACCATCTGAGTACTTACTGATTATTTGTTTTTGTCGCCATCAAGACCGGACTCTGTGACGGATACCAATGACTTACTTTGGGGAGGACTTATCTAGTGAGTGCTCATACATGCGAGAGGCGGCCACTACGTGGCACCATATGTTTTGGTCATAGGCGTCTACCAGGGAGAATAATGGAATCACACTTACCTGTGGTTGTAGGTGAGTGGTCCGGCCTTCCTTTGTGTTGGTGTATTTCCACTTGGCAGACCCTAGAAATGAAGGCCAAATGATTTTTATTGGACATGGGTAGGGGCTTATGTATACCACATACTCACTCAGATTTCAGCACACGCACATCGTACTTTTTGGTAGAGTACATGAAAAGTCCGAAGTTTTGTTGCGTGTGGGGTAACCTAGACGCTGGCGTTGATAGGCATAGGGATAATATTCGGCCGGTCTCTGGCCTGAAGCGAGTGTATTTTTGCAATCCATGGGAACTCCAGCCTTGGGCTTTTGCCCATATTCACGCTATGTGCCATGGAATGCGTTGCGGATACACCGCATTTAGGCCCAGAGGACACTTCCACAAATTTAGGATTTTTCTCAATTTAATTTTTTTTGCGTCTGAGATGTGTGCTTGATGGATGTTGGCGAAAAAAGAAACGTGTTTTTCAACATCTGATGGTATGGTATTGCCATCATATAACGTTGACAGATTGGCGGAGTTGCCACTAATGGGAATAGATTTGGCAGCGACCAAGTCTAAAAGCGTCTGCCTGGAAGACATAATGAAAGCGGTTTTGTTGGTAGAGTCAAGGGAAAATGGGGAAGCATGAAATAGGCGGGAAAATTTGTGAAAAATGGGGGAAGTAGAAAAGCGTCATCCAAGAGGGGTTATAAAAGGGGCGAGAACGGGAAAGACGGGAGAGAAAGCGTTCATAATTCATTGGGGCGACAAGTGTTTATGTGCAGTGTTGTGGTCAGTGCTGGCGTCAGCAAATTGTACGGGAATAAAAAAAACAAGTAAAAGCGTGCTAAGTTCGGCCGGGCCGAATCTTATATACCCTCCACCATGGATCGCATTTGTCGAGTTCTCTTCCCGGCATCTCTTCTTAGGCAAAACAGGATATAAGAAAAGATTTGCCCTGCTATTAGAGCGACATCAAGATATGGTCCTGTTTGGACCACAATTAAATTATATGTTGGAGACCTGTGTAAAATTTCAGCCAATTCGAATAAGAATTGCGCTCTTTGTGAGCTCAAAAAGTAAAATAGAGAGATCGATTTATATGGGAGCTGTATCGGGCTATGGTCCGATTCAGATCATAATAAACACGTATGTTGATGGTCATGAGAGAATCCGTCGTACAAAATTTCAGGCAAATCGGATAATAATTGCGACCTCTAGAGGCTCAAGAAGTCAAGATCCTAGATCGGTTTATATGGCAGCTATATCAGGTTATGAACCGACTTGTACTTTATTTGCCATAGTTGTTGAAAGTAACAATAAAAAACGTCTTGCGAAATTTCAGCCAAATCGGATAGGAATTGCGCCCTCTAGAAGCTCAAGAAGTCAAGTCCCCAGATCTGTTTATATGACAGCTATATCAGGTTATGAACCGATTTGAACCATATTTGGCACAGTTGTTGGATATCATAACAAAATACAACGTGCCAAAATTCATTCAAATTGGATAAGAATTGCGCCCTCTAGAGGCTCAAGAAGTCAAGACCCAAGATCGGTTTATATGACAGCTATATAAGGTTATGGATCGATTTAAACCATACTTGGCACAGTTGTTGGATATCGTAACAAAACACGTCATGCTAAATTTCATTCCAATCGGATAAGAATTGCGCCTTCTAGAGGCTCAAGAAGTCAAGACCCAAGATCGGTTTATATGGCAGCTATATCAGGTTATGAACCGATTTCAACCATACTTAGCACAGTTGTTGGATATCATAACAAAACACGTCGTGCAAAATTCCATCCCAATCGGATAAGAATTGCGCACGCTAGAGGCTCAAGAAGTCAAGACCCAAGATCGGTTTATATGACAGCTATATCAGGTTATGGACCGATTTAAACTATACTCGGCACAGTTGTTGGATATCATAGCAAAACACGTCGTGCAAAATTTCATTCCAATCGGATAAGAATTGCGCACTCTAGAGGCTCAAGAAGTCAAGACCCAAGATCGGTTTATATGGCAGCTATATCAAAACATGGACCGATATGGCCCATTTACAATACCAACCGACCTACACTAATAAGAAGTATTTGTGCAAAATTTCAAGCGGCTAGCTTTACTCCTTCGGAAGTTAGCGTGCTTTCGACAGACAGACGGACGGACGGACGGACGGACGGACGGACGGACGGACAGACGGACGGACATGGCTAGATCGACATAAAATGTCGCGACGATCAAGAATATATATACTTTATGGGGTCTCAGACGAATATTTCGAGTAGTTACAAACAGAATGACGAAATAAGTATACCCCCCATCTTATGGTGGAGGGTATAAAAAAAAAGGCAAACACTAACGCCGAACGTTAATTCAAGACCAGCTAAAACAAAAAAAAAAGAAAGACTATCATTATAAACATTTCTTGTGTAAACAAAAACCCGAGTTGGTGTAGTGGTGTTTCTGTCGTGGCAAATTCTTTAATGTGAGTTTCAGTTTCCTTGCAGACAATTGTAATAATTTAATGTGTTGTAAATTAATTTGTTTCGTATGTTCGTGCTTATCTTCCTTTTGTTGACTATAGTGCCCCAACGGAACCGGTACATTGATATATTGGCCTCCACGATCCGTCGACGGGGGCCAGCGTTTGTTGTTCCAAGGCTTTGATTTTTGTTGGTGCCGAGCCTGAGGCGATTTTGCACACAGCCTTCCATGCTTGTGCTGGTGTTATTTGAAGCATCCCAGCGTGGCTGTAAGAAGGAGAAAAGGAAAACCAAGTTAAATTCCTATCAAGAGGTAACAAGTTTAAGAGTATTCTTACCAGGCAGTCTAGGAATCATCCGTCTACATCCACAGTTGCCAATAATATCATAGGCCACATATATAAATGTTCGCATCCCCAAGACAGCATCTTAAAACTATAAAGGAATAAATAATAATAATATATATATATGTTAGAATATCGTCAAAAAGGAAGGAAAGATTAAAAAAAAAAAAAACAAATTTGAAAAGAAAAGAAGATATAGGTTAAGATATGTGTTAGTGTCGTTTGTAGTGTTGATGTAACGTTTTTTTTTTGTAAAGGTTATTAAAGCCAGTCGAGTAAAAATAATAGTGAGTGCAGGATTTGTATGTTTAAGACTTCCTAGACCGGAAATCGGATAAAATCTTAGTGATCTCATATATTGGAGATCATAACCTGATTAAGAGAGCTCTTTTAGTTAGATAGGTAGAAATTATTATGGGCGAGCCAAGAGGGGCTGAAACTACAGTCTAGGATATTTTTAGAAATTAGCAAATCTGAACCAATGATTCACAAGTAAAGTTAACCTGGTTTTAGTGACTTATGTGTGTTAATGTTTTTCTTTTGTTATGTTTTGTTTTTTTATATACTAAATTATCAATATTTTTAGCTTTAAAGTTTTACCTAATAATTCCTCTCATTTTTATATGTCAATAAATGTTATTTCTGTAACCTTTGTATAAAATCAATATGATGTGCTAATTTGTTTTAGATGAGGAGGCAAACTGAGGTTATAGGTTGATAAGGTGAGTGTGTGTGGAGTTCGGGGTTCTTAAGAAGATGTGGTGTGAAGGACATTAAGAACCATGGAAGGGTGGGCAAGTGTAGGGGCATAAGACCAAGCTCCCTCGTTCAAAAATGGTGTGTTATGTGTGTATGATCGTTTTTTTTTTTGTTAGTCATTTTTTTGTGTGCATTTTCTGACAAATTTTAGTGTTCGTCCCTCGGCCTAAGTATGGTGGGTTGGAACCGTCTGAGGTCTTGCCGCTAGCTGCCGGATACCAACTTAGCGCCGTTAAGGGGGTACGTAACAAAATGTAAGAAAATGCTCCTAGAATTCTTTTAGACTTCTTCAGAGTTGTCCGTGCGTGTTGAATTTCATCAGCTTATCAAACGTGATGCCAAGATATTTGATGCTGGATTCAATTGGGATGTTAACGCCGTTGAGTATAAGTTCCAGAGATTTGCTTTGAGGAACCACGTATTTTGGGCATTTCCCAGATGCGTTTCTTATGCAGATTGCCTTTGATTTCCCTGCATTAGTTTGTATGCCCCAAGTGTTATAGTAATTATTTATGATATTAAGGTGCTGCGCTGCTTTCCTGAGAGCAATTTCTGGTGAGGTGTCATGTGCATATATTAAACAATCATCGGCATATAAAATTGCTTGGGAATTTTGTGCAACATGGGGAAAGTCATGCAGGAAGTAATTAAAAAGATGCGGTGCCAACACACTTCCTTGTGGCACCCCACTACAAACGGAACCAGAATCGGATAAGGTACCCTGAATGTCAACACAAAATTTCCGATCTGTTAAAAAGCTTTTTATAGTTTTTACAAGATAAGGATCCACCTCCAAATCAATCAACTTATATAATATTCCTTTATGGCAAACTGAATCAAATGCCTTTGCAATGTCAAGGGAAATCGCTACAGTACATACTTGATTCCGTAAATTAGTGGTAATGTCGTTATGGAATTTTAACAATGCATGCTGCATGGAGTGCGCTTTTCTGAATCCAAACTGGTAACTTGTTATTGGTTCAATAAGGAATCCATTTTCTATCTTCTGTTTCAGGACTTGCTCAAATATCTTCCCGATGTTAGACAATAAGGATATTGGACGAAAATCGGATGGGCTAATGGATTCGGTGTTTTTTTTTATTGGAAGTATTTTTGCTACCTTCCACTCAGCCGGAAAGTACCCATTATTTATGCAGTGATTAAATATGCAAGTAAGTAAATTCACGGTGGAATCAGGGAACTTTTTTACAACAAAGTTGGAGATTCCATCTAAGCCACTGGATTTTTTATTATTCATTAGCTTAATAATGGATTTAACTTTTGCAGGTTCGATGAAATGGAGGCTATCTGCATTCTGAAAGGCATTAAATTCAGCATCAAGTGTGAAAATAGTACGAGGGATGACATTTATGGTGTTTGATATTCTTGAGTGGAAATCTTCAATCGGACGTGGAGGCAAGCTTTCGCGGAAAGTATTTGAGTAAAACTCGTGGAACTGATGAGCTATATCAGAGCTATTGGTAATTATATCGTTATTTCGGACAATTTGCTGGCAAAATGGAGACTTAGTTTTCCCTGTGATTTGATAAATTTTTTTAAAAGCGGATGGACTAGGTTTAATGTCTTGCAGCCTTTTATTGAAGTAATCTGCTTGCTCAATGTTGATGCTTTCTTTTATAATTGTTTTAAGCAATTGTAACTGGTTAGATAAAAGCTTGTACTCACTAGATGTTCTATTGCCTTTCCGGTGGAATATCTTTTTAAGTTCCTTTTGCCAGAGGTGCTTGATTTTATATAGTTTTTTTGTTCTTTCTGAGAGAAGAAACTTATTGTCCTGGATTTGTATCCGTTTTGTGTGATTATCGTGAATAGTATTAAATGATGAGTTAAAATCCTTTATTAACGCGTCTATTTGTGTGTTTCCAGGTTCATAATAGACGAGGGCGTGATGCGGCAAGACGCTGAATCCATGTCTTGCTTAAAATTGCTCCAATTTGTATCCTTATATGATGTAAAGATGCGAGGGGTTCTCATAAGAACCTCTGTTTGATCCATACGCAGGGCCAATTTAATTAGAAAATGGTCTGAGAAGGATGACAAGGATGCAACTTCAAAATTTGGAAGAGTATCATTTAACAGGTGCGGACTGACGAGGAAATGGTCCAAGAATGAAGAACCGTTTGGAAATGATGGAGAAGAATCACAAATTCGGGTGACATCAAGCATGTTGTCTTCAAGCCATTTTCTCATTGTTTTACCATTCATATTTTCCAGTGTATCACCCCAGACAGGACTTTTTGAGTTTAGATCACCTCCAAGGATAAATCCATCAAAATTCCTACAAAGTTGAATGAGTTTTAATAAATCAGACTCAAACTTATGAGTCTGATAGTTACACTGGACGTAAATTGAACCAATTAGATATTTTCTGCGGACACTGTTGTCTAATAGCTCTATTTGAGCAAGGCAAGTATTTATTCCGACATCATTTAAAACAATTCGGTTGAATTGTATAGAATTTCTGACAACAATGCCAACCCCAATAGGCGAATTGTCATAAATAAAGTTGTATCCATTTAATTTAATTTTCCTGTTTCGTTTTAGATGACATTCTTGAATAAATCCTATATCTATTTTGTCACGATGCAAGGTGTCCTTTAGCTCTATTTGTCGACTGGCATCTACCAGTGACCTCACGTTGTATGTTAAAAATTTTATAATTCTATGGTCCATAATTACTTTTTACTTTATTAAGCAGGCGCAAAAATTCTATCTTGGCATCTGACTTTGTCATACTTGCATATTCAGAGAGAAATATGTTTATTTCTTGTTCCAGTGACAGTTCTTCTGGTTCCAGAAAAAGAGAAGCTAATTTAAGGAATTGGTCAATTATTGGGGATTTATGTTGCATTGTATTTTCTTGTACAGAAGAACGCGGATGAAAAAGATTAGAAAATGTCTGGCCAGCAGTTCTCATCGACGACCCCACAGCCTGGTTGACATTGGCCCTTACCATAGACCTCTCTTCGATGGCCTTTGAAATCCTTTGCTGTCGGGCGACAGCATACTTTTTGTATGTTGGGCACCCCCGCCAATTAGCTGGATGACCCACCTCATTGCAATTATTGCAAAACTGATCTGAGGAGTCTTCTCTTTTGCGCAGACATTCACCTGGACCATGATTCTGGTCACATTTATACGCGGAATTACAATTCCGAGATATGTGCCCCCAGCGTTGACACCTATGACATTGTATGTCGGATTCCTCCTTTTTCGGCTTCTCCCAAGAAACCACTTGATTCTGTATGCTCCTGATATCAGATATACAGCGGTCAAAAAAAGTATTCATCATTAGCAAAATTGATAATAAATTCACTTATTTTGGGTAATTGAAGAAAATTTAAGGTAAACAAATAATGCAGGTTTATGCAATAGTTTATTTTTCGTAATATGTTTTAAAATAAATTCAAAAAATAAATTTAATTAGCGCAAAAAATGCAATTTTATATAATAACACCAAAAACAGAACAAAAAAAGTATTCATCATTGATGTGCTATCATCAAAGTCAAATTCAAATATTATTTGGGAATCCCCCTTTTCTGTTTTATTTAGTAAAGGAGGCTTTGCCCTTGACAGCAATTATTTAATTTCATTGAAAATATAGTTTTTGTCAAAATGGGTCGTAAGCAAAACGAGGTTTCTGATGAGGTAAAAGTTTTGATAATAAAACACCACAGGAATGGTTTAACTCAAAAAACTATCAGTGAAATATTAAATAGACCACGATCTACTATACAATCCATCATCAGAAAGTGGACAGAAACGAAAACTGTTGACAATAAACCAAGAACTGGTCGACCTAAAGCACTTTCAGTTGGAGATGTGCGTTGGCTAGTGCGGCAAGTTCAGAAAACTCCGAAGACAAATGCGACCATTCTTCGTAAAAACACTATGGAATATTTAGGGAAGGAAGTTACTACACAAACAATTCGAAATACACTCAAAAGGCATAATTACAGAGGAAGAACTGCACGTAAGAAGCCCTTTATAAATAAAATAAACCGAGTGAAAAGGCTAAACTTCGCAAAAATGTATGTAAAACAGCCCGAATCATTTTGGAAAACAGTCATTTTTGCAGACGAGAGCAAGTTTAATCTTTTTGGGTGCGATGGAAAGGTCATAGTGTACAGAAAACCAAATACAGAGCTTGAAGAACGAAACACAGTTGCTACTGTAAAACATGGTGGAGGTGGTTTAATGGTTTGGGGGTGTATGGCGGCTTCAGGAGCGGGAAATCTTGAAATTATTAATGAAGTAATGGATCATAAGTATTACATTGACATTTTAAAGAGGAATTTAAAAGATAGTGCTGTAAAACTTGGGCTTGGTAATAACTTTCAATATTATCAAGATAATGACCCCAAACATTCTGCTTTAAATACCAAGATGTGGATGCTGTATAACTGCCCCAAAGTCATTAAAACTCCTCCTCAAAGTCCCGACTTGAACCCAATTGAACATCTTTGGGAACATCTCGAACGCAAATTGAGAACGCGCAATTTTTCGAGCAAGAGTCAAATGCAACAGGTGATAATGGAGGAATGGACTAATATAGACCAAAATATAACCGCTAAATTAGTCCAATCGATGTCAAACCGTTTAAAAGAAGTTATAAGACGCGGTGGTCGAATAACAAAGTATTAATTTTTTTAAATTATGTTATTTATTTTTTTGTTTTTTTGCAATGATGAATACTTTTTTTGTTTAATTTTTTGTATTCAGCTGTAAAATGGCCCTTTTTGTTCCAATAAATACTATTTTTTTTCTTTAAAAACAATGAAATTGTGTACATATATATCACACAAGCACTACTGCATCATTAGTTTAATATGTTTTTATTCCAATTGTCTTTTGTAGACTTATTAAAAAAAAACATTGAATGATGAATACTTTTTTTGACCGCTGTATCAGTAAGCTTCTTACCGGGTAATAGCGAAACTAAAAAAAGACCAGTGTCAGCATTCTTCTTTGTTTTGTATTTTGCTATATTTGCAACTGTGTTCGGTACTTTCTCCTCCAATTCAGCTTTTACATCGCTGATTTCGGTGCTTGAGGTAAGGCCTCGTAACACAAATGACGGTTGTTTCATCTCCTTTGGGGTAAATGAGTACGAATGTACACCTTTCTGACGTAAAATGGCCATCATTGATAAATGGACGGACGGGTCCATAAAGTAGATTTTATTTTTATTAATATTTTTTACCTTAAAAGCAGATGTCCCAATTGTATCTCTTAAGGAGTCAACTAGAGCTTTGACATTCACATTAAAAAGGAATATTGGTGGGCACCATTTTAATTTTGGTGCACTGTCATTGTTGCTATTGTTGTTGTTGCCTTTGGCAGCCTGTGTGGCTTGAGTTGATGGAGCAGATACGGAGGCAAAATCAACCTGGGTAAGAACCCCAAGTATACCAAATTGATTGTCGTCCATCTGCTTGTGTTTTTTTAGTCTTTCCCTTAATTCAGAGGACTCCAAATCTACGGTGGTTTCGAGCCGTTGTCTCATGGTGGCATTTATGCTTGTTGTCGCTGTTGCATTGTTGGTAAATATTGCAGTCGTTGCTTGCTGTGAAGTTGATGCCTCTTCCTCCACTGCATCAGAGTCCATCTCGTTGGGAGAAAAACCAGGCATCATATTTGCAAAACCTTGCAGGTGTGATGCCTGTTTTTTTTTTGATGATTCGGTAAATAATTTATGAATTCTTAATTTTTTGTTTATGTTAAAAAAATATACGTCTGTTTAGATTCAGTGTTGCCTACTTTTCGGTTCCATAACAATAGCTGACAAATAAAAACCATTTGATTTTTTCGATTATTGGCGTCTATCGATTACTGCTTACACAGAAATGTGTCATCATTCCTCGACAGATATTGAAAAATATTTTCTGTCCAAAATAAGGTTATAACAAAAGAAGAAAAGCATGGCAAATTAAACCCCGTTTACACTGCTCATTAAATCCGGATTTAAGGCTCTCGTCAGCTAATTTTATAAAGAAAAACAGATGATCGAGCCATTAAATCCTTATTTAAAGAGCAGTGTAAACATCGACGTACCGTTTTTGGCAAAAGCTGCAATCAACACGTACACACGATGAGTACGATCATGACGTGCAGTCTAAAAGGACCATAACTTGAGCTAGAATTTTTCTATGACAACTTTGTTTGGGTATTTTTCCACCCATTCGTCGTTAAAGGCCGGTACTATATTCAGTTTTCGCGTTGAAAATCCATATAAAAAAATAAACGGAAAAATTTGCCGAAATGTGTTCGTTTCGTCATAACTTGCTTTTTCATCTAAGGAAAATTTACATTTCGGGACGCCCATTTAGAGCACAACCACAGTCGCTGCGCAACAAGTCATTTTCTTAAGCAAAATAAACGCGATCGTACAAACGTCTAATTGGGTGTTTGTTAGTATTAATGATGTTGCTCACATGTATTTACTCTGGTTGGAAAAAATAAAGTGTTTGTGGATGCATAAATAAGAAAGTATTTTTTTAATATACATAAGTACATATACTCGATGCGAAAACGCATCTATGATACAATTACCACATTTACCAAGCTCGACAACCCTGCTTTTTAGCTGGACTTTTTCCAATGCATTTATTTTTGTGTAATGTCAGACATTCTGTCTGTGGAAAATTACACTTTCTTCCGTACCAGACATGATTTAGTTCATCTGTTAGAAGTTGTATTGATGGCTTCGAACGCTAAGACAACGGCAATGGCTCTCGCCGTTGTTCTGTGGTCCCAGGCTCGAATCCTGGCCGGGCTTTGCCGAATTTTCAATTTTTCAATTTTTTTTTGCCTGTTAGGCCGAGATCATTAAATTTTACAATATTTGTTTGTTTATCTTTCGAGACGATCCCTTTATAAAAGTAGCTGACGAGACCCTTAAATACGGATTTAATGAGCAGTGTAAACGGGGTTTAGGACATGACATAATTACAAGGTAGTCAGCCGTAAACAGCTGAGTACAATTTTTGTTCGCGAAGTGCGACGAGTTTTGCTTGTGTGTTTCTATTATAGTTAAGAACCATGACACACACAACCAACGAAAAATGGCGTGTACTAGTAACATACCCAAAATCAGAGTTGCATTAATCACTGATTTTGACAGATAGTGCACTCAATATATTGTTGTTGGGCAACTGCCACTTCCAGTAAGTGAATATATCTTGGTTTAGGAGTAGTGGCCCAACTGCAAAATATGGAGTGCACTATCTGTCAAAATCAGTTGTTTGTGCAACTCCGATTTTGAGAATGTTGCTACAATTATTCGCGCCATTTATCGTCGTTTGTTTGTGTTATGTACTTAACTACAATGGACACACAAAAAAATGTACTCAGTTGTTTGCTGTACACTACCTGGGTTATATGACTTGGTTTTGACCGACTCTTTCGAGGCCTATATCTCAAGACCCATGTTCGTTTCCGGGAATTTTCAGAGGAATCGGTGAGGGGCCGGTAAATTGCACTTGGTAATTGAAATAAAAAAAATGTGGAAATGAACGATAAATATGACCATTGCACCAGAACGTGTGTGGGTCATGTTAAAAATGTCTCGCTCTTACAACATTGCCATCCTTGTCTAAAATCTAGCTATCTCGCGCTATGAATCAAAATCACGCCAACGTTAGCAGTACAGCCAACATTTAAAATACAAGTTTTGCTGAATTCTGCCAGAGTTAAAAGTAAAAATTTTCTCTCGTTAAAAATTGCTAAATAATATTGTAGAAAGAAAATAAAAACGGTTTGCATCATCGATTCAGTATTTGTGTGAAAGAATTACACGTACACGAGTTGCAGGTGTTTAAAATTTAAATCTGAGATTTTATTTGCGTATGATCTCAATCTAATCTATGGAGATGGCAGCTATACTTGATTTTAAAAATTTAATGTAAATGCAACGTTGAAACTATAAACATAACATTGCATCAATGGTAAATATCTGAGAGTGTAGCAATCTTAGAAAAACAAACACTTATCAGTTGTTAGTTAAACAGATGTGAAGAAAGTAGAATCCGAAACTAGACTCGAGGCTTCAATAACGGAAGGAACAGCGCTTGGTGGAAAAGCACATACAATACGCCATCAACAAAATATAAATAAAATGAGTGGCCGTGGAAGTCGAAAGAGGGGTAGACCGCCAAAGACTCCAAATGAACGTGCGGGAAGTAAATTTAATTATCAGTTGCTGAAAAAACCAAAATATTTAAGCAAGAACAGCGACTCCCAAAGCACGCCATCCGCATCGAGAGCATCTTCCCCACAGGAAAGTGAAGGGAGTCGCAACAACAGAAAGGCGCCAACCAAAAGCCGTGGACGCGGTCGCAAGTCTAATGCTAACACTTCATACTCAAACAGAAAAAGTAAGTTATTATTGTATCATAAAACAATTTGTGTAGAACCGAATAGTTATTAGCAAAAAAAAAAAGCAGTTGGAAACAAGAAAATACCGACGGAAATTTGGAAGGTTGACGAAATATTGTATTGGGCAATTTTAAACGATCGATATGAATCTCCCCAAAAAGTACGGCTATTTGGATTAGGCAACAAATGTTTACCTGAAATTGGTGTCTAGTAAATTCCCAGCCAACCTAACCAGTTATTGTATAAGCAACTTCGACCATTCGACAAAAACATAAATGCCTATATATCAGTACCTTTAAAGTATTTCTTTGAAACATGTATAAAATGAGGTAGAAGCCGTGGATCATTCTTCCGTTTTTATTATGTTATCTCGAACTTGAATATCGTTTACAAAGTAGGGAATGTACAAAATCTCCAATTTTTCTTAAAATTACTTCAGCCCTATTCTGAATAACATTTTTTTTCTCTATTTCCTTTTCTCTTATTCTAAACAAACTTCGGAGAAGGCCGGGAAAAAGTAAGCATTCTGAATCGAAATAAAAGGGAGAATGAGACGATAAAATTTGGGAAATTTTCCCCCAAACAAATGAAAGGGAGTTAGGATAAACCATTTTGAATTAAATACTTTTTATAAAAAACAAAAAACGATAATACTTCTTTCAATTTAAAAGCAATTTATTATGTACGGAAATTATTTTTCAATTTTTCATCAAAAACAAGTACAAATTATGTTTGGTTCTCCCGGTTTAAACATGTCATGTACCCACCATAGAAGGTTTGCATAAGAATTGGTATATGAATTTCGGTACCAAAATATGTGGTTCATATTTTAATACTCTTTGACCCATATGTATAATGTATTGGCAGAGCTCAAATAAAAAAAGTCGATATATAAAATGTGTATTTATTCAATGAAGAAACTTACAAGAATGAATAAAGTTTAAAATGGAATGTCAATATTTTTCTTTTCTACATACATACATAATTCAAAAACTAACTTGATTTGAATTCATAAGAATATAACAAGTATGTATGTTACAAAGTTAAATTGCTTTCAACACTCCTTCTCAATTTAATCTCATTGCAAGAAAAGACTTTTTTGAAATTGTTGAATTTTGTTCAATTGAAGTGGTTTGGTAAATATATCTGCTTCCATTATTTCCGTAGGGCAATATTCCAAACTTATTTCTTTTTTTCTCTTTTAAATCTTTTATGAAATAGTATTTTGTAGATATATGCTTGCTACGTCTACTGAATTTTTCAGACTGAACCAAATTCAAACAACTTTGGTTATCTTCATAGATCATAGTAGGATCAGCTGGTATTATTTCAAAATCGTTTAATAGTCTTCTTAACCACAAAGATTCTTGAACTGCTTCACATAACGATATATATTCAGCCTCTGTCGATGATAATGATACGCAATCTTTTTTGCGACAACACCATGATATAGGGGATCCATTATATTTAAAAAGAAATCCGGTATTTGATTTTCTATCACTCCTATTTTGAGCCCAATCAGTATCAGCAAATCCATATAAGCCTTTCAAATCTCCACATTTTAGATTTAGTCGCAACGATTTGGAACCATTGAGATAAGTAATCAGCCTTTTTAACTCATTCCAATCACGATATGTAGGATTCGTTGCTTTACGGCTTAAAATTGAGACAGCTGCTGTTATGTCAGGTCTAGAATTTACGGAAATATAAAGCAGGCATCCAACTAAACGTCAATACCTTTCATTATTAGGCATGGGTTTACTTTTAACGTCTTCTTTTACATATCCAACGTCCATTGGTATCTTGGATGTTCTGGCAATTTCCAATCCAGCGTATTTCACAATTTCATTTATGTAATGTTCTTGAGATAGACTGTAAAAACCATCATTCCCAGATAATAATTGACTTCTCCAAGAGCAGTTATTTCAAAATTTGTTTTCAGTAAATTCATTACATAATCATGGTTTAAATCCGACTTCGTTGCTACAAGAATATCGTCCACGTATATTAGAACAAATATCCACTCCCCATTTTCGTAGAACACAACTATCTGTGAGCCCTTTCTTGAAACCTGCATTTAAAAAAACTTGGCAGAGCTTTTCATTCCAACATCGGGCAGATTGTTTAAGTCCGTATATGCTTTTTTTTAGTTTACAGATTTTGCCATTGGAAGTTTCAAACCCTATTGGTTGCTTCATGTATACTTCCTCGTTAAGCTCACCATATAGGAATACAGTCTTAATATCATACTGTTTAACAGTCATATAATTTTGACCAGACAATGTCAAAAACATTCGAAGTGTGGATTGTCTAACAACCGGCGCAAACACTTCATCATAATCAACACCATACCGCTGACTAAAACCTTGTGCTACAAGTCTTGCCTTATATTTTACAACTTTTCCGCTGGCATCTCGTTTTAGTTTGAAAACCCATTTGCAACCAATCGCTTTTCGATTATCTGGAAAATTTCTTAACTCCCAGGTGTTGTTATCATGCAATGACTTTAGTTCCTCCTTCATTGCTTCCAACCACATTTCTTTGTCGTCCCTTTTCATAACAGCCTGAAAAGTTTTAGGTTCTGATTCATTACTTCCGATGCTCATCATAAATCTTTCTGGAAGTTTTCCTTTTGTTGTTCTAAGAGATCTTCTCAACAACGGCTGATCACTGGCAACATTTTCTTGCACCATTGCCAGTGGAATCTGGCTTGTTTCTCGTGATATCGGCATTCTATCAGTGATTTCAAGATTATCGTCCATTTTGAATGTATTAAGGTCATCTAAATCAGCATCGTAAAAATGCTCTTCTATGTCACTTGATTCTTCAATAGTTGATTCGTCACTACCAATCTTTGGCAATTTAAAAATGTCTACATACATTTCGTTGTTATCTTTATTTGAAGCTTCACTTTCTTGGAAATTATCACAAACAATTTTGTAATCACGACTTATTGTAATTTTATTAGTAGTTCTATCCAAAAAACGCAATCCTTTTGCTTCCTCAGAATAGCCTACAAAAGTCAGCATTTTAGCTTTAACATCCAGCTTCCTTCTTTTTTCTTTCGGTACGTATACTAAGCACTTACTTCCAAATATTATTAAATTTTCAAGGCTTGGTTTCTTCCCTTCCCACAGAGTGTACGGAATTGAATTATTTGATCTAGTAAGACAGCGATTTTGAATGTAAGTAGCCGTAACGGCAGCTTCTCCCCAATATGATTTTGGCATATCTGCATCTATAAGCATGCATCGTATCATTTCGACCACATATCTATTCCTTCTTTCGGCTGTACCATTCTGCTTCAAAAAACTACGAATTTCACTCCCAGTATATTCTCCTCCATTGTCAGACCTTATGACTTTAGGGTACTTGCCAAACTTTGTTTTTACCATATTGCAGAATTCCTTTAGTTTTATACAGACTTCCGACTTATGATTCAATAAATATATTACCATATATTTACTAAAGTCGTCTATAAATGTCACAAAATAACGCTTACCCACAGGGGTGACAGCTTCCATGGGTCCACAGACATCGCTATGAACCAGATCTAATATTTGATCACATTTCTGTTTCGAATTTTTCGCAAAAACATTTCTGGATAATTTTCCTTTTATGCACGTCTGACAAACATCACTACAGGTACAGACTTTTGGGTAATCGCCATAGACTTCCTTTAACATCCTTTTGGCACATTCTATATCACGATGGCCTAAACATCTATGCCATTCGTGTATGAATTTCGAGTGACTGGCCATCAAAATCTTTTGATTTTGAGTTGTATTTGGTGTATTTAATTTGTACAGACCATTATGAAGCATCGCAACTGCAAACAAATTCGTTTTTGAAATATATTTCACATATGTTTCCTTGGAAAATTATTTTGGCAGAGCTCAAATAAAAAAAAGTCGATATATAAAATGTGTATTTATTCAATGAAGAAACTTACAAGAATGAATAAAATTTAAAATGGAATGTCAATATTTTTCTTTTCTACATACATACATAATTCAAAAACTAACTTGATTTGAATTCATAAGAATATAACAAGTATGTATGTTACAAAGTTAAATTGCTTTCAACATAATGAGATATTTTAATCGCTAAGTAGCACGCCGTCCAGAGTCGGATACTAAAAGGAGGTCCCGTATCATTGAGCATAAATTAGAATTGGCCAGCACTCAAGAAGTCTTCTTCCTCCTGTTACTTAAAGGAATGTTCGTGGGAAAATTTCCAACATTGCACTTCAGATAATCGATTATTCAAAACTACTTGGTGCCACATGAGTAGGAGTAAATGATGCCAGTCGAATATTCCAAGTGGGACCCAATTTCCCGGCGCAGGCAGTGGTACTTACACACGAGCGTGATAGGATTCGTTGTACGGACCCCACTAACCAGCGAGCAGAATCTGGAAATAAACATGGTTGTCAACGAGCATAAGCGGAATTTGTGGCTGGAACACTTGGAGCAATGTAACTTAGGCATTGGTTTAGGCAAGCTGTGGTCTACTGTTAAGTAGACGGGATGACAGGACCTCAGTCACTTTTGGCGATGTAACCGTGACTAATCTGAAGGTTGTTCAACCGTGCATTCCGAAAGTAACAGTTGTAGTAGAATTTCCATTCGCTGAGCATCAACATGGATTCCGAAGACTGCATAGCACAACAACTGCTTTGCATGCCATCGCCGCACACATTTGCCTTGGCTTCAATCAGCCCAGGCCATGTGATAGGACGGTCCTCGTGGCACTGGACCTATCGAAGGCATTCGACACGGTCAGCCATGCCAAACTATTTGAGGACATCGCCAACACGTCCCTCCAACCAGACCTGAAACGCCGGGACCCGAATTATCTGTGTGGTCGCCAGTCATTTGTAGAATTTAGGGATAAGAAATGAAGAAATTATTTCGACCATCAAGTGTCCCAAAATACTTGGCGTCACATTTTACAGCTCTTACACATTCTTCTGGGGTGCAGACAAAGAAACTTTGTGGACCACGTACAAAGCAATTGGCTGGTCTGTGGTAAGTTATGCGCAGCGCCAGTGTGGTCTACTCTGCTTTATGACACGCAGTGGAATAATATTCAGTTCTGTCAGAATGCCGCACTTCGAACTGCGACTGGCTGTCTCCTTAGTTCTCATGTGGACAACCTCCATCAGAAGACAAAGATCCTACCAGTGCGAAGACATAACTACATGCTGTCTAAGCAATATCTTTCTGAGCTATTATCGCAGAGACCATCCAAATCATCAACTTGTAGATAGGTATCCACCGCCCAGCAGCCTTAAGGTGGATCTACATGATCTAAAGCGTGAGGTTCAGCGCTAAAAGAAAGAACCTCTAGACAAAGCGGCATATCATGTAGATACGGTAGCAGATGCGGTAAATAGCTACCGGGTGAATGTTGTCCTTGGAGAACGACCGCCTCCCATTGCACCTAAAGAAATGGACCTAACATTGCAAACCAAGAGTAGTTCTGGCTCAATTACGTTCCGGCAGGTCAGCCTCAATTCCTACAGAGCAAGGATTGATGCAGACGTGCAAGCCCAGACCCCTCTTGACTCTGGAGTTCCTGAATCTAGACAATCAACAGAGTCAAGCAGATGAAAGATAAAACACAACAAACTGCTACAACAACAACAACAGGAGTAGGAATAAATCCTATGGAATTAACAATATGGTCATTCTGACGGAATTAAAAATTTTATTTTTTAAGAAATTGAAAAAAAGAAAATAATTTGGCTATGAAATTGAAAAAAGCAGACATAATTCTTACTTGATAAATCCCTAAAAAAAGGTTTATAAGACAGTTCTATAAAGGAAATCTCCATTAAGTTTTGTGAATACCGATTTTATAATCTTCAAAAAATCTCTTGTGTTTAAAATGTAAAGGAATAAATAGGTCCGTATAAACTTAATGAGGGTTAACGCATAAAGTTATTGTTATTGTTGTAGCCACATTTGCATTTAGAGGTGGCGACCCTCGTCAAGCTCTCATAGGTGAGCAAGCTCGTTCAAAGGAAATGCTCCAACGTCTCATCATCATCCCCGATTTGGCTAAATTTTTGCACAATTACTTCTTTTGCAAACTCCAACAAATGTGAAAGTCGGTCCATAAGCTGGCAAAGCTCCTATTTTAGCCAATCTCCAAGGTGCACTTTTTGAATCTCTAGAGGGCGCGATTTCTTTCAATTTGTCAGAAATTTTAAACAATTACTTCACGGGCGACCTTCAACAGCCATGTCAAGTATGGTCTTAATCGGTCTTTAGCCTGATATAGCTCCCATAGAAACCGATCTCTTGATTTGACTTGTTGGGGACCTACAGGAATCAAAGTTTGCAAATTTTGCCAATGAACATTCCACTAAGGAGCAGGGGCAAACTTCTCACATATCAATGAGTGCAGTCCGATTCTAGTTTAATCTCAATGATAAGGGGCCTCCTTTTTATAGCCGAGCCCGAACGGCGTGCCGCAGTGCGATACCTCTTTGGAGGGAAGTTATACATGGCATAGTACCTCACAAATGTTGCCAGCATAAGGAGGGGAAAACCACCGCTGAAAATTTCTTCTAATGGTCTGACCAGGATTCGAACCCTTGCGTTCAGCATCATAGACGGACATGCTAGCCTCTGCGCTACGGGAAGCAGTTCTCCATTTATTGCTTGACCTATCCTTATCGATTTTTTTTTGTAAGTTCCAGCCTATAAAGAGAAACCGTCCAAAGAACTTGACAAATGTCATTCATGGTGGAGGGTATATAAAATTCGGTTTGGCCGAACTTAGCACGTCTTTACTTGTTATATACCCGTATAACTGGCTGGTTCGGGCTTTTGAATTTGCAAAACGCAAAAAATTACCAGTGGAGGGGTCCCTTACGGGATAGAATAAAAAATGTATACACTCCAATTTGTTTATGGCAGAAGGCATGAAAAACTTTCACTTCATTTTCATTCTAGGACTCTATAAGCCGTATTTCTAGGTCAACGGTTGGTTGAAAATAAAATTTGCTTGAATTGTGTCACGTTTTTTCCACACTTGATTCCAAATAACATATTGCTGAATAAGTCTCAGGTCTAGAGAAATATGTTTATTAATTTTTTCAACGATAAAAACAAGTTTACCAAAGCCAGGCCAACCCCAACCCATATTAATTTAATTTCATGGTTTAGCTATGAAATATTCACCCTTATTCCCGTTGTCGAAGGCGAAAATCGACAGCAGTCATATTCAAAGGCTAATATCGTGTTATTCTGATACTTATTCGCCGTCGACAGTTTCATAATAACAAAATATTGTGGTAAATAAAAAAAATTATCTAAAAGTAGGTTCCATACTCTTCCGGCAAACAGGCGCGATGTAGTTTAGAATGCAATCAACTTATATATCGATCGTTTTCGTTAAATTTGACAGTCGAATTCCACTTATGTAATACCAAAACTGTAAACAAATTTTCGTCTTCGACAACCATAATACCATTTTGAAAATATTTCGACATTCGACTACGCCATCGCCAACCGGAATAAGGGGCATTATTTTTATTTGCCACAGTATTTTTCTCTATCAAACTGTCGAAGGCGAATAAGTTACAGATTTCCACGAAATGTGAAATTCGCCTTCGACAACGGGAATAAGGTTGATTATTTTTTTATTCACCACAATCCCCCTTATTGCGGTCAGCGATGGCGTAGTCGGTGTGGGAGGGTGTTCCAAAGTCGGGCTATAGTGAAGAAAATTTGCCACTCCGGTACTATCTGTTGTTTCTGCCAAATTGCAGTTTTTCATACAAATACGCTGGTGTTTTTGGTATATATAATTTTGTGAAAAAGTATCAGTGATTTAATATACAGAACGTTTGCAATATTCACTCCATACAAGCTTTTCCGAAATGCTGAGCAACTCTCGAATCTTTTCAGTCCATAAACGTATCTTAAAATTGAATTGTATGCAACTTCTAGTCTATGTTTGCTTCTTGAATCGAAGTTTGTGTAAATAATTCGGTTCCATAGATTAGAGGGTGCGAATGTGAATATGTGTAAAATGTTGTGTCTGGTATAACGTTCTCGGCATATTAAAAACTTTTCCGTTGGCAACAACAGTTTGATCACTCCATTTTATTGTTAGATTAAAAATAACGCCTCATTTTTTTGCCTTGGGGAATGTTTTGATTTCCAATCTTTACAAAATGTTCGCATGTAATTGCACTCGTTCCGTAGTTTAAAAGTAAAAAGTTTGATTTCTTGGGATTTATCATAAGATGGTTTTATTACGGCTCACGAGTAAATTGTTTGTAAATCCATATTAAGCTTCATTACACCTTCGGAAATATGCAATTTGGGACAGTTTGCTCGGTTTGCACATCATCTGCGTAGATATGCATTTTCATATGTTAAGAATGTTTGGTAATTCGTTAATATAATTGCAAATTTTGCCCGTGAACATTCCACCTAGGAACAGGGGCAAACTTCTCACATATCAATGAGTGCAGTCCGATTCAAGTTTAAGCTCAATGATAAGGGGCCTCCTTTCCGTCCGAACGGCGTGCCGCAGTGCGACATCTCTTTGGAGAGAAGTTTTACGTGGCTTAGTTCTTCACAAATGTTGCCAGCATTAGGAGGGGAAAACCAGGATTCGAACCCTTGCCCATATAATTGACCCTTGAGGTACGCCAGCTTTTACATGCAGGCTGTTTTTATTACTACGAATTGAGTTCGACGGTTTAAGCAGTTTGAAATCAGTCTCACTGCGGTCACAAAAATGAGAGTTCTGTTGTAGTTTACCGCATAGAGTATCGTGATTGACGCAGTCAAAAGCCTTTGTTTGAGTGTTTCAGTAAGACTAGAATTGTGTTACAAGTCTGCTGCTATGCTTTTGGCGAAATCCAGATTGATGTATGGTGAGCAATTCATGATATTCGCCTATTTGTTTATGTAAAATACCCCCAAACGCATTTGATAGGTACGGCAAGTGGCTATTGGGCGATATTCATTGCTTGCGTTCGGTTTTGGAATTGGGAGTATTTTAGCGTGTTTCCATGCCGTATCCTTTTAAAGCTTTACACTATATGTAGATTTGTGAATAATGCCGTTATATTTTAAGCATAAATTGGTTTAAAAATTTCGTATTCCCAACACATATCAACACATAGCTATTGAACATTTAAAATTTTTTTTGAGCTAGTTTTAAGATTTTTATAAAAGCATGCGGATTTTAACCCTTCTTACCCCACTATGGACATGGTATATCTAAGCCAGTCATCGGCTTGCTGTGCACTCTAAAAATGAAAAGGCAATCTATACAACGAATTACCTAATCATATTCTCTATTTATGCCCTAAGTGGATTCACTATACGTCGCCCACACACGTCTCTTAACTTTGACTGCCTTGAAAGGCTTCACATTCACCAAGTTTATAGACAGCAGTCCTCTAACTCTTACAATGAAGACGTCTACGTTTTCATTCCCCATTACTCCACTATGACCCGGCACCAAATCGATGCGGATTTTGTCATGCGCAGGGAAGGTGCGAACTTTAAGACAGTGAGTGACTTGGTTTTTGTTTCCCTCTTAGACAAGTCATGTCCATAAAAATGTTCACTTTTGATGTTCTTGCGTTGACACTGCACCGAGTCAAGTTATTGGCGCTGGTTTGTAAGATTTTTAAAAATTTTACGATAATTTCATGTTCACAAAATGCGTCAAAAGCCTTCTTACACTCTAAGACAGTTCTTGACCCTGCCGCCTTGGTTGTTATCAACCTAAAAGCCGTTTACTATCTGAGATGTTCACACTCAACAAGTCGCACGAGGTTGTGTTTGTTTGAAAGCAGTTGCAGTATTGTTCTATGCAATAGAAAATAATACATTTTGATTTAAACGAAAACACACATTTCAGAGCTTTGTTATTTACACACACAAAGAACTTCAAAATAAAACACATAACAAAAAATAATAAGAAATAGAGTAAAAAAAAACAACGCCAACAAACAAAATGTCTAAGCTAGACGAAAAGGCATTTCAAGAGAAGCTGCTATCAGACCTAACCACCACAAACAATCAACGCCATGAATAGTTGATGGATTAGCTAACGGCTTCATCGAATAGTGAGAGAGAGAGAGAGAGAGGGGGATGGCTTGTCAACTCCCGAGAATATCTTAAAAACGCCAAGGCTGGGCCGAGCTGAACCGAATAACAATCTCTTATATGAACTTGAATTCCGATTTGAAAAGCAATGGGTGCTTTCAAAGATGGTCTCGAAGCTACAGAAGAGCGACTCAACACATATATAAATAAGAGAATAGAGGAGGTGGAAAAGAATTTCTTAAGTTGTTGGTCCCAACAACCGTATCCAGAAAAGGAAATAGAAACTTCAGACGCCAACAGTTTGAGATATTGAAAGAAATCTTTAAGTTAAAGATGCAGGTATCTAATCAGGAGAACTTAGCCGTCGGTTGCGATTCAATCAGTCGGAGAATCTGCATTAAATCTTCGACAATATATGGAAAGCAATAAATGTAACAACGCCGTTATAAAATTCCATTTACTGCCTTCAAAGTAGAGAACGAAAGGCGAAACTTGTTTTAATGAATCCATACCAGATGATTTCTATTCTGGGATATAATGTGCTTAGGCATAATCGTTGCTTGCTAGGAGGAGGAGTAGCATTATATGTCAAGCAAAATGTCCCATTCAAAATTGAAGGTGAGAGCATAGAAAAAAACGGAATCGATATTAATTGAATAAGCTGTCAAGTCGCAACGACTACTTATTGACTGACTGTACATAGACCAAACCGTAATATTCACAGAAATATCAAGAAAACTTTTTCAATTAAAAATTTAATTTAATTTCAATTAAAAATTTAATTGAAAAAAAATGTTTTCTTTTAAAAAATTAATTGAATCAATCATTTTTTAATTGAATCCGTATTTTTTTCTTCAACTACCATCGTAATGAAAATTTTAATTAAAAAATTTATTGATTCCATCATGTTTTTGATTGAATATGAACTTTTTTCAATTATGATCGTGATAGAAATTTTCAATTAAATTTTTTCAATTTTTTGCAAAAATTTTAAATAACATTTGAATATTTTCAATTATACAATTTTGAATTGATCCAAATAAAATTTTAATTGGATCAATTAAAAAAATTCAATAATTTTTTTAATTGGATCAGTTGTAAAATTGATTGGAAATTTCAAAAATTTTCAATCACCACCTCTTCAAAAATTTATTGATAATATCATTTTCGTCATTGAATTAGTTTCGGTTAAAAAATTAATTGGATCAATTAGTTTTTTGATTGAAACCGATTTAATTTTTTCTGTGTTCTCTACCACACGTTTGTCCACACCATTACATTACAAATATAACTGTTCAATATGATGATGTTTTTACTGGGGGTTTTTTTTTTGACTTCTTAAAATTCTTTGGTCTACACAGTGTGATTTGTGAAATGAAACCTAACGTAAAATAGCACATACAATTTTTTTGGTTTAGAGTGTGCTCTATTCCTTCTGACAAAAACAAATAAATCAGCTGTTATGTTGTCAGTCAAATGAAAGCAACCCAAAATGAGTTGTTTTTATAAATGTATGATTTAACCACCTTTATCTCAACTTAAAAAATTTTTAAGCATAAAAAATCATATTTGCTCACATTTTTAGGTTATGTCATATGAAAGTAACATACAGGTGTGATAGCAAAAATTATGAATCGTATGTAAACTGACAATTTGACAAACATTTTAAATTACATGTGAATACAAAAAGTGACATGTCATAAGACATATACATGCCGAATACTTAAGTACGATCTTATACTTATGACCTACTGCTACTACTACTAAATTTCCCATGAACATTCCATTAAGGATATTTAAAGTTTAAGCCCAATGATAAGGGGCCGAATCGGAACGGCGCGACGCATAGCGGTACCACCACCACCTGGCAGAGACGTTTTAACATGGCAGGTTATTTTGTAAATATAGCCACTACTCAAAATTTCATTGATGTTCACGTCGGGATTTGAACCCAGGCGTTCGGCGTCATAGGCGGACATGCTAACCTCTGCTCCAGGGGCCTATTTATGACTTATGATGCCGAAACTCCACAGGAATTGCAGTACTCACAGTATTACAACTTTAATAAACTTAACTGTCGGACTCTTGCGGACGTACCTCTTTATTTTCTTCAACGTTATGGGTTATTCTATGAATTTGTTTTATTGTAGAGTGACTTTTGTGGAATCCAAACTGATGATTTGGAATAATATTTTTTTTTTTTCGGTATATATGAATTAAGCCTTTTACAAATTATTTTTTCGAACAGTTTTCCAATCAGTGGTAATAAGGAGATGGGTCTATAAGGGTTAGATTCGTTTGGGTTCTTCTCAGGCATCGGTATCATAATTACTTCAGCTAGCTTCCAAGGAGCAGGCACGTACTGTAGTCGAATGGCAGGATTGAAAATTTTGTTAAGTTTTGCCAACGCCTTTATCGGTAAGTGCTTAAGAGTATCGCCAGTTATCAGATCGGAGTCTGGAGATTTTTTGTTTTTGAGATTTTTTATTTCCTGAAAGAGTTATCTCATAGTAACTTTCGGAATGTGTTCACGCTCGACTTTTTGGGCATTGGAATTGACAGTGTTTTCTAGGAAAATATTGAACTTAAGTGCTCCGCAAAAATTCTGGTCTTATCAGTATCTGACTTCGCCCATGTATTTTGGCTCGTTCTCAAGGGATGATTCAGGTTTTTAGGTTGATTGAGTTGCTTGGTATCTTTCCACAAAGTGTAATCAATCTTACTACCATAGGTGAGATTTGAGATAAATTCTCTGAATTTGTTGTTGTTAAATTTGTTTATATCCTAACGTACTCTTTGGACCATTTGCAGACCTGCTCATCTGCGTTTTTTTTACGTAATTTTTTTAGTTTTACTAAATTTCTCCCGGTTGGGATAGCTTTGAGCACCACACAGGCTGGAACATTGAGCTCCAATATGTGTAGTGTTCGTTGCTGGCACGAGAAGCTTAGCTGGGAGCTACCGGACGCGTCCACAGTATACGGTTATTGGAATGCTCCGTACGGAGTGGCTGCAACGACAGTCGCATATTCCGACGACGCTTGTAGCCCACTGCTGGCTATGTTCGCACAGCACCTTGCGACATATCAAGTATGACTATACTCCCGTAGTGAAGTGAGGCCAGAGCAAGATCGGAAATGTATCCACTCCATGCAACGGTTACACCTTACCGACACCGATCGATGATCCTGACTATGACCGGACCATAGTCAGCATTCAGAACTTCCACCACTGTTGTATTAGCCTCGTCTTCTGGTTCCGCCAGGAGTTCATCCTCGCAAGATTCGTTAGATCTTGTCATGATGAGCTTCCGTACGTATCCAGGGGCAGGTGAGAAAGCAGTGGAACCACTCTTTCTCAGGACATTTGCGGTGTGGACGATTCCTCCTTAGATGCTTCACTAGCTGCTGCTGTCGAAGTACTTTTTGAGTTTCGTCCTTCCCCGCTGGCGCACACCTTGAGCCCAGTCCAACCAGATGACCCACACACAGAGGGCTTGTCGGGTCCCGTTTTGATGCCATCCCCTCCTGTCTCGATTGTGACAGGGGGATTTTCAGTCACCTGCAATCCGTCAGATCTTACCGATGTGGTCGATAGTTCCTCAGGCAAGTGTTCAGCAACAACTGCTGAGTCACCTCCTGATTCCCCCACCCACCGCTTCTATTCACCCCACCTTCAGTCTCAACGTGTTGTATCCGTAGGATACAACTCCTTCAGACTTGTTGAAGTCTGAAGACAGCCGGAGTTTAGTACGAATACTCCATGTCTCCGGTCACCATCTGCAATCTTCCAGTCGATGTTTGAAAGATTGGGATTTTGTTAGGTTGAAAAGAGGAAAGAGTGGGATTACATTCCCTTAGTCTTCTAAGTATGGATGCAGGATCTGAGGGAATCCTTGGTATCCAAGCATGCACCATTGGTCGATAAGGAATACCTTCCTTCTTGACTAAATCTAGTGTTGCACCTGTCCAGATCTCATCAATCTTTTTTAGCGCACAACGATACATTTCAGAGCGTTGATCCCCGATGGCAATTAGTCTGTATCGGCCCCTATACCAGCCTGCATCGTCACAAACTGGAGGAGACCCAGGAAATTCTGCAAGAACATCGGAGTATACTGATGACTATCCCACTCCAATTATTCTTAGGTATGCAGCCCTGTTCTTCTCTCTTGTCGACAACTGCCATCACCAAACTGGCCCTAGCGATATAAGCAAAGATTCTTGGACCCATCTTACTATTGTGAGCATTTTATTTCACGTTCGGGACCGGTCAATTTGCCTCCTAAATCATGCGATTTAATGCCTTTAAACTATTTTTTGTGGCGCTCATGTTCATTCAGACAGTCCCGCTGCTTCAATTTAATTTTTAATTTAATTTGCTCATTTAATAGTCAAGTCGTTAGACCATATATGACTAAAACACTACAAAATTAACAATTCATTAAAGTTTTCTTAAAAATAAATCAGGGATTAAATACTACTCAAAAGCAGTTAATCTCTATATTTAAAAACATAATCAATAATAATTAATAATAAAAACAATAAGAAGTTGACATTACTTCAACATTTAAAATTTTATAAAAAAAATTTTAAAAAATAAACTTCTGAATTTGCAAAAATTTTACAATCATAATTTATCAGTTTAACTCGCTTAACAAAAACTCGTTTAAAAGATGAAAACAATTGTATGGAAGTCTATTCTTATATTTATAAATGTAATAAAAAAATATAAGATTCATTAAATTACTACGCCGGACTAAAG